>NC_134687.1:512297233-512669108 GCF_050947455.1 Rhinoderma darwinii
AATTCTGGCCTTAAGGACGCAGGAAATTTTTTAAGTAACAAATATTTTGATTAAAAATATGGCAAACACAACCCTAACAAAAAACGTATACTGTATAACACAAAAGACCGTTAAAATAGCAAAATGAAGGTGGAGACTGCAACCAGGCATCAATAATGATAGTAAAAAAAACTAACTACAGAATTACATAAGGGAGTATAATTATTAAAATTCTACCTAAATATACAACGCCTCTATCAGGGCATTGAAGTGTATAACAAGTAGTGCATATTTAATGATGATGTGCATTACACACTGACTATACAAAAACAATTATACAAACTCATCCCAAATGATATACAGACCCGAGTTAGACATGATGTAGAGATACCTGTGCGCCCAACACCTCATGCTTTATATCACTTTAAAGCATAGGTTCATCTTTAAAACCATGTATAATCTACAAAGCTACTTATTTTTATCCTATGACTACTGATGTAAACCATCGACAGTTCATTACCAGAAAACTTAGCGGAGCTACTACTGTATAACACAATTCACTCTGCTACACTGTATCTTCCGAAAAGTTGTTTTCTCTACATCAGATTACTATACAATGCCTTATATACAAAATATTTGAGCTCAGAAGATCAAAGAACTGTGAGTGCAAAGGCCCTATTGCACTAGACAATTTTGGTCAGTACAGCGAGTGCCGATCAACTAGACAGCTCATTGATCGGCGCTCGTTTGCTCCTGTCACAAGGTGCTATGTATGGAGACGAGCGGTCTATACTCCGATCGCTCGTCCCCATACATTGTGATCATATCAGCAGCGCGTCTCCCTGTTTAGACAGGGAGATGTGCTGCCAACAACTATAATATTTTCTTTTTTTTTTAAAAACTATATGATCAGCACATGAACGACCGTTTGCTTGTTCACCTGCTGATTGCTGCCCTGTTTACACAGGGCAATTCTCGGCAACGAGCATTCTATGAACGATCGTTTGAACGATAATTTCCCAGTGTAAGGACACCTTAACTATATGCTATAATTCAGGTTGTAACTCAACATCAGTACAATGCTCAACTGCATATGTATGTAGATTATATTTATATAGGTACTGTGATCTCAGCTGGGGGTGCATTTAGACATAGGGTAACGAGCATTCTATGAACGATCGTGTGAATGATAATTTCCCAGTGTAAGAACACCTTAACTATATGCTATAATTCAGGTTGTAGATCAAGATCAGTACAATGCTCAACTGTTTATGTAGATTATATTTATATAGGTACTGTGATCTCAGCTGGGGGTGCATTTAGACATAGCGTAGCAAAATAGCGTACGTTTTCTGCTCCATATATATGTTAAATGGTCAAAAGCATGTGGACACCTGACCATCACACCTATATCAGCTTGTTGAAAATACAGTTCCAAAACCATGAGCATTAATATGGAGTTGGGTCCAATTTTGCAGCTTTAATAGCCTCTATTCTACTGGGAAGGCTTTCAGCAGAGTTTTGGAGTGTCTATGGGAATTTGTGCCTATTCAGCCTAAAGAGCATTTGTGAGGTACTGATGTTGGATAAGAAGGTCTGGCTCACAGACGGGGTTCCACTTCATCCCAAAGGTATTCAATGGGGCTCAAGTCAGAGTCCTGTGCAGGCCACTTGAGTTCCTCCACAACAAACAAGTCAAACCATGTCTTTATGGATGTCGCTTTGTGCACTGGGGCACAGTCATGCTGGAACAGAAAAGGGTCTTCCCCAAACTGTTGCCTTAAAGTTGGAAGTGTACAATTGTCTAAAATGTATTTCTATGCTGTAGCATTAACATTACCCTGAACCGGAAATATGGGGACTGGCACAAACCCTTAAAACTGCTACAGACCATTACTCCTACTACACTAAATTTAGTAGGCCTTATTCATACCTGTACGTAACGTTCTCCTGGCATTTGCTAATCCCAAATTTGTCCATCAGACTGCCAGATAGTAAAACATAATACATCATTCCAGAGAACATGTTTCCACTGCCCCAAAGTCCACTAACAGCCTACTTTTCACCAGAGGCTTGTGTGCAGCTGCTCAACCATAGAAATTCATTTCATGTAGCTCTCAACACAGCTTTTGCAGTTTGCAACTCACTGTAGTAGTATGTGGAGGGATTTTAATACACCGTGCGTTCAGCACCCGGCGGCCCCCGCTCTGTGAGTGTGCATGGTCTACTGCTTCGTGGCTGAACTTGACCTTGTTATTTTGGGGGGAGAATGTGGTGTCAGTACTGTGTGTGTTACACTTAGATGCCAATATATAATATAAAGTAGATAAGACCCTCCTCGATATCAAATGTTTATGATGAAAACACACATTAGGTGTAAATCACCAGAAATGGTACTATTCGAAAAAAAATTAAAGGGAAAAGGAAGAGTACTGGACAAAGTGTGTGGTTGTAGATCTATAATGTAAATTTATAATTCAATAAAAAAATGTACTTTTATTATTCAACGTTAAAATACTTAAATGTTGTGATTTAAACATAGGTCATTCATACCAACCATATGACTTTCCTAATATGCTATTAATTGTTCTTTTTAGGCATATCATATATTTTGGTTCTCATCAGCTGAAAATGGTGTGGGAAATGACAAACCTAATATAATATCAGTATAAGTATTGTCCCAAATAAACTAGTATACACTTGTCTTTATAGTCTGACCAGTATATTCCTGGGCAAATCAGTCGCTTGAGCAAGAAGACTGTTTATTGTATACATATCAGTGGAGTAAGTACCGCGGTATCAGCTGTAGCAGCCGCTACGGGGCCCGTGTCTTGAGGGGGCCTGTGGCGCCAGTCAACACTCCCCCATATGCCCGTTGGTGCCGCTAGCAGCCGTTATGGCTGCTGCAGCGGTAGCGCCGCTACTATGGGGCCCTCGCCGCCGAGCCTCCAACAAGTATGGGCCGGGCGACACAGGCCCTCTCATGCCTGTAGTCGGCGCTAGCACCGGAGGGTGGCCTGGTGCTAGCAACAGCCAAATACATGCATTAGCGCTGAATGGCCGCATGGCAAAATGACTTGCCCCGCCAATCAGCGCCTTTCAACGTTTCCGTGCTTGAAAGGTGCTGATTGACAGGGCAAGTCATTCTGCCCTGCCAATCATTGAACTACGCGTCGTTCAGCTCCAGCAGACCTGCTCAGAAGAAAGCAGGTCTGCATTGCCATCGGACGGCGCGGGAACAGGATCATGTGAGTATGTAAAGTTTTTTGTTTTTTTCTAATAAAACTGTGAGTGACATCATCTATAGTGGGGACTCTATCTACAGGGGGGGTCGTCTCTATGTGGGCCACTATATAGGGGGTCTATATGTGAGGCACTATCTACAGCAGGGTCTATATGTGGGGATGTGGGCCACTATATACAGGGGGGTCTATATGTGGGGATGATGGGCCACATCTGGGGCAGTTAGAAGCTTTATTAATCGAGAACTTACTCAAAAGGGCTGGCGTATAGTAAAGCCTATGTATCAAATTGAACTGAATAAGCTGATGGTTCATGCTTATCGATACTTTACAAATATTTTGAAATATTATGTTCCAATCAAGAACACAATCGTTATTCAATTCCTTCTCCCATTTTATAACACAATTAAATTTTATTTTCCTTGACTTTATTTCCATCAGGGATTTATACAACCTGGAGAGAGTTTTTTTTTTTCACATTTGTATTTTCTCAGTTTTTTGTAAAAGTCATCCATATGGTCTTTATTGAGAGGATTGCCATCTTTAAATTGATCAAATGCATGCTTTCATTGAATATAGGAGAATGTTTCCTTCTCCGTCAAGTCAAAATCAACTGATAATTTTTCCCATGTTTTGATTTTTCCTTCTTCCATTATATCTAGTACATATCTAATCCCTCTATGTTTTAACAATGGTAACTCTGGGATAGCCTTACATTCTTCTATATTAAGATTGTGCCATAACGGGGAAAAGGATAAAAAACCATTTCGACCAGTCATATTTCTTAAACTGTTCCAGCATTCATGCAGGAGTTGTGCTGTCAACACGTTTTCCATAACTCCAGATTTTAATTGACCAGATACTAACACCTCATAAATATCTGAAAAGCGGCCTTTAATGTTAGTGATCAACCATTGTAAGAACTCGGCCTTATCCCATTCTTGTATGTATTGTAATTGTGCTGCTAAGTAATATACTCTAATATCTGGAAATGCTAGTCCTCCTTGTTCTCTTCAAAGACATAAGTAGTCTAGCTTAATTCGAACTCTCTTCCTTCCCCAAATCAGGTTATTAAAGATAGTTATGATTTTCTTAAAATATTTATCTTGTATCCATATGGCGCTTTATTATATTTAGAGGTGTTGAGAATTTTAACTTTGTTTTATAGGTGCAGAAATGTTTTAAAAGTGAGAAGCTGAAGATATCTGAGCGGAAAACTGCAGAAATGGGTCATGGCTGGTAGAAATCCATCATAGAGGTCTGGACCGGAGGTAGAAGAAAAGTGAGTCACTTAATGTAAATGTTTATTCAGCCTCTAATCAGCACTGTAGTCAATGAATGATTTGCAGCGAGATGATGGGTGGTATAAAATTTTTTGGGTGAAACAGTAACACCCAGCATATCCTCACCATTGTTCGGGCCATGCTGGGAGCTGTAGTTTTACGCCGTACAAACCAACTAAATTGAGCTGTATTTGTTCTGGTGCTGTATATATGTACTGAGCTTGGTTCTGATGCTGTATGTAAGTACTGAGCTTTGTTCTGGTGCTGTATATACGTATGAGATTGATTTTGGTGCTGTATATTTGTAATGAGTTTGGTTCTGGGGATGTATATATGTACTGAGCTTGGTTCTGGTGTTCTATATATGTACTGAGCTTGGTTCCAGTGCTGTATTTATGTACTGAGCTTGGTTGTGGAACTGTATATATGTCAGAGCTTGGTTCTGGATCTGTAATTATATAGGGTATATTTATAATAACAAAATAGCAGGGCAGATGGAATTGTTCTCAATTCATTGTATATTTAATGGGAATCTGTCAGGTAGTTTTAACACCTTGAACTACCACCATGAGGTAATACATGACCTTACAATATTCCCCTGTATGTTTTTAAAATCCACTTTTAAAACGGTGCACATTATATGCTAATTACTCATTAAAGGGTCATGCAGTGGTGCCGCTATCCTGAAGAGTCACATAGTCCTGCCTCCAAACCCACCTTTCCTTGTTTGAGTGACATCTCCCTGGCTGATAGAACTTTCTCGGATGCGCCATTGCCTTGTGGCACTATACACAAGGGTGGGCTGTGTGGCAGTATACACAAATGGGAGCTGTGTGGCACTATACACAAGGGGGAGCTGTGTGGCACTATACACAAGGGAGAGCTATGTGGCACTATACACAAGGGGGAGCTGTGTGGCACTATATACATGGGGGAACTTTATGGCAGTATTTACAGGGGGCTGAGTGTGGCACAATCTACAAAGGGGGGCTGTGCTGAACTATCTACGAAGGGGGGGCTGTGCTGCACTATCTACTAAGGGGGGCTGTGTGGCACTATCTACTAAGGGAGGCTGTGTGGCACTATATACAAGGGAGGGGGCTGTGTGGCACTATATACAGTGGGAGCTGTATAGTGCTATATACAGTGGGGGCATTATGGCGATATCTACAGGGGGGCTCTATGGCACTAGCTACAAGGGGGAGGTGGCGGCGCTATCCACAAATGGGGTGTGACACTGTCTATAGGCGGGGCTATGTAGCATTGTCTACAGGGGGGCTGTATGGCACATTCTACATGGGGCACTATTTATAAGGGGGGCTGCTTGCTGAACCCGGGGGGGCCCCAGTCTAGAGTTTGCTATGGGGCCGTCTTTCCTAGTTATGCCCCTGGTTTATATGCTATAGTATATGGGGTACTAAAACTCCTTCCACTGAATTCCAGACAGTATGTGTTTTACATTGAGAAAATCGGTTTTCCTCAGTGTTAGGTGATAATGTTCATAGCGTGGTGCCCTTAGTATCAGGCAGCACACTGTATGTATTACATAGTGTGTTCAAACTCAGCCAGCGAGTGTTATCGCTATGCTGAAATATAGCTGTGCCGCTGGACACTGGAGCACAGCATATACTGCACCTAGCTGTCAGCAAACATGCCGGCTTGTGCTCAGTGCAGCTGATAGCTGCATCTGACAATTCAGATGGCTGGCTCATTCAGCCACCGGGTAGTGGAGCGTAGCAGTATTGCAGCGATAGAACATACATGGCTCGATAGTTTTGTGAATATCGAGCCCGGGAGGTATGGTGTAACCTCCCCACAGGATCTGATCCTAGTATGCGAGGCAGGTCCCCTAGTATGCGAGGAAAGATTAAAGGCATGGTGTCGCCCCAAAAACATGTTTTTTTTTTTAAATTTAAACATTTAGTGTGTGGGTGATAAAACATTGTTCAAATTTTTTTTATTTTTTTCGCGAGTCAGGAAATATTATAAATTTTTTCAAATTTATAATACTACCCATTTTTGGTCACTAGATGGAGCTGTTTGGAGCTAGTTCCCAAAATTGCAGCATTGCAACATTGGGTTAAAAGCTATCGCTCTAGTGAGCGCTCAGCATCCCCCCCCTCCTTTATCCTGGCTAGTGCCGGGATAAACGAGGGGTTTGAAAGGTTTAACCTCCTACACTGTGTGTCGCCATTTTTTGAGGTAACCCACAGTGTAGTAGGTTTACATGCAGTAGTAAACACACACAAACACTAACATACATTGAAATCGCTTACCTGCTCCTGCCGCCGCGGCCCGTCCGCTCCCTTTGCTGCCGCTGTTCCATGTGCACTTGGAAGCCGCGACCGGAAGTAGTAATATTACTGTCCGGCCGCGACTTCCGGTCCACAGGAAAATGGCGCCGGACGGCGCCAATTTCGAATAGGACTGTGTGGGAGCGGCGCATGCGCAGTTCCCACACAGACGCCGTACACGGCAGTCAATGGGACGGGAGCCGTTCGCAGTCCCTATGGGACTGTGGCTGCCGTATTCCATGTCTGTGTGTGTCGTTAATCGACACACACAGAAATGGAACAAAAAATGGCAGCCCCCATAGGGAAGAAAAAGTGTGAAAAAAAGAAACAGTAAAACACAAACACACAAATGAAAATAAACGTTTATATTAAGGCACTAACATCTTTAACATATAAATAAAATATTTGTGATGACACTGTTCCTTTAAGGTGGGTAGAGTCCCCATGGCGAAAACATTTAAATTAAAGTAAATTTAGCTCACAAACCAGAACTTTTTTTAAATCAGGTAATTTTTTATTAAACACCAACAGATGGTTTTAATTTTCATAACAAAGAAAATGAACATACATGGTTTTTGGCACACCTTTCTCCTAGACAAGTCCTGATAAAGGCCAGTGGTCCACATTGACGTTGCACAGTGGTAGTTACGCCACTGAGCAGAGAAGGAGCACCTGGGCGGAAAGGCAGCTGCAGAGCCACCGGGCTGTTCATAAACACAAGCAGAGAAAGGGAGCCCCCTTCCACCTGCTGGAGTGATCCGCTCTGTGGACATGTCGCACACCCAAAAGCCGGCCCTGCCTATATATATCATGTTACACTTCCTTGCACACATCAAAGCAAGTAACACATAGTTTCAACTCACAACACTACCCACAGAATACAATTTTAGAACCAAGCTCATACCGTAAATACAGCAGTAACAAGCTTAGTACATAAATAAGGCACCAGAACAAAATATATACCATAAATACAGAACAAGTACCAAGCTCATGAGATAAATACAATGCAAGAACCAAGCTCAGTACATATGTACAGTACCAGAACCAAGAGCAGTACATAAATACAGCACCAGTATCTAAAATATACCATAAATACAATACATGTACCAAGTTTAGGAAATAAATACAGCACAAGAACCAAGCTCAGTACATATATACAGCACAAGAACTAAGCTCAGCACATACATTCAGCACCAGTACCAAACTCAGGACATATAAACAGCACCAAAACCAAGCTCAGTACACATATACAGCACCAGAACCAAGTTAATACCATAAATACAGCACCAGAACAGAGTTCAGTACATATATACAGCACCAGAAACAAGCTCATACCATAAATACAATGCAAGAACCAAGCTGAGTACATATATACAGCACCAGAACAGAGCTCAATATACACATACAGCCAGGGCCGCCATCAGGGCGGTACTAGGGGAACTGCTGTCAGGGGCCTGGACTAAATATAACTGAAAGGGGGGCTCGCTAGCCGCTGCTACTGCTTGCCTCCGGCCCACCGCTAATTATAGCCTCTCTGCCCGAGCAGTTTCACATTGCAGGGGCCCATTTTTTTTTTACCAAATTAAAGTCGTGGGGACCGGACCCCCCAGCCCTCAAAAGACTGATGCCAATGAGGCCTGCCCTCCCCTCCCCCGCGTGCCTTCTCTTTTACTGGCCTCCACCTTTTCCTCCTCAACGTAATAGCGTAGCTGCGTAAGGAGAGGAGGAAGTTCTCTGAGCCAGCTGTCCTCTGAGCCTGGAGGACTGACCTGCTGTGCTGGATTTACTGCTGGGAGCCAGGGCCTGGTCATGGGATGACGAGGCCTGGACTGGAGTGGAAGCAAGCAGCTTCACTTCTCTTCTGAGACAGTAAGTAAAGTGTCTGAAACTACTGAATTAGCTGCTGCCTGTCTCTGAATAGGCAGTTGCTTTAGTAAAAATTTTAATTGTTGATTATTATTTTTTTGCAATGTCTTTCCTTCCCTTTCCTCTTGGTTCAATATATTCAAATATAAGTGGCGCAAAATGACCAGCTTTGGAAAACAAATTTGTGTTAGGCCCTATTCACATTGCGTTGGGTCATTCCGTTGTTCTGCTTCGTCAGAGGAGCAGAACAAGGGAACACTGGAAGCAACGGTTCCATTGCACGACGGACACCACCAGCGGCCGACGGAACCCATTGACTTTAATAGGTTCCGTCGACTTTCCGTCAGGGTGTCCATGGTTTAGGCCTTCGTTCACATCTGTGTTGGCGGCTCCATTAGGGGTCGCCATCACTGATCTGGCCCAGAATATCAGAAACAATATTGCCGCATGCTGCGCTATTGTTTCCAGTAAAAATACGGACACCCCAACAGAAACCTGATGAAACTCATTAAAGTCAATGGGTTCCATTGGCCGCCGGTGATGTCCGGGATGCAACGGAACTGGCACATCTGTTTTTTCGTTGTTCTGCTCCTCCGACGGAGCAAAACAATGGAAACATCAACACAGGTGTGAACCCAGCCTTAGATGTTGGGCATTATGAGTAAAACAACATTTTTTTTTTCAAAGCTGGTCATCTTGCGCTACTCATCTGGGTTTATCTTCAACCAAGATGAAAGGTAACGACGGACACATCTTGTATGTCAACTGCTATTCCCACCTCCCTTTCCCTAAAGAGTCATAATTAATTAGAGTAGAGTAGGGCCCTGCCAAAATAGTCTACCTTTTCTTGGGGGCAGGCTTCAAAATCTTATGGCCAAATCCAAAGTTAATAAATATCTATCACACAAAGGGCGTGATATGGTGCTGAATGGGGAACCGTTAATGGGCGGTGCTGGGGGGGCCTGATGGCAGCCCTGCATACAGCATTACAACCAAACTCAGTACATACTGCACCAGAACCAAGATCAGGACATATATACAGCACCAAAACCAAACTTAGTACACATATACAGCACCATAACCAAGGTCAGTACATATATATAGTAAAAGAACCAAGCTCAGTACATAAATATACAGCACTAGAACCAAGCTCAGTACATACGTACAGCACCAGAACAAAGCTCAGTACATAATACAGTACAAGTACTAATCTCAGTACATAAATATAGCACAAGAACCAAGTTCAGTACATATATACAACACAAGAACCAAGCTCAGTACATACACACAGTAAAAGTACCAAGTTTAGGACATAAATAGCGCGCCAAAAGCAAACTCAGTACACAAATACAGCACCAGAACAAAGCTCATAACATAAATACAATGCAAGTGTCACAAAGGGTTCGTGGACCCACTGGGCCATACCGCCTTGGCGGTAAGGCAGCTGGCCAACAGGACGCAGGTCAAAGTCTATAGTTCGTATAGGGTACCTGTGGCAGCTCGGACAGTAGCAAGGCAGGCTAGGCAAGAACTTGGCAGCAGGTGGACGTCAAGTGTGGAGAAGCAGGTCAGGCGTAGAATACAGCACAGCACGGCAACAGCAAGCACGACACTAGATCAGGGTACAGTTTACAGGAACAGGAAACACTGGGAGCAGGAAACACTAGGGGGAAATTTGCAAGACAGACTAGGAATATAACAACAAAGCTCAGGCATAGAACAAGGAGGTTGGACCCCTCTTATAGTCCAGAGTACTCACGGGTCAAAGTTCAGGAACGAGGTCCGGCAGTGGTGAGTAGCGCTTGCCGACTTGTGGCTGCGGCTGTCAGGAGGAGAACGGAGCTGACAGCCCGCAGCCATGGACATGAGAGTATCCCCCCTCTTACGCCCCCCTCTTCTTGGGACCAGAGCAAGAGAGAAACTTTTTCAGAAGAGCAGGAGCATTGAGGTTCTCCTCTGGCTCCCATGACCTCTCTTCAGGACTAAATTTCTTCCAATCCACCAAATAAAAGGTCTTTCCTCTCACTCTTTTGGTGTCCAGGATCTCTTGAACCTCAAAGGTGTCTGAAGGGCCGCTGGCGACAACCACAGGGCTAGGAGTCTTGGTGTAGCAGTTCAGGACCACTGGCTTCAGGAGGGATACATGGAAGGAGTTAGGGATCTTGACGGTAGGAGGGAGCCGAAGCTTATAGGCGACAGGGTTGATTTGTTGTAGGATCTCGAATGGTCCGAGGAACCTGGGAGCAAACTTGAATGACGGTATTCTTAGTCGAATGGTCCTGGAGGACAGCCAGACCTTTGTGCCAGGAAGAAACTAAGATGGTTCTCTTCTCCTTGTGTCCGCCCTCCGTTTCATACGGTCAACTGCCAGCAGGATGGAGGATCGAGTCTGCAGCCAAATCTGTAGAAAGTCCCTAAAGGCTGCGTCAGCAGCTGGTACCTTGTATGAATCAGGAACTGGGAGAGGTATTCGTGGGTGTTGGCCAAGGACTATGAAGAACGGAGTGTTCCTTGTGGACTCGCTGGTATGATTGTTGTAGGAGAATTCAGCCCATGGAAGCAACTGTACCCAGTCATCATGTTGCCTAGAGACGTAGTAAAGCAGGTAGTTCTCCAAGGATGGTAGGCCGAGGAAAATTCCAACTTCACACCTAGAAGTCCGCAGAGGGCTCTCCAGAACCTCGAGGTGAACTGAACCCCTCGATCAGACACAATATGCTGCGGCATGCCGTGCAGGCGGAAGATGTGTTGGATAAACAGTTCGGCCAGTTGAGAAGCAGACGGAAGACCGGTCAGAGGAACGAAGTGGGCCATTTTTGAAAATCGATCCAACACCACACAGACAGTGCTGCATCTGGCAGAGAGAGGCAGGTCAGTAATAAAGTCCATAGCTATATGCTGCCAGGGAGCATCAGGCACAGGCAATGGCTGGAGCAGACCAGCGGGTCTGGAGTGAGCAACCTTGTTAGCTGCACACACAGAGCAGGAGGAAACAAAGTCCATAAGATCTTTCGGCAGCGTGGGTCACCAGAAATAACGGGCAATCAATTCCCGGGTGTTACGGATCCCCGCGTGACCTGTCATTCTAGAGGTGTGTCCGCAGCGGAGGACTCTCCTTGGGTTAGCCATGCGCACAAAAGTCCTCCCTGGAGGGATGTCCCCAACTTGCAGTGGATTGACTGAAACAATACAGAACGAGTCGATAATGTTCTGGGGCATCTCCATAGTGTCTTCCATCTCAAAAGACCTGGACAAGGCATCAGCCCTCACATTCTTGTCAGCCGGGCGATAATGGAGCTCAAACTGGAAGCTGGCAAAGAACAGTGACCACCTGGCCTGATGAGGATTCAGCCGTTGGGCTGTCTGGAGGTAGGTGAGGTTCTTGTGGTCCATAAAAATCAGGATGGGGTGAGCTGCGCCCTCTAGTAGATGTCTCCACTCCTCCAGGGCCAATTTGATGGCCAGTAACTCCCCATCCCCAATCGAGTAGTTGCGTTCTGCGGAAGAGAAGAGCTTAGAGAAATATCCACATACCATTGACTTGCCCTTGGAACCTCTTTGGAACAGGATTGCACCAGCACCGACAGAGGACGCGTCCACCTCCAATGAGAACTGTAGGGAAACGTCTGGATGATGGAGAATAGAGGCTGACGTGAAGGCACTCTTCAGGGTATTGAATGCGGACTCTGCCTCAGGAGTCCACACCTTGGCGTTCCTGCCCTTCTTGGTGAGGTTAGAGATAGGAGATTTTAGTGAAGAGAAGTTTGAGATGAACTGTCTGTAAAAATTGGCGAATCCCAGAAATTGTTTTATGGCCCTCAAGCCTTGAGGATGTCGCCATTCCAGCACAGACTTTTCCTTTTCAGGATCCATCTTGAGACCTCTATTCAAGATGATGTAGCCCAGGACGGGCATCTCTCTCAAATACGCACTTCTCCATTTTGGCGTACAGATGATTCTCCCTTAACCGCAGCAAGACTTGACGGACATGTTTCTGATGAGTCATAGGAGCTGGAGAAAAAATTAAGATGTCATCAAGATAGACTACTACACAAACATAGAGGAGGTCACGGAAAATGTCATTCACAAACTCCTGGAAGACCGCGGGAGCATTACACAGGCCGAAGGGCATTACTAGATATTCATAGTGTCCAACTCAGGTGTTAAATGCCGTCTTCCATTCGTCACCCTGGCGAATCCGGATTAGGTTGTAAGCCACCCGCAGGTCTAACTTGGAAAAAATCTTGGCACCACATATACAGTCAAATAATTCTGAGATCAATGGCAATGGATACTTATTTTTCACCGTGATCTGGTTGAGACCCCGGTAGTCAATACAAGGACAAAGAGAACCATCCTTCTTTTTGACGAAGAAGAACCCGGCTCCTGCCGGGGAGAAAGACTTGCGTATGAAGCCCCGCTCCAAGTTCTCTCTAACATAGGCGGACATCGACAGAGTCTCTGGCATAGAGAGAGGATATACCCTGCCATGGGGAAGGGAAGCACCAGAAACCAGCTCGATAGGACAGTCATACGCCTGATGTGGAGGCAGTGTCTCCGCCTGTTTCTTGCTGAGACGTCCGCAAATGAAGCAAAATGACTCTGCAATCCTGCCAGTGACTGAGGCAGAGGAGACCAAGCCAAACTAATCTGTCCCAGGCAACAATTGTGACACTCAAGGCCCCAGTGGAGACCCTCTCCAGAGTTCTAGTCCAGGACTGGGGCATGCAATCGGAGCCAAGGCAGGCCCAGCAACACAGGATCAACGGCTCTGGGTAGAACATAGAACGACAGCAGTTTGGAGTGGAGAGCCCATACTTGGAACCTTAGTGGTTTGGTCACAGCAATAACTGGGTCAGGCAGGGGTAGACCATCCACTGAAGCAATAGTCAACAGGCTCTCCATAGGGGTGGCTGGCAACTGAAGAAGGTCCACCAGGTCTCTACGGATGAAATTAGCAGTGGATCCAGAGTCCAGATACGCAGAGACCTAATGCATTCTCTCGCCGGACACTATGGTCGCTGGTATGGACAATTTGGACGAAAGTCCTTTTTTACCCAGGGTTGTCACTCCTAGCAACCCTAGGCTTTGGGGCTTTTGGGGGCACAGACGCACAAGATGGCCGAAATAAAGACAAAGTCCCGAAGTGCGCCTGCGTTGTCTCTCCTGGGTGGTTAGCTTGCCCCGGTCCATCATCACAGACTCCTTAGGAGGATCGACATCTGAGGACAGCAGGGGTTGCTGCAAAGTAGGTACCAGACTAGGAGGGTCTCTCTTCCGACGTACCTCTTGAAGAAGTTCTCGGATCTGCATATCAATCCGGCGGACAGAAGGATGAGGTCATCCAGGGTAGATGGCAGGTCTCGAGCGGCAAGTTCGTCCTTAATTTTAGGAGGCAGTCCATTCCAGAATGCAGCTACCAGGGCCTCATTGTTACATAACAGTTCTCCCGCCAGGGTGCGGAAGAGGATGGCGTACTCACTCATGGAGGTGTCTCCTTGGCATAGTTTAATCAAGGCAGCCGCTGCAGATGAGACCCGTCCAGGCTCCTCAAACACCATTCGAAATGTCCGGAGAAAGGCTTGGAAGTCACGAGTCTCAGGTCCTTGTCTCTCCCAGATAGGGTTCGCCCATGCAAGAGCCTTGCCAGTTATGAGAGAGATGATGAAAGCGACCCTTGTGCCGTCAGAAGAAAATGTCCTAGAATACAGGCTGAAATGGATCTGGCACTGGTTCAAAAATCCACGACAGAAACCTGCGTCTCCATCATAGCGGTCCGGAAGTGGCAAAGAAAAACGCGGGTCCACACTGCCAGGAGGTGCAGTCTGAAGATCAACACTGCCAAGAGGTGTAGTAGGAGGAACGGCAGCTCTTGCTTCCTGCTGACGAACGAGAATGTTCAAAGCTTGGAGGAGTTAGTCCTGTCAAGACTGGAGGTCCAGCAAATCCGTCTGCATCTCCTGTGACGTCATCATGGTCTTGGGTCGACAAGCGGGGTCCATGGCCTGAGCTTACTGTCACGAAGGGTTCGTGGACCCACTGGGCTGTACCGCCTTGGCGGTAAGGCAGCTGGCCAACAGAACGCAGGTCAAAGTCTATAGTTCATATAGTGTACCTGTGGCTGCTCGGACAGTAGCATGGCAGGCTAGGCAAGAACTTGGCAGCAGGTGGACGTCAGGTGTGGAGAAGCAGGTCAGTCGTAGAATACAGCACAGCACGGTAACAGCAAGCACGACACTAGATCAGGATACAGGTTACAGGAACAGGAACAGGAAACACTGGGAGCAGGAAACACTGGGGTGCCATTTGCAAGACAGACTAGGAATACAACAACAAAGCTCAGGCATAGAACTAGGGGGCGTCTGGTGCGCCGCTATGCCTTTAAGAGCGAGCACGAGCGTGCGCGCGCACCCTACAGGATCCGGCAGTGGTGAGTAGACACGAGCGCTGGCTTCTCCTGAGGAGGAGGCTGGGGCCAGCGCTTGCCGACTCGTGGCTGCGGCTGTCAGGGGGAGAACGGAGCTGACAGCCCGCAGCCACGGACACGACAGCAAGAATCAAGCTCAGTACATATATACAGCAGCAGAACCAAGCTCAGTTCATATATACAACACCAGTACCAAGCTCAGAACATAAATACATCACTAGAACCGAGTTCAGTACATAAATACAGCACAAAACCAAGCTCAGTACATAAATACAGCACAAAAACCAAGCTTATTACATAAATATAGCACCAGCACCAAACTCAGAACATAAATACAGCACCAGAACCAAGCTCAGTACATATGTGTAATACCAAGCATAAATGCAGCTCAGAAGAGAGATTATTTACAAACTGAGTCTATTCCCTGCCATATAAGTTTGTACAGCGTAAAACTATAGCTCCCAGTATGGCCTGAACAATAGTAAAGCTATCCTGGGAGCTGTTGTTTCACAAAAAAGAATGGTACCACCCATCATCTCACTGCAGATAATTCAGTGACTACAGTATTTATCAGTCAGAGGGAGAATAAGCATTTACATCTAGTGACTCACAGGTGACATCTTCTCATATTCTAGTCATTATTTTTCTCTTTTCTTCTCCATCCGATCCAGACCTCCGTGATTTCCAGGCCAAGACCCATTTCTGCAGACTTTGCCCCTCAGATGTCTTACTACTCACTTTTCCAACATTTCCACACCTATAAACTAAGGTAAAATTCTTATGGTTCCACACATTATGCTCCTAAATATAGTAGCACCATACACTGTGCCACTTAATATAATAGTACCAAACACTGTGCCCCTGAATACAAATGTGTCAAACACTGTAAAGTAAAGCACCACACACACACACACACACACACACACACACGCACACACATAGTGCCTCCTTTAGATTGTGACAAACACAATGCAGCCTGTAGAAAGTGCCATTTACAACGCTCCCTGTAGAACGTTTCATTCACAATGCCCCCCTGTAGGAAGTGCCACACACAATGCCTCCTGTAGATAGTGTCCCCATAGAGTCCCCTGTAGATGTTGCCCCACATAGTGTCTCCTGTAGACAGTGCCACTCATAGAGCCCCCCCAGTAGACAGTTCCACTCATAGAGTTCCCTGTAGACAGTGCCACTCATAAAGCCCTCTGTAGACAGTGCCACTCATAGAGCCCCCTGTAGATAGTGCCATTCACAATGCCCTTTGTAGATAGTACCCCACATAGAGCCCCTTGTAGATAGTGCCCTGTAGATAATGTCCCTCATAAAGCCCCCTTTAGATAGTGCCATTCATAAAGCCCCCTGTAGATAGTGCTCCTCATAAAGCACCTGTAGATAGTGCCTCTCATAAAGCCCACTAAAAAAACGTAAAAAAAACTTTACATACTCACCTGTCTCTGTTTCGTCCTCCAGCTGTCCCATCTGACAAGGCCTTCTCCAGCGGAACGATGCAGGCGGCTCAATGATGCCATCGCGCCGCCTGCATCGCAGGTAAAATGCAGCATGGCAAAGCAGAGAACTGATAGTCTCTTGCCACACCAGCGCTAGACTACTGCGGTCTGCATTTGAGTCTTGGATTGGCTCCAATGTTTACCCAAATAATATACAATAGTGGCAGGACGTGACCCTTAATCTAAAACGTAACCTTTATTGGATTTGTTAAAAAGGTACAAAAAAAAGAAATAAATAAACACCTTGGTGTGAATAGAGTGTGAAAGTGTTTAAAATACAATTCTGACCAGAGTTGGAGTCTCAGGACTGTATCCACTAGTGTCACTTTCTTTTTGTGTGCACTAGGGACCGACTAACATGTACACAATTCCCACACTAGCCTGGACTCTGATCACAAGTCCTCTTGTTTGTGTGGGAATTGAAGTCCTTTCCTCTGTATATGTTGGAGGCTGCTGGTTTGCTCTGACAAGAGCGGCCTCCAGACTCACAGAGCCACTGCCATTATCAAAACTGTCCCGTTATGCTGCCAGTTTGCTCCCTGAAGAGCCAGTAAAAGAGGCTCGTGAAACATGTTGGAGCAGTGAAATTAATATAGGGACTATCTGCCAGAATAGTATAGAAGCTCTGTGAGCCTGGAAGCCGCTCTTGTCAGAGCAAACCAGCAGACTCCAACATATATTGTATTTTAACCCCTTCGGGACGAAGCCATTTTTTTATTTTTTATTTTAGTTTTTCACTCCCCGCATTCCAAGAACCATAAGTTTTTTATTTTTTCATCAATAGAGTCATGTGAGGGCTTATGTTTTGCGGGAGGAGTTGTAGTTTCTTTTGGTACCATTTATAGTTCAATATAATGTACTGGGAAACTGAAGGAAAATCTTTGCGTGCTGAAAATGGAAAAAACTGTGATTCCTCAATTGTTTTTTGGGTTTCGTTTTTACGGCTTTCCCCGTGCAGTAAAAATGTCAACTTATCTTTATTCTGTGGTTCAATACGATTACGGTGAAACCAAATTTATATAGGTTTTTCTTTATACTTTACTACTTTTATTGATAAAAAAACTTTTTGTTAAAGAAAAAAAAGGTTTTGTTTCGCCACATTCTGAGAGCGAAATTTTTGCGAAATAATTGAATGGGATTTCCTGTCACTGCCTGACAGTGGATGGGCGGCCGCTCAGCTGTTATTGATTTCCGGCATTTGAAAGGAACTTTGCTGAACCGTGGTTTCCAACCACGAGAGGAATATATTAAAGCCATCTCTACCTGGATGCCGTGCATTAGCGGCGGGATAAGTATACCATATTTTATACTTACTTGATGTGCTAAATTTCTTCTGTTTACTGCAAGATCCATTTCTGCCTATGTAGCCTCTACGAACCAGCATAATTTTGCTATATGTGTGCTACAAATGTTCAAGTCCACTATGTTCATTTGAACCAATACTTGACTCTCTGGTCCTTATATTGCAATCTAGACATGTCTATGGTACTATGTCAGTTATCTAAAACTACTGTGTGATTATTATTTTTGACTTATTCTTGATCTGTACCATAGTGCACACCAATTTATTACATAGCCACATGAGACGAATTTTGTCCTCTGTATACGGCTTGTGAGCAGGATTGTTCTCCCTTAATTGGTGAACCATATTTACACTTACCCGGCCGGGTTTGTGATGTTTGTCTGTCTTGTATGTTTAAATGTTATTTTTGCAAGATCATAAATTTTAGCTATATATCAATAAATTTGTATTTTCATAGCCAATTGAGCCGAGTGCCTTTTATACCAGGATTTTCCCCTCATTCCCCTTTTTCATTTTTTTCAATTACATCCATTCCTGGTTGGCACCGTACGACTGTACAGAGCTCTGTGGCCATTAAAGATCCCTTGTCTTTCTTTTTTATACCTATTGCTTACCCTGGTTCTCACAATAAAAGACACAGACTTTCACAGAAATCTCTTATAGATGCTAACCACTAGTGTGGACAATAAGTCTTAGGCCCTATTCACCCGGCAGGGATAGTTGGCCTTGTGACGGCCGTTTATTTATTGGCCATTACACGGCCCCAGTAAAACAATAGACCCCAAATGAGGCTACTCACATGGCCAATTTTTTTGATGGCCTGGCAAACAGGGACGTCAAAATATGGAACATGCCCTATTTTGGGCCTGTACTCACGGCCGCATGGCTCCCATAGAAGTCTATGGGGCCGTGTAAAGCACGGCCGTCACTTGAATATGCTCCAAGTGACAGCCGTGTCTTCCGCTGCTCACTCTCTCTTCCTCCTCCTCACAGTGCGAAGTGCAATTGAAGAAGAGGAGGTTTTTTTTGCTGTGGATAGTGCCACTGTCCCCTTGTAGATAGCACCCCCATAGATGACACTCCCCACCGTGTAGATTGCCACTGTAGCTCCCTGTAGGAGCGGAATCTCTCTGGCCGGGGATTCTGCTCCTAGATGAAACCCCTTACGTCGATATCCATATATCGACATTGACATCAGGGGAAACTCCTAAAGCAGAATCGATGGCCAGAGGGATTCCGCTCCTATAGGGAGCTACAGTGGCACTTTCTACAGGGGGAGTGCCATATACAGGGGGTGCTATCTACAAAGGGGCAATGGCACTATCTACAAGGGGCTGTGTGGCATTAAATTCATCCATTTTTAAAATGCACAGGGAATGCAAAACTGGTCAAAGTCGGCTGTTGAAAACGGAAACACGACCTAGAACGGAAACGGAACAGATGCAAAGCAGCTGTTTTTATCGACTGACGCTCGGACCCTGTCGTGTGAATAAAGCCTTACCCATGGACAAAATCAGGATGTCATAAATGCTAAAGGTGGTTGATAAGTGGCACCAGTATTCTATATTCGCATGTAACATGAGGGAGGAAGTTCTTTGATCAGGAAGGTCAGACTATGTGTCTGTAAAGGGGGTTTTACACTGGACGATTATCGAGCAGACGAGCGTTCATAGAATGCTCGTTGCCGATAATTTCCCTGTGTAAACAGGGGAACGATCAGCAGATGAATGAGCAAACACTCGATCATCTGCTGGGCGTATCGTTTTAAAAAAGTGAAATATTATTGTTGTCGGCAGCTGTGCTGCCGGCATGATAATAATGTATAGGGACGAGTGATCGGAGTAATGACCGCTTGTCCCCATCCATAGCTCCGTGTGACAGGAGCAAACGAGCGCCGATCAACAATGTCTAGTTGATTGTTTGACTGATCGCTGCACCGGCCGCTTATCAGCCAGTGTAAAGGGGCCTTAAAGGAACAGTGTCACGACCAACTTTTTTTTAATATGTTAAGGGTTTTAGTGTGATAGATAAAGAAATTTTATTAATGTATGTTGTTGTGTTGTACTTTTTTCGTTTTTAATTCATTTACTTCTCTATGGGGGCTGCCATTTTTGTTTCCATTACTGTGTGTGTCGATTAACGACACATACAGTGATGGAATACGGCACACACATCCCCATAGAGAATGCGAACGGGAGCCGTCCCATCCACTATAGCGTACGCGGTCTATGTGGAAGCGGCGCATGCGCCGCTCACACACAGACCAAAAGTCAGCTCTTTGCTAGAGCGAAATCCGGCGCCAAGTTCATGTCGACCGGAAGCCGCGGCCGGACTGTGAGATGACGACGTCCGGCCGCGGCTTCCGGTCATGTGTTCAGTCCAGCGAGGCGAAGGCGCAAGAAGAACAGGCAGTAAGAAGTTTGACAGAGCGTAGGTCGCGTCAGGAGCAGGTAAGTTCTGTTCATGTGCGTTCGTGTCAGCAGCGTTCGTGTCAGCAGCCTTTGGCATCATACCAGGGAGGCCTGTGGCAGCATTTACAGTGTGGCAGCATTTACAGTGTGGCAGCATTTACAGTGTGGCAGCATTTCTAGTGTGGCAGCATTTCTAGTGTGGCAGCATTTACAGTGTGGCAGCATTTACAGTGTGGCAGCATTTCTAGTGTGGCAGCATTTACAGTGTGGCAGCATTTACAGTGTGGCATCATATCAACGGAGGCTATGTGGTATATGCTGCATATACGTTGTGGCAGCATATACGGTGTGGCAGCATATACAGTGTGGCAGCAAATACGGTGTGGCAGCAAATACAGTGTGGCAGCATATATGTTGTGGCAGCATATACGTTGTGGCAGCATATACGTTGTGGCAACTTATACGTTGTGGCAGCATATACGTTGTGGCAGCATATACGTTGTGGCAGCATATACGTTGTGGCAGCATATACGTTGTGGCAGCATATACAGTGTGGCATCATACCAACGGAGGCCTGTGGCAAATGCAGTGTGGCAGCATATACGGTGTGGCAGCATATACGGTGTGGCAGCAAATACAGTGTGGCAGCATTTACAGTGTGGCAGCATTTACAGTGTGGCAGCATATACGTTGTGGCAGCATACCAACGGAGGCCTGTGGCAGCATTTACAGTGTGGCATCATATAAACGGAGGCTATGTGTCAGCAAATACGGTGTGTCAGCAAATACGGTGTGGCAGCATATACGTTGTGGCAGCATATACAGGGATAGTGTGTGGCATCATACCAAGTAAGACTGTGTAGCATCATATCAAATGAGCTTGGGTGGCATCATATACAGGGATAGTGTGTGACATCATATCAAATGAGCTTGTGTGGCATCATATACAGGGATAGTGTGTGGCATCATATACAGGGATACTGTGTGTCATCATATCAAATGAGATTGTGTGGCATCATATACAGGGATAGTGTGTGGCATCACATACAGGGATACTGTGTGTCATCATATCAAATGAGCTTGTGTGGCATCATATACAGGGATAGCGTGTGGCATCATACCAAGTAAGGCTGTGTAGCATCATATCAAATGAGCTTGGGTGGCATCATATACATGGATAGTGTGTGACATCATATCAAATGAGCTTGTGTGGCATCATATACAGGGATAGTGTGTGGCATCATATACAGGGATACTGTGTGTCATCATATCAAATGAGCTTGTGTGGCATCATATACAGGGATAGTGTGTGGCGTCATATACAGGGATACTGTGTGTCATCATATCAAATAAGCTTGTGTGGCATCATATACAGGGATAGTGTGTGGCATCATACCAAGTAAGGCTGTGTAGCATCATATCAAATGAGCTTGGGTGGCATCATATACAGGGATAGTGTGTGACATCATATCAAATGAGCTTGTGTGGCATCATATACAGGGATAGTGTGTGGCATCATATACAGGGATACTATGTGTCATCATATCAAATGAGCTTGTGTGGCATCATATACAGGGATAGTGTGTGGCATCATATACAGGGATACTGTGTGTCATCATATCAAATGAGCTTGTGTGGCATCATATACAGGGATAGTGTGTGGCATCATATCAAATGAGCTTGTGTGGCATCATGTACAGGGATAGTGTGTGGCATCATTCCAAGTAAGGCTGTGTAGCATCATATCAAATGAGCTTGGGTGGCATCATATACAGGGATAGTGTGTGACATCATATCAAATGAGCTTGTGTGGCATCATATACAGGCATAGTGTGTGGCATCATATACAGGGATACTGTGTGTCATCATATCAAATGAGCTTGTGTGGCATCATATACAGGGATAGTGTGTGGCATCATATACAGGGATACTGTGTGTCATCATATCAAATGAGCTTGTGTGGCATCATATACAGGGATAGTGTGTGGCATCATACCAAGTAAGGCTGTGTAGCATCATATCAAATGAGCTTGGGTGGCATCATATACAGGGATAGTGTGTGGCATCACATACAGGGATACTGTGTGTCATCATATCAAATGAGCTTGTGTGGCATCATATACAGGGATAGTGTGTGGCATCATACCAAGTAAGGCTGTGTAGCATCATATCAAATGAGCTTGGGTGGCATCATATACAGGGATAGTGTGTGGCATCATATACAGGGATACTGTGTGTCATCATATCAAATGAGCTTGTGTGGCATCATATACAGGGATAGTGTGTGGCATCATATACAGGGATACTGTGTGTCATCATATCAAATGAGCTTGTGTGGCATCATATACAGGGATAGTGTGTGACATCATATCAAATGAGCTTGTGTGGCATCATATACAGGGATACTGTGTGTCATCATATCAAATGAGCTTGTGTGGCATTATATAGAGATATGTATCAACTGTTGTTTGTATTTGTCAGTTATGGCGCCAAAGAGAATTCTGAAATCCCTTGACGACAATCAACCAATACGTAAACGAATACCAGCAACTTTTACCCCAGAGGAGAAAGAAAAAAGAGCCCAGGAGGTAAAACTTTGTGCAGTTGATGTATGTGAAATGCTTCACTGTGCTGTGGGATAGCACGCTGACTCTTGCATTTGTGGGGGGCCAAACACACCACCATCTACTGGTTTGAATATAAACCTAACCGGTAAGAAAGTGGAATTTTTGGTGGGACCTCTTTTGGTCCTCCATTCCATTCATAATATTGTGTCCTATATTTTTGGTGTCTTTTCACTCACCTTCACCATTGACGTAAGTGGAGCGCACACTGTTGAATATACCTATGTTTGGTGTCACCATTTTATAATGCAAAATGTAATTACTAGATGTACATGTCCACTCCAAAATCAATGATCAAATAACGCAATGTACAGCTGGTGATTTCTGTACTGTTGTCACAATCGGCATAATGTTGACTTACATTCCATTTTATAGTGCCAACATTATTTTTTTATTTTAGAGAGCGATATTAGATCAGGAACTTCGAGGAAGGTGTCAAAAATATCAAGATCCAAATCGAATTCTTGTACTCCAGCCAATGAGAAAACGAGAAGAGCAAAGTGTGAGACAAAGTCCATCAACGTCCGTAAAACCTGTGGAATCGTGGTGTCAGTGTGGGAACTGCATGAATTTGCCGACTGAAGAGGAATGCGTCTGTTGCAAAGATATATGTAATGTGCTCAACATAATGGAGGAAGATGAGCCGATTACGTGCATTACAGAGCATCCTACTTTTACTGACAGATGTCTGGACAAGGACCAACTTACCCTATGTGAAATGTATAGATGTTTTGGTCCAACACGTCCAGCACCACTAAATAACAGGTAAGGAAATTATTTTGTGTTCCAGTCAAGTTTGAATGATGCTATTGTGATCCTAACCTTATTCCTAAAATATATATTATTGTGTTTACTTTGAGCACCATGCATGTGTCTAATATGTGTCTGCCCAAAATCTTATGTGGTCCCTGTAACACTAGAAGTAAATTTTGATCGCGTTCCACGCAGCAATCAACCGACGTGTGTCGCTCCAGCGTTTGTGAGCTGTTATGTTTTCCGATTATATTGTAAATAATATGACCATGTTAGAGGTGACAGTATACGATTGTCGTCTGTATAGTGTGCAAATATGATTGCCTAACAATAGTTTTTAATCCTGTATAGGTCCTTACGGAAGGTCGCATACCGAATGTTCACGATGTGGGTTCACGGTTACCTTGGCCGAAAAAACAGGCGTACTATTCCAGCATGTGCAGTTCAGAAAGTCAGAGCAATGTTTCCGGAAGAAAATCAAGTATATGTTGGTTTCAAGCTAGCCACTGACAATAATGCTTCGGAAATGGCAGATTTTTTAAATGTGTTTGATTACTTTACTTTGTTGTTATATTTTTCAATAAAAAATTATGAAAATAAAAACTTTAGATGTTTATTTATTATAATATATTAACACAGGATAAGTATTGTACATAACAGAAAATAATATACAGGATATAAAGTGCTAGTGTTGATTCAGAGGAAGGCAAAAAAAAACAGGTTATTTTCGTTTTGTTCTTCATTTGTTGTGTGTGGGGGAAATTCCTTCCCGACTCCAAATATGGCAATCAGAATAAATCCCAGAATCATCATCCAATCTACACAGATAGTTTGCTTACAAATTCTTCCAGTGACAGGCAATATAAATAGTGGGAAATAGTTGTAAGCATTTTGGGAGAAGGGCAAACACAACATAGTTCAGTACATTAAAAACGTGATTTGTGAGCTATAACAACTGCTGCTTTATCCGGCCGTGGTTCTGTGGCTATGTTTGGTGGTAGGGTCAATGTCCGTGTTTGCCAACTATGTTCAATTTCCTGTTTTGAAAATTTGATCACATTTACAAACATAGGAAAGAGGTGTGAGAAAGACATTGGTACGTACTGTTTCTTTGCATTCCATGTTTTGCTTAGTTTGGAGAAAACGACATTATACCTCATGCTACCAAGCAGATCCGACCTTGTGGTCTGTCGGTGGACTCTAGATTGTTCCCGTTTTGTATTATGATTATGGGACAAAACAGCAAGTTTTGTCCGTGCTTCCATTCCGTCAAAAGAAAAATGTATTCTTTTTGGTCGGTATTTCAGAATAAAGCTGTGGAATACCTCGATTTTTCCAGTATGACAGTAAGATGACAAGTGGGGCAAGTCTTTCAATAATTGTTTATCTTTTACGATCTTTTCAAGCTCCTCATAGGCTGCTGATGTTGTTGACATCCAATTGTGTTTGCGATCGTCATCAATGTCTAAACATCTGTGATCACATTGTGTGACAATGTCCCCAGGGAATTCATGTACATTACGAATATGTTGAAGTACAGAGAGCCATTTTTCCCGCAGCACATCCACATTACCGGAAGCAGTACTACAGCAGTACCAAAAATGATTGGTTATTGACGAGATCCAATCACCAATTTGGGAACAGCTTCTTTTTTTACTCGCAGCCTTCAGTTTCTTCCGAATGGACTTTGCATAATGCCATATATCAAATTGATGTTCAATCTCTGTGTATTGTTCACATATTTTTTTACGTATGGCGACATGACGGTCTGTTGCAAGAACATACACATCGAGCCAATCTTGAATAACACGGTCAAGACAGGTTTGAAAGGCCAAACTTTCCATAGCCACAGAAGATGTGGTTTGTGTAACCTGAACGATTTCAAAGTCAACAATCTTGTCGCTATTATAATCCATCAATGTGTACACACAATATTTAGCATTATGCCCAGGGCTATCACATTGTCCGTCACCAAGGAGACACAATGGTGTTCGTTTGATTTCTTTCTGAAGTTCCATTTTTTCTTGTTTCCAGTTAATGTCCACCACTGGAAATAAAAATTTTCTTTGGTGACGAAAGTAAGTTGAATGTGAAATAAATTGAATCCCAATAGATTTACAAATGTCGGACATCTTGGCATAGTTGCCACCATTAAATAAAATGGAAGCTGCAATCAGAACATTTCCAACCGGGATACGATTAAACTTGGGTTGACTTTCCCCAAAAAAATCGTGTCCATTGGAACATTTGCCTTGTAGTGAAAGATAGGTACCTTGCTTGAATTTGACTGGGTTTTCTATTTTTTGCCCACAGAAACACGCGAACTGAGCAACCAGTACATCTAAAGTCGATTCAAAAACAAAAATTTCCGCTCTTTTACTAGGTCTTCATCTGCTGGTTCTGAAAACAAATTGGTTGTCACATTGTCAAATGACAGACTTGCATTTTGTGGTTCGTAGTCCAGATCTCTTGCATCATTTCTCCCAGTAGAAGAAACCAAGCTTTCCTCTGGATCCTCCAATATGACTTGGCATGATGTTTGTCTTTGTAAGCGGGGGGTTGAAAACGTAGATGGGTAAAAATGATCCAACTTCAGTGTTGATTGGCTTTCAAAAGAAAGTTCTTCCTCTGGAAACTGGCATCCTGTATCCACTGTGAAGATGTGTGATTGAGTGGTTGCATATCTTTTTCTTTTGAAAGGTGTGTTGGTGGCTCTCGTTGCCAATGTCCTCTGTCGGGTGTTTGTTGTTGCATTTCTTTGAAAAAAATGTCTGTTGACACCAATTTTGACATGTTTCACTCCCATCACTTGGGACATTGACGTTGGTGGAGCGTTTTGCATAGAGGTACCGGTAGAAACGTATGTAATTATGTTGGTGGATGTAGTAGCCAAAGGTAATTGCATGCATTGTGTTGAATAAGAATAAGTGTGTTCATATTCTCTCCGTTTCCGTTTAGATGGTGGAGACTCTGTTTCCTGATAAGGGAATATAGTGGGAATTGCACTTTCCTTCAGCCATCGTAACTTCTTTTCAGACTTATAAACATAACAGTCTTGTTCGAAGTGTTTCGAACATAGTCTAAATAAATCTTGTTTTTTTCCATCCAAAATTCTTTGTGAGAGTGCATCTATATTGTCCAAGGATTGTCTGGCCTGTTGGAGCCAAACTTTAATCTTGTCAATGTTGCCTGGAAAAACATGCAGGATCACTCCTTGAGAGTAAGTAGCTCGATTAGACCGACTGTCACAACTAGAGACAATGCACGACGGCATTTCTATCAAAAAAGTAAATTTCAATATTATGGCATGAGAAAACATCATTACTGTAATAACGAGGGATTACCTAAAGAGAGTTGATACCCCTAATGAGGTATATTTGGTGTGCTACGATACTTACAATTCCAATTTAGATCTGTGAGTTTGTCTTTTCTAAGCGCAAGATTTAATAGTCGTGAGTTTGTATAAAATAATAAAATCCACAGCGTGTTTTAGAAGACATAACATCTGATTTGTGTAACTTCTTCGGTCACTGCGTGCGAACTCATCCTCAGTTATCACACAAAAGTGGACTATGGTGGGTGGCAGATATGTCATGTGGAGAAGTGAGTATTGAACATGTTACATTGTTTATAGGTAACTGTTTGGCACTGGGAATTGACTGTTCACCAAGGCAGAAAATAGTAGTGTGTAGTTGTACACGATCACTGAAAAACAGTCAATGATCTCAGTGCCAGACAGTTTCACCATGTCAATGGCTGAGGAGAGCAGTTGTGTTTGTGTGACTAACCAAAAAATTTTAAATATTTTTATGTAATAGAGACAGGGAATGAAAGAGAATAACATTTATCAACCAAATTTTTTTTATTGATGAAGCCATAAGTGGCTTCCAAAGTAACACAGAAAAAGAGTTCCATCATAAACACAAATATAATATTTTCATACAGAACAAAAACAAATTTTGTTCCATAGTCACAAATAAATCGTTCAGGTAAAAAGTCAACATTGACGGATAGGGACAAACACATAAAAGTACAAAATGGAAGACGAAACAGTAAAAGACATTTACATTGAAAACACACAGACGTCAACGACAATCACAAAGAAGTTATCAGCAGGTGAAAACACCTTGCTTCGTCTCATCATCCAACTGGACCTTCATCAGCAGGTGAAAACACCTTGCTTTGTCTCATCATCCAACTGAACCTTCATCAGCAGATGAAAACACCTTGCTTTGTCTCATCTTCCGACCGGACCTTTAGCAGCAGATGAAAACACCTTGCTTTGTCACATCATCCGACCGGACCTTCAAATCGTATTACAGAACGTTTCTGCCAATCATGCGGCATGTCAAAGTTATATTTCCTATAGAAGAATAAAATAAAAAATGTATCAATGGTTTGATCACCTTCAACCGGTGAACTATGCGCAACATGGTCGCTTTGGAAGAATGACATCCCTGTCTGGTCACTCTGCATAGTTTGGCTCATCTTGTGAACTTGTGTGTCATGTATGTTTATCTGAACTCCCTTGGTTCGGGCTTACTTACTTTCTGTAATTCGTTGCTTCTGCTGCTCAAAACGGCCTGTTCGTCTCCCCGGTGGTAATCCGCTCTGGTTGCTGGTGCCGCCGCTGTCGTCGTCTGGATGTGATCGCGTTGCTTGCCCTCATAAAATAATTACAAAAATATATACAAATGTCCATCATTTGCAAATATTGTAACATTATGGGAGTCCCCTTGCTGCCGCACCTGTTCAAAGTATCTATGCTCCTCGAACACACTCCTCAAGGTCGTGTTTTGACTGGCGCGCTCCCTCTCCTCCTGGAAAACTGCTGTACAAAAAGTCACACACATGGTGGGATTAGATAAAGTGATGTACAAAAAGTCACACACATGGTGGGATATGATGCTACACAGCCTTACTTGGTATGATGCCACACACTATCCCTGTATATGATGCCACCGAAGCTCATTTGATATGATGACACACAGTATCCCTGTATATGTTGCCACACAAGCTCATTTGATATGATGCTACACAGCCTTATTTGGTAGGATGCCACACACTATCCCTGTATATGATGCCACACAAGCTCATTTGATATGATAACACACAGTCTCCCTGTATATGATGCCACACACTATCCCTGTATATGATGCCACACAAGCTCATTTGATATGATGACACACAGTATCCCTGTATATGATGCCACACAAGCTCATTTGATATGGTGCTACACAGCCTTACTTGGTATGATGCCACACACTATCCCTGTATATGATGCCACACAAGCTCATTTGATATGATGACACACAGTATCCCTGTATATGATGCCACACACTATCCCTGTATATGATGCCACCCAAGCTCATTTGATATGATGCTACACAGCCTTACTTGGTATGATGCCACACACTATCCCTGTATATGATGCCACACAAGCTCATTTGATATGATGTCACACACTATCCCTGTATATGATGCCACCCAAGCTCATTTGATATGATGCTACACAGCCTTACTTGGTATGATGCCACACACTATCCCTGTATATGATGCCACACAAGCTCATTTGATATGATGACACACAGTATCCCTGTATATGATGCCACCCAAGCTCATTTGATATGATGCTACACAGCCTTACTTGGTATGATGCCACACACTATCCCTGTATATGATGCCACACAAGCTCATTTGATATGATGACACACAGTATCCCTGTATATGATGCCACACACTATCCCTGTATATGATGCCACACAAGCTCATTTGATATGATGACACACAGTATCCCTGTATATGATGCCACACACTATCCCTGTATATGATGCCACCCAAGCTCATTTGATATGATGTCACACACCTTCCCTGTATATGATGCCACCCAAGCTCATTTGATATGATGCTACACAGCCTTACTTGGTATGATGCCACACACTATCCCTGTATATGATGGCACACAAGCTCATTTGATATGATGTCACACACTATCCCTGTATATGATGCCACCCAAGCTCATTTGATATGATGCTACACAGCCTTACTTGGTATGATGCCACACACTATCCCTGTATATGATGCCACACAAGCTCATTTGATATAATGACACACAGTATCCCTGTATATGATGCCACACACTATCCCTGTATATGATGCCACACAAGCTCATTTGATATGATGCTACACAGCCTTACTTGGTATGATGCCACACACTATCCCTGTATATGATGCCACACAAGCTCATTGGATATGATGACACACAGTATCCCTGTATATGAGGCCACACACTATCCCTATATATGATGCCACCCAAGCTCATTTGATATGATGTTACACACTATCCCTGTATATGATGCCACCCAAGCTCATTTGATATGATGCTACACAGCCTTACTTGGTATTATGCCACACACTATCCCTGTATATGATGCCACACAAGCTCATTTGATATGATGACACACAGTCTCCCTGTATATGATGCCACACTGTAAATGCTGTCACAGGCCTCCGTTGGTATGCTGCCACAACGTATATGCTGCCACAACGTATATGCTGCCACACTGTAAATGCTGCCACATTGTAAATGCTGCCACACTGTAAATGCTGCCACAGGCCTCCGTTGGTATGATGCCACACTGTATATGCTGCCACAACGTATTTGCTGCCACACCATATATGCTGCCACACCGTATAAGCTGCCACAATGTATAGGCTGCCACAACGTATATGCTGCCACAACGTATATATGCTGCCACAACGTATATGCTGCCACAACGTATATGCTGCAACAACGTATAAGCTGCCACAACGTATATGCTGCCACACTGTATTTGCTGCCACACCGTATTTGCTGCCACACTGTATTTGCTGACACATAGCCTCCGTTTATATGATGCCACACTGTAAATGCTGCCACAGGCCTCCATTGGTATGCTGCCACAACGTATATGCTGCCACAACGTATATGCTGCAACAACGTATAAGCTGCCACAACGTATAAGCTGCCACACTGTATTTGCTGCCACACCGTATTTGCTGCCACACTGTATTTGCTGACACATAGCCTCCGTTTATATGATGCCACACGGTAAATGCTGCCACAGGCCTCCGTTGGTATGATGCCACACTGTATATGCTGCCACAACGTATTTGCTGCCACACCGTATATGCTGCCACACCGTATATGCTGCCACACTGCATTTGCTGACACATAGCCTCCGTTGGTATGATGCCACACTGGATATGCTGCCACACTGTAAATGCTGCCACACTGTACATGCTGCCACACTGTCAATGCTGCCACACTGTCAATGCTGCCACACTGTAAATGCTGCCACACTGTAAATGCTGCCACACTGTAAATGCTGCCACAGGCCTCCGTTGGTATGATGCCACACTGTATATGCTGCCACAACGTATTTGCTGCCACACCGTATATGCTGCCACACCGTATATTCTGCCACACTGCATTTGTTGACACATAGCCTCCGTTGGTATGATGCCACACTGGATATGCTGCCACACTGTAAATGCTGCCACACTGTACATGCTGCCACACTGTCAATGCTGCCACACTGTAAATGCTGCCACACTGTAAATGCTGCCACACTGTAAATGCTGCCACATGCCTCCGTTGGTATGATGCCACACTGTATATGCTGCCAGAACGTATAAGCTGCCACAACGTATATGCTGCCACAACGTATATGCTGCCACAACGTATATGCTGCAACAACGTATAAGCTGCCACAACGTATATGCTGCCACACTGTATTTGCTGCCACACCGTATTTGCTGCCACACTGTATTTGCTGACACATAGCCTCCGATTATATGATGCCACACTGTAAATGCTGCCACAGGCCTCCGTTGGTATGCTGCCACAACGTATATGCTGCCACAACGTATATGCTGCAACAACGTATAAGCTGCCACAACGTATATGCTGCAACAACGTATAAGCTGCCACAACGTATATGCTGCCACACTGTATTTGCTGCCACACTGTATTTGCTGACACATAGCCTCCGTTTATATGATGCCACATGGTAAATGCTGCCACAGGCCTCCGTTGGTATGATGCCACACTGTATATGCTGCCACAACGTATTTGCTGCCTCACCGTATATGCTCCCACACCGTATATGCTGCCACACTGCATTTGCTGACACATAGCCTCCGTTGGTATGATGCCACACTGGATATGCTGCCACACTGTAAATGCTACCACACTGTAAATGCTGCCACACTGTATATGCTGCCACACTGTAAATGCTGCCACACTGTAAATGCTGCTACACTGTCAATGCTGCCACACTGTCAACACTGCCACACTGTCAATGTTGCCACACTGTCAATGCTGCCACACTGTAAATGCTGCCACACTGTAAATGCTGCCGCAGGCCTCCGTTGGTATGATGCCACACTGTATATGCTGCCAGAACGTATAAGCTGCCACAACGTATATGCTGCCACAACGTATATGCTGCCACAACGTATATGCTGCCACAACGTATATGCTGCAACAACGTATAAGCTGCCACAACGTATATGCTGCCACACTGTATTTGCTGCCACACCGTATTTGCTGCCACACTGTATTTGCTGACACATAGCCTCCGTTTATTTGATGCCACACTGAAAATGCTGCCACAGGCCTCCGTTGGTATGCTGCCACAACGTATATGCTGCCACAACGTATATGCTGCAACAACGTATAAGCTGCCACAACGTATATGCTGCAACAACGTATAAGCTGCCACAGCGTATATGCTGCCACACTGTATTTGCTGCCACACTGTATTTGCTGACACATAGCCTCCGTTTATATGATGCCACACGGTAAATGCTGCCACAGGCCTCCGTTGGTATGATGCCACACTGTATATGCTGCCACAACATATTTGCTGCCACACCGTATATGCTGCCACACCGTATATGCTGCCACACTGCATTTGCTGACACATAGCCTCCGTTGGTATGATGCCACACTGGATATGCTGCCACACTGTAAATGCTGCCACACTGTAAATGCTGCCACACTGTACATGCTGCCACACTGTAAATGCTGCCACACTGTCAATGCTGCCACACTGTCAATGCTGCCACACTGTAAATGCTGCCACACTGTAAATGCTGCCACAGGCCTCCGTTGGTATGATGCCACAATGTATATGCTGCCACAACGTATATGCTGCCACACTGTATATGCTGCCAGAACGTATAAGCTGCCACAACGTATATGCTGCCACAACGTATATGCTGCCACAACGTATATGCTGCCACAACGTATATGCTGCCACAACGTATATGCTGCAACAACGTATAAGCTGCCACAACGTATCTGCTGCCACACTGTATTTGCTGCCACACCGTATTTGCTGCCACACTGTATTTGCTGACACATAGCCTCCGTTTATATGATGCCACACTGTAAATGCTGCCACAGGCCTCCGTTGGTATGCTGCCACAAGGTATATGCTGCCACAACGTATATGCTGCAACAAAGTATAAGCTGCCAGAACGTATATGCTGTCACACTGTATTTGCTGCCACACCGTATTTGCTGCCACACTGTATTTGCTGACACATAGCCTCCGTTTATATGATGCCACACGGTAAATGCTGCCACAGGCCTCCGTTGGTATGATGCCACACTGTATATGCTGCCACAACGTATTTGCTGCCACACCGTATATGCTGCCACACCGTATATGCTGCCACACTGCATTTGCTGACACATAGCCTCCGTTGGTATGATGCCACACTGGATATGCTGCCACACTGTAAATGCTGCCACACTGTAAATGCTGCCACACTGTAAATGCTGCCACACTGTATATGCTGCCACACTGTAAGTGTGGCCACACTGTCAATGCTGCCACACTGTCAATGCTGCCACACTGTAAATGCTGCCACACTGTAAATGCTGCCACAGGCCTCCGTTGGTATGATGCCACACTGTATATGCTGCCAGAACGTATAAGCTGCCACAACGTATATGCTGCCACAACGTATATGCTGCCACAACGTATATGCTGCAACAACGTATAAGCTGCCACAACGTATATGCTGCCACACTGTATTTGCTGCCACACCGTATTTGCTGCCACACTGTATTTGCTGACACATAGCCTCCGTTTATATGATGCCACACTGTAAATGCTGCCACAGGCCTCCGTTGGTATGCTGCCACAAGGTATATGCTGCCACAACGTATATGCTGCAACAAAGTATAAGCTGCCAGAATGTATATGCTGTCACACTGTATTTGCTGCCACACCGTATTTGCTGCCACACTGTATTTGCTGACACATAGCCTCCGTTTATATGATGCCACACGGTAAATGCTGCCACAGGCCTCCGTTGGTATGATGCCACACTGTATATGCTGCCACAACGTATTTGCTGCCACACCGTATATGCTGCCACACCGTATATGCTGCCACACTGCATTTGCTGACACATAGCCTCCGTTGGTATGATGCCACACTGGATATGCTGCCACACTGTAAATGCTGCCACACTGTAAATGCTGCCACACTGTAAATGCTGCCACACTGTATATGCTGCCACACTGTAAGTGTGGCCACACTGTCAATGCTGCCACACTGTCAATGCTGCCACACTGTAAATGCTGCCACACTGTAAATGCTGCCACAGGCCTCCGTTGGTATGATGCCACACTGTATATGCTGCCAGAACGTATAAGCTGCCACAACGTATATGCTGCCACAACGTATATGCTGCCACAACGTATATGCTGCAACAACGTATAAGCTGCCACAACGTATATGCTGCCACACTGTATTTGCTGCCACACCGTATTTGCTGCCACACTGTATTTGCTGACACATAGCCTCCGTTTATATGATGCCACACTGTAAATGCTGCCACAGGCCTCCGTTGGTATGCTGCCACAACGTATATGCTGCCACAACGTATATGCTGCAACAACGTCTAAGCTGCCACAACGTATATGCTGCCACACTGTATTTGCTGCCACACCGTATTTGCTGCCACACTGTATTTGCTGACACATAGCCTCCGTTTATATGATGCCACACGGTAAATGCTGCCACAGGCCTCCGTTGGTATGGTGCCACACTGTATATGCTGCCACAACGTATTTGCTGCCACACCGTATATGCTGCCACACCGTATATGCTGCCACACTGCATTTGCTGACACATAGCCTCCGTTGGTATGATGCCACACTGTAAATGCTGCCACACTGTAAATGCTGCCACACTGTAAATGCTGCCACACTGTCAATGCTGCCACACTGTCAATGCTGCCACAGGCCTCCGTTGGTATGATGCCACACTGTATATGCTGCCAGAACGTATAAGCTGCCACAACGTATATGCTGCCACAACGTATATGCTGCCACAACGTATATGCTGCCACAACGTATATGCTGCCACAACGTATAAGCTGCCACAACGTATATGCTGCCACACCGTATTTGCTGCCACACTGTATTTGCTGACACATAGCCTCCGTTTATATGATGCCACACGGTAAATGCTGCCACAGGCATCCGTTGGTATGCTGCCACAGGCCTCCCTGATATGATGCCACAGGCCTCCCTGATATGATGCCACAGGCCTCCCTGATATGATGCCACAGGCCTCCCGTATATGATGCCACAGGCCTCCCATATATGCCGCCTCAGGCCTCCCGTATATGATGCCACAGGCCTCCCGTATATGATGCCACAGTCCTCCCTGGTATGATGCCACTCTGTACATGCTGCGACACAGCCTATGTCATCATTACTTACCGCCTCGCTGGTACTCCTCGTCCGCCTCGCTGGTCCTCCTCGTCCGCCTCGCTGGTCCTCCTCGTCCGCCTCGCTGGTCCTCCTCGCTTGTCCTCCTCGTCCGACTTGCTGGTCCTCCTCGTCCGCCTCGCTGGTCCTCCTCATCCGCCTCGCTGGTCCGCCTGGCTGGTCCGCCTCGCTGGTCCTCCTCGCTGGTCCTCCACCGTTGCCTCGCTGGTCCTCCTCGTCCTTCCTCGTCCGACTCGCTGGTACACCTCGTCCTTCCTCGTCCGCCTCGCTGGTCCTCCTCGTCCTCAAAGTGTCTCCTCGCTGGTCCTCCTCCGTCATTCCCATACACTTTGAATGAAATGGAAGCGTGCATGCTTGACCATTGCTCAATTCAATGTCTGCCTCACTGTGAGGGGTGCAGTGAGGAGGATCTGGGGGTTTGAGACGCTCGTTCTTATAAACACAAAAAAAATAAAATTAAACTAAAATTATTGTTACCCTACCTGCTAGCCTGACTTTCTTGCTTCCCGCTCCGTTTCCTCGTTCTGGTCCCAGTTGTCCGGGATCCAAGATGCCTGCTACTGCCTCAGACTTGCATGTGGAGAGCGTTGCCTGCCAGTCTGAGACATGCCCCCACCTCCTTCACTACTCTCAGAAGGAAAAGCACCGATGATGTCAGCGCTGTGTCCATCTCTTCTGACATTTCTCCTGCTGGGTCCTTGACAGGGGTTCCGGCTGCAGTAACATCCTCACTGACAGCACGTCAGTGGAGGACGGAGGAAGACAGCGCCATGTTTGTCATGAATCATCTTCTGTATGTAAGTATATCACATTGTATGCTGGTAACGGTCTTATATGTTTTATTGTCTGTGTTTTTTTTTACAGGCTTCAGTATCTTGGACTACATCAGATCGTCGTAGGATCGAATTTTTACCAATAAAATGGTCAAAGTGGGCTGTAGGGGGCAGTTTATTTCAATAAAGTGTTTTTTATACATTTTTCCACTGTATAACAGAACTAGTAATCGAGGTGTCTGACTGACAGCTCTCCATTACAATCGCTAGGGCTTGGCGTCAGCCAGAGGTGTGCTATGTCCACTTTTGGCTGACACCAACCCCTCCACTCTATTACCCCAGTACCCAATGCACCAGGTGTACTGGAAAGAGCCAAGGACTATCAGGAGCAGCCCATCTAATGTGATAGATGGCCCCTGGGATGGCCACAGGCTAGTGTTTTTAGGATGGGAAGGAACCAATAGCCATGGACCTTCCCATCCTGAGCATTTCAGACTGCGGTTGTTTGTTTTTCTTGGCTGGATAGAGAAATAGGAGGACCTCACATGTTTTTTTGTTTAATCATGTACTTATTTTTTTAACTTTTTTTTTTTAAGAAAGGCATTACACTATCCTATAAATACAAAAAAAATAATTATATATATAAAAAACTTGGAGAAAATCAATAGCTGCAGTCTGATTATCCGGATGGGAAGGCCCATGGCTATTGTCCCCTTTCCATCCTAAAAACACCAGCCTGCGGCTGCTCATTACGTTGGTTGGCCGCTCCTGATGGTTCTCGCCTCTTCCCAGTACCCCAGACATCGGTGCTTGTCCTTCTGAGAGCAGTAAAGGAGGTGGGGGCATGTCTCAGACTGACAGGCAATGCTTTCTATATGCAAGTCTGAGACAATAGCAGCCACCTTGGAAAACGGGTACCAGAATGAGGAAGCAGAGCCAGACGCAAGTGAGGCCAGCAGGTAAGTAAACAATAATTTAGCAGTTTTTAATTTGTTGTTTTTTTTTGGACTGAATGTTTGCTTTTTAACCAGTAAGCAGCAGCTCCAATGTGAGTCTAGCTGGGGTTTATTTAAGTTGCTCAGCAGTCTCATGCTGCAATCTAGCACATCTTGATGAAACGCTCAACGTCATAAGCATTAAATCTAAAGTTTTAAAACTTTGTAGAACTAATGACGAAGCTCTTTACAATATATATATATATATATATATATTTATTTTTTCTTTCACTTAATAATTTTTATTATTCCTAAAGGTCCAAAGCGATGAAGAGCAATCCCAGCGATGCCAACTGCTGTGTCTGGATAGGGCTGAGGGAGTGGCTCAGCTTCAGTGTGTGGTAAGCACTTGTGAGCTTGATGCCCCCCTGCTAAAGAGAAGAGAAGACTGCAAAGGTAAGTGTAAAATGAATAAATGGGTTACATAGAGAATTCGAATATTTACACACAGGGGTGTAACTACATTGTGCTGGGCCCCATGCCACTCTTTTGAATAGCCGTGTCCACCTTAACCCCTTAAGGACGCAGCCACTTTTGGACCATATGACGCAGCCTCATTTTTTAAATCTGACATGTGGCACTTTATGTGGTAATAACTTAGGAATGCTTTTACCTATCCAAGCGATTCTGAGATTGTTTTCTCGTGACATATTGTACTTTATGTTAGTAAAAACAATTTGATTGATAAATTCAATATTTATTTGTGAAAAACACCAAAATTTAGAGAAAATTTGCAAAAATGAGCATTTTTCTAAATTCAAATGCATCTGCTTGTAAGACAGATAGTTATACCACACAAAATAGTGACTAGTTAACATTCCCCATATGTGTAATTTATGTTTGCATCATTTTTTGAACATCGTTTTATTTTTCTAGGACGATACAAGGCTTATAAGTTTAGCAGCAATTTCTCATATTTTCAAGAAAATTTCAAAAGGCTATTTTTTTTAGGGAACAGTTCAGATCTGAAGTAGCTTTGAGGGCCTTATATATTAGGAACCCCCACAAATCACCCCATTTTTAAAACTACACCCCTTAAATTATTCAAAACAGCATTTAGAAAGTTTCTTAACCCTTTATGTGTGTCACAGAAATTAAAGCAATGTGGAAGGGAAATTTGCAAATTTCATTTTTTTTGCAGAAATTCCATTTTAATCCATTTTTTCCTGTAATACTGAAGGATTTTTACAAGAGAAACACAACTGAATATTTATTGCCCTGATTCTGCAGTTTTTAGAAATATCCCACATGTGGCCCTAGTGTGCTACGGGCCTGAAACAAAGGCCCCAGAAGCGAAGGCGCACCTAGTGGATTTTTCAGCCTTCCTTTTCTTAAATTATATTTCAGGCACCATGTCAGGTTAGAAGACGCCTTGTGGTGCAAAAACAAAGGAAACCCCGCAATAGTGACTCCATTTGGGAAACTACACCCCTAGAGGAATTCATATAGGAGTGTAGTGATCATTTTGACCCCACAGGCATTTCATAGATTTCATTAGAATTGGGCAATGAAAATGAAAAATGACATTATTTTTCAATAAGATGTAGTTTTACCTCAGAATTTTTATTTTTTTCAACAAATAAATGAGGAAAAGCACCCCAACATTTGTAAAGCAACTTCTCCAGAGTACTGAAATACCCCATATGTGGTAATAAACCACTGTAAGAATACACATCTGGGCTCAGAAGGGAAGCCACGCCATTTAGCTTTTGGAGCGCTGATTTTGCTGGATTGATTTCTCGGCACCATGTCGCATTTGTAAAGCTCCTAAAGGTACCAGTACAGTGGTAACCCCCCAAAAGTGACTCCATTTGGGAAACTACACCCCTAGAGGAATTCAACTAGGGGTGTAGTGAGAATTTTGACCCTCCAGGTGTTTCATAGATTTCATTAGAATTGTACAGCAAAAATTAAAAATTACATGTTTTTTTCCCACTAAGATGTAGATTTAGGTCAATTTTCTCATCAAATAAAGGAGAAAAAGCACTATAACATTTGCAAAGCAACTTCTGCAGAGTACGGAAATACCCCATATGTGGTAATAATTCACTTCACATCAGGGCTCAGAAGGGAAGGAGCGCCATTTGGCGTGCAGATTTTGCTGGATTGGTTTTTCTGCACCATGTCGCTTTTGCAAAGCCCCTTAGGTACCAGTACAGTGACTCCATTTGGCAAACTACACCCATTGAGGAATTCATCTAGGGTAATAGTGAGCATTTTGAACCCACAGGTGTCTCATAGATTTTATTACAAATGGGCAGTGAAAATGAAAAATTACATTATATTCCAATAACACGTAGCATTAGTTCAACATTTTTCATTTTCTCAACAATTAAAAGAGAAAAAGCCCTGTAGCATTTGTAAAGCATTCTCTCCAGAGTAGGGAAATACCCCACATGTGGTCATAAACTGCTAAATGGACACACAGCAAGGCTCTAAAGGGAAGGAACACCATTTAGTATTTGGAGTGGAGATTTTACAAGATTCGTTTTTTGACACCATGTTGCTTTGAGCTATAGTATCAGTACAGTGGTACTCCCGAAAAATTACCCCACTTTGGAAACTATATCCCTCAAAGAATTTATCTAGGGGTGTAGTGAGCATTTTGACCGCACAAGTGTTTTGCAAAAATGAGTAAACTATAGATGTTGCATATTGAAATTTGCTGTTTTCAACAGATATGCCTTTTCAGTGCCCAATGTGTTGTGCCCAGCTTGTACCACCGTAGACACACATCCCATAAATTGTTAAGCGGGTTCTCCAGAATACAGTAATACCCCATATGTGGTCATAAATTGCGGTTTGAGCACAATGCCAGGCTCAGTTGAACCACCATTTGGCTTTTGAAGCCCAGATTTTGCTTGGTGTTTTACTGGTATTTCAGCTTATAATGTGGGGGTATATGTAAGCTGGGCGGAATACATCAGGGTATATGTAAGCTGGGCAGTGTACATCAGGGCATACACCGTGTTCCAAATTATTATGCACATTGGATTTAAGTGTCATAAACATTTAATTATTAGTTTTTCAATTAAACTCATGGATGGTATTGTGTCTTAGGGCTCTTTGGATCATTGTAATCAATCTCAGACACCTGTAATAATTAGTTTGCCAGGTCTGCCCAATCAAAGGAAAACTACTTAAGAAAGACGTTCCACATTATTAAGCAGGCCACAGGTTTCAAGCAATATGGGAAAGAAAAAGGATCTCTCTGATGCTGAAAACCTGAAATAGTGCAATACCTTGGACAAGGTATGAAAACATTGGATATTTCAAGAAAACTTAAGCGTGATCATCGTACTGTGAAAAGATTTGTGGCTGACTCAGAGCACAGACGGGTTTGTTCAAATAAAGGCATAATGAGGAAGGTTTCTGCCAGACAAATTAATAGGATTAGGAGAGCAGCTGCTAAAATTCCATTGCAAAGCAGCAAACAGGTATTTGAATCCGCTGGTGCCTCTGGAGTCCCGCGAACTTCAAGGTGTAGGATCCTCCAGAGGTTTGCAAGTGTGCATACAGTAAAGCTATTATTCGGCCACCCCTAAACAATGCTCACAAGCAGAAACGGTTGCAGTGGGCCCAGAAATACATGAAGACTAATTTTAAAATCGTGTTGTTTACTGATAAGTGCTGTGCAACCCTGGATGGTCCAGATGGATGGAGTAGTGGATGGTTATTGAATGGCCACCATGTCCCAACAAGGCTGCGACGTCAGCAAGGAGGTGGCGGAGTCATGTTTTGGGCTGGAATCATGGGGAGAGAGCTGGTAGGCCCCTTTAGGGTCCCTGACGGTGTGAAAATGACCTCTGCAAAGTAAGTAGAGTTTATGACTGACCACTTTCTTCCGTGGTACAAAAAGAAGAACCGTGCCTTCCGTAGAAAAATTATTTTCATGCATGACAATGCACCATCTCATGCTGCAAAGAATACCTCTGTGTCATTAGCTGCTATGGTCATAAAAGGAGAGAAACTCATGGTGTGGCCCCATGTTCCCCTGACCTCAACCCTATTGAGAACCTTTGGAGCATCCTCAAGCAAAATATCTATGAGGGGGGGGAGGCAGTTCACATCAAAACAGAAGCTCTGGGAGGCTATTCTGACTTCCTGCAAAGATATCCAAGTAGAAACTGTCCAAATACTCACAAATTCAATGGATGCAAGAATTGTGAAGGTGATATCAAAGAAGGCGTCCTATTAACTTGGCCTGTTAAGTTTTTTTTTATTGAAAGAGCTTTTGATTTCTGTAAACATTTTATTTCTCTTTACAACCTTTAAAGGGAATGTGTCGCAAATGAAACATTTTTTTTTAAGTGTCGTTACTTATTTCTATTATATTTTTTACGTTTTTTGCTGTATTTTTATTTTTTTTCTGTCTGGTGGAAAGTATTAAAAATTAAATAATAATTTGACATGTTTTCCAATGTTGGCCACCAGGAGGAGCACTTCCGAGAATTACAGCAAGGTGAATAAGGCAAAGCAACCTGACTCACAGCTGCTGTAAATGTGGGAGGGAACCTCACCCCCCCCTCTCACAAGCCAGGAAAAGGTGTCTTCAAATTGCTAAGCAGTGTCCGGCAGTCATATTGGGTGTGATTCTGCAGCTGGAAGAAGTTATAGGACACACCAAAAGGCTAAGTGTATGTTCACACGCTTACTAAACAAAGGGAAACCAGCTCCTGATTTTAAGCCATTTTTTAATCAAACTCGCGTGTTTTTTAACGGCTGTTTTTGGAGCTGTTTTTCTATAAAGTCAATGAAAAACGGCTCCAAAACCTTCCCAAGAAGTGATGTGCACTTCATTTTGGTCGGGCGTCTTTTTACGTGCCGTTTTTGGAAAACTACCACGTAAAAAACGCCCTGTCGGAACAGAACGCCGTATTTCCCATTGAAACCAATGGGCAGATGCTTGTAGGCGTTCTGTTTCCGATTTTTCAGCTGAAAACATTGTGTGTGAACATACCCTTAGGGTATGTGCACACGCTAACTGCATTTACGTCTGAAATGACGGAGCTGTTTTCAGGAGAAAACAGCTCAGTCATTTCAGACGTAATTGCTCGTACTCGCGTTTTGTGAGGCGTCAATTACGGACGTAATTTGGAGCTGTTCTTCATTGAATTCAATGAAAAACGGCTCAAATTACGTCCCAAGAAGTGTCCTGCACTTCTTTGCCGAGGCTGTTATTTTACGCGCCGTCTTTTGACAGCGACGCGTAAAATTACAGGTCGTCGGCACAGTACATCGGCAAACCCATTCAAATGAATGGGCAGATGTTTGCCAACGTATTGGAGCCGTCTTTTCAGACGTAAATCGATGCGTAAAATGCCTCGTTTATGCTTGAAAATAGGTCGTGTGAACCCAGCCTTAAAATGATGAAAGTGAAGTGAATGACTTTTCAGTTGACCGGTTCACACGCCGTGTATTTGACATGGTTTTTTTTTTGCACATTTTACGTGCAAAAAAACACATAAAAAACGCTTGATTACACTTGATTTTGCGTGTTTGGGGGATTTGTGTGTGTGTGTGGGGGGGGGAGTGCTCGCCGCTGATTCTTCAAAACAGCTGATAAGCGGCTATGAAGTATCAGCGGCGCCCGTGCACACTCCGCTCTGCCACACACACACACGGGGAAAGTCTTAAAGGGGTCATCCAGGAAAACATGGCGCCGCAAATGTCCTCAGGTTGTGTGTGGTATTACAGCTCTGTCCTATTCACTTCAATGGAGGTGAACTGCAATACCAGACACAACCTGAGGGCAGGTGCGGCGCTGTGTCTCCAATCCGGACACCCCTTCTGTCCTGAGATGACCCGACGGGGGAGGCGGTTGTCAGAGCCACCCACCGCCATCACTGCAGACAGAACCACACAACTACGGCATGAGGGCAGGGCTTGTGCTGAGTGCACTGTCTCTTGTTATGGACAGATTTATAGTCACATGAACCCTGTCTGATGAATCGGTAACCTAGGTCCGATCACATGACAGAGGGGGATCACCAAAAACCCTGTGCACCCTCAGCCCGTCCATCCAGCCCTTTCCTGGTTATATCTGCGTCTGGGAAAGCTGGGTGACCACCATTACCCCTCCTACTGGAGTGTGTTTAGGGATGTGACTAATGAACCTCTCACACTCCAGTAGGAGGGGTAATGGTGGTCACCCAGCTTTCCCAGACCCCTGAACGGTAAATCTCTCTAGTTGTGCTGAGACTGTTTGGGAATGTGACTAATGAACCTCTCAGTCTCAGCACAACTAGAGAGATTTACCGTTCAGGGGTCTGGGAATGCTGGGTCACCACCATTGCCCCTCCTACTGGAGTGTGTTTGGGGATGTGACTAATGAATCTCACACTCCAGTAGGAGGGGTAATGGTGGTCACCCAGCTTTCCCAGACCCCTGAACGGTAAATCTCTCTAGTTGTGCTGAGACTGAGAGGTTCATTAGTCACATCCCCAAACAGTCTCAGCACAACTAGAGATTTATCATTCAGGGCTTTCCCAGTACAGTTGCATCATGTGTCCTTCATACAAGGGGGGGGCGGGGGGGGGGCGTTAGGGGGGGCCGTCGGGGGGGGGGGGCGTTAGGGGGGGCGGGGGCCCGTCAGGGTCACGAGAGCGGGGGTCTGTGAGATAGAGAGTGGGACATGCAGAGACACACATCTTACCTGCAGTGCAGCTGGTCTTCAAGATGGCGCCTGCTCTCTCCCTGCAAACAGCTGCTCTGCTCTGTGTGACTCTGACCTGCGTCTGCGCAGTACAGAGCCATAGAGCAAAGTCAATGGAACGGCTCCCGTTCATTGACTCCTATGCACTGTAGCTGCCGTATTCCATCTCTGTATGTGTCGTTAATCGACACATACAAAGATGAAAAACAAAATGGCAGCCCCCATAGTGAAGTAAAAGTTAGAAAAAAGAAAAAAGTAAAACACAAACACACACATAAATAAAAGATTTCATAATAAAACACTAAATGCAAATTGATATCAAAAAATTTTTTTTCGTGACACTCGTCCTTTAAAATGTTTTGATTTCTGTTGTGCATAATAATTTGAAACAGTGAATTTTACGTTTTTTACTTCTAAAAAAAAAATCTGTTATCATTAGGAGATTTGTTCAATAAAATTTGCATTATACTCCAACGGTTGATGGCTTGAAGATTATACTGACTGTCATTTGCATCGACTATTTAGGAAAATCAGCGAAAAATAACATTTGCTTAATAATTTGGAATGCGGTGTATGTAAACTGGGTGGAGGGCAACAGGTCATAATAGGATGATGTAATAATGGGGTGAATGAATAATCCCTGGATTAGTGTGGTACGCTTTGAACCAATCCTTTATCTATAGGCCAGGTTTATTGTGTATTATACAAAATATCTGCGCTCCAGTATTGCCTTATATTTGACTTCTTCACTAGCCCTATAAGCAGCACAAGGCCCTAAAGTTTCCTCATCTCCGCTGCATCTACAGGGTCCACCTGTGGGATCCAGCAAATGACGATGTATTTAGTGAAACTCTACTGGACCTAAAAAATTAGTCTGGGCCGTCATTTAGCATCATTTAGCATCATTGCGTTTTGGAACAAGCTGTAATTTTTACTGGTTCCATTTTGAGGTACATGCGATTTTTTTTATCACTGTTTATTAAAATTTTTGGGAGATGAGGAAACCAAAAAACAGGCATTCTAGGACCTTTTTTTTTTTTTTTTTTTTTTTTACAGTGTTCACCGTGCAGTATAAACAACATGTTAACTTCATTCTGTGGGTCGATACGATTACAGCGACACCGAATTTATATTGTTTTTTTACGTTCCCACAATAAAAATACTCTTTTCTAAAAAAAATCATGTTTTGGTGTCGCCATTTTCTGACAGCCATAAATTTTTAATTTTTTAGTTGATATCACTGCGGGAGGACTGCGTGACAAACTGTAGTTTCTATTGGTACCATTTTGCGTTACTTGCAACTTTTTGATTACTTTTTATTACATTTTTTTTTGAGACAAGATGACCAAAAAATAAAATGCTGTCATTGCTTTTTATTAAATATTTTTACGGTGTTCACCGTGCGGTAAAAATAATGTCACATTTTTATAGATCAGGCCGTTCCGAACGCGGCGATACCTATTATGTATAGTTTTTTTTTTCATGTTTTCTTCTTTTTTCTAATAATAAAGGAGTTGATCAGGGCGATTATTGTTTTTATTAGTTACAACTTTTATTTATTTATTTTTCTTTAACATTTTTTTTACCTTTTTCACTTTTTCTTTTACACTTACCTGGGGACTTGAAGATCTGGTCTTCTGATCCCCGGTACAATACACTGCACTACTTATGTAGTGCAGTGTATTGTAACTGTCATTCATCATCTGACAGTTAGCCTATTAGGCCCTGGCTCGGGAAGGACCTAATAGGCTTCCGTACCTGGGCAACCAGGAAGCCTAGCTACGGCTTCCTGGTTGCCATAGCAACCATCGCCACCCGCGATCCATCGCGGGGGGGGGGGGGGCCCGGGGGCAACAGAGGGAGCTCCCTCCCTCTGTCAACCACTTCAGTGCGGCGAACACCATTGACAGCCGCATTGAAGGGGTTAAATGGCTGCGATCGGCGGTAACAGCCATCACAGCCATTGCAGCGGGATGTCAGCTGTGTATGACAGCTGACAGCCGCTGAAGATAAAGCGCGCACAGCTCCTGTGCTCGCTTTATCTACAGGGCGTGACTGTACGCCCTATTGCGGGAACACGCTTTGTATCTGGAGGTACAGTCACGCCCAAAAGCGGGAAGGGGTTAAGCATGGACCGATATAAAAATTGTAAAAAATGAACACCCCACCACTCGCTCCTCTTGCCTTCATGGCCTGGTACACAAGGCCCACTGCCGCATCTGGCCGGGCAGCATTAGTAAATTATATAAGACGCAGCATACACCGTCCTAACGCTTCATTAAATACGAGGATCCGGTTTTAAGTGGGGCTTGCCCATTCCAGGTTGACCCACCCCCCCTGTGACTGCAATTGTTATGCCACTGTTATAACAACCCTTTTTTTCTTTGCTCTTATACATCTATTTTTGATCATAGATGGGGTTTTAAGATTGTACCAAAACAAATCCTGTATCTTCTATTTTGTTTATGTGAACCTGTCGGCCTGTTAATGTTGCTCTAACTGCGGGCAGTATGATATAGTGACAGGTGCACTGATTAAACTAAACTATGTGTTATTCTAAAGTGCTGCGTCTTATAAGAGGTCATAGCTTTAGCACTGGCTTGTGTCCATTGTTAGGGCAGCATGAGTGTGCTAAAAGGTTCCTTTTAAAGGTGTTTTCCAGTCCCTAAAAATTGATGGCCTATCCTCAGGATAGGCCATCAATAGCTTATAGGTCGGTCCGAGCGCTGCTTCCTCTTCATTTCTACTTGCTCACTGTGAATCGTCGTCACGGATGTAGCGGTGATTCACAGTATTGCAGCCTTCTCACAATGAAGTGAATGTGAGAAGGCTGCAATACTCTGAATTGCATTACATCTGTGTCGACGATTCTCAGAGAGCAAGTAGAAATGAAGGGGTAGCAGCGCTCGTACAAGCGTTGCACTCCATTCAAAACAGCTGATCGGCGGGGGTCCCGGTAGTTGGAACCCGACCCATCAGCTATTGATGGCCTATCCTGAGGACAGGGCATACATTTTTAGGGACTGGGAAACCCCTTTAAGTATTATATTCACTAAATCTGCAGAAAAAGGAATAAAGTCTATATATCTTTAAGTTAGAGTAGAGTAGGGCTCTGCCAAAAGAGTCTACCTTGTCACGGTGGCAGGCTTCAAAATCTTTCGGCCAAATAAAAAGTTATTAGTTATGTATCACACAAAGAGCATGATATAGTGCTGGACGGAGTACCGTTAACAGGCGGTGCCACGGTAGGGGGGCCCAGACAATTTAGCTGTATGGGTCCCTCAAATTCCTGATGGTGGCCCTGGGTATAACTATCTGTTTTAGGCCTTATTTAAACGAACACTGCACATCTCGGATGTGAAAAACTGCAGTTTTTCACGTCCGAGGTGAATCCGTGCTCAGCGCTGCGGGACGCGATGTCACGCATCCCCCATAGTTGAGAGTCTATGGAGGGATGCGTGATGCGCGAAAAGAACCGACATGTCCTATTTTCGCACGGACCCTTCACACGGTCCATTGAATCAACGGCTGTGTGAATGGCCACATTGAATTACATAGGTCCGTGGGACGGCCGCTGTTTCAACGGCTGTCCCATGGACATTTAGCACGTTCGTGTAAATAAGGACTTACAAGCAGATACATTTAAATTTAGAAAAATCATAATTTTTGCACATTTTCTCAAAATTTTGGGGTATTTCACAAATAAGTAATTAATTTATCGACCAAATTTTTCCACTAACATATAGTACAATATGTCATGAAAAAAACAAACTCCCAAGTTATTACCACATAAAGTGACACATGTCAGATTTGGAAAAATGGGTCTGGTCCTTAAAGAGGCTCTGTCACCAGATTTTCAAACCCCTATCTCCTATTGCAGCAGATTGGCGCTGCAATGTAGATAACAGTAACATTGTTTTTTTTCAAAAATGAGCATTTTTGGCCAAGTTATGACCATTTTTATATTTATGCAAATTAGCCTTTCTTATGTACAACTGGGCGTGTTTAAAGTTATGTCCAACTGGGCGTGTATTGTGTGTGTACATCTGGGCGTTTTTACTTGTTTTACTAGCTGTGCGTTGTGAATAGAAGTATATGATGCTGACGAATCAGCATCATCCACTTCTCTTCGTTACCACCCAGCTTCTGGCAGTGCACAGACACACAGCGTGTCCTCGCGAGATCACGCTGTGACGTCACTCACTTCCTCCCACAGGAACTTCATCGCGTCGGATGAGCGAGGACACGCGGTGTGTCTGTTAACTGCCAGAAATTGGGTGGTAACGAAGAGAAGTGGATGATGCTGATTCGTCAGCATCATACACTTCTATTCACAACTCCCATCTAGTAAAACAAGTAAAAACGCCCAGGTGTAACGAACACAATACACGCCCAGTTGGACATAACTTTAAACATGCCCAGTTGTACATAAGAAAGGCTCATTTGCATAAATATAAAAATGGTCATAACTTGGCCAAAAATGCTCGTTTTTGGAAAAAAAACACGTTACTGTTATCTACATTGCAGCACCGATCTGCTGCCATAGGAGACAGGGGTTTGAAAATCTGGTGACAGAGCCTCTTTAAGGCCGAAATGAGCTTGGTCCTCAAGGGGTTAATGAATATATATGCAATTGTGTTGTTGTTGTTATTGTTGTTGTTGTCTATAGTTCACCCAATAGCTATGGTCAATTTTAATTTATGAAGTTTATAAATGGTTATAAAATGTCATGCACACATTTATGGTACACTAATTTAGAGTATCCACACTTTTTGGCTTTCTAAAGTACGTAAGATCTCTACCCAAAGTTTCACAAATTGAATAATTCTATCTAAAATCTGTTGGTTTTGTATGTTTGTGAGTATAGTTGAACGTGGAGCTGATATAGAGGTACTGAGACATAAGTGAAATGTCCAACCCTAGCAATTGGTTGGAGCTAAAATACCCTAGTTCTATGTTAGGTCAGTGATATTTCCTGAAGTCACTGGTAAGGCTACACTGACACGAGCGTGACAGATTTACGCGTGTAAAAAACGTGCGTAAATCTGTCCGTGTGCATTGCGATATGCATCAGTGTGCTTTGCAAGTGGCATGCGTGGCAGCGGACTCTCGCTGCGTGAAAACTGCATGTGTGAACGGCCCCATTAAGATCCATGGGTCTGTGTTCTGTTCGTGATTGCCATGCACAGCACACGGACGAGATTCACGTTCGTGTGAATGGGCCCTAACTTGTAAAATCTCACACCCACTTTGTATTGTATGTGAATGTGTTTACATTTCTGCTTTATCCTGAATTGTGACTGCTTCAACATTAGCTCATCAGCAAGCGACAAACTGTGCAGCAATATGTGTGTTTTCTGTCATGGACTAAAGACTGTGAAATGGACTCAATGGTGTAAGAAGCACCTAATGAAGTATTACACAGTCAAGTGAAATCCAAGCAGATTACCAGAAGAAACCTACATTCTGAGTACTAGCAATGGAGACACAGATATCCGAGAGTCCCGTGAGGAAAGCCTGAACTTGCAACATGGTGGTGGTCACAAAGGGAATTAAAGCGCAGATGTTGTGGACTATGTTTTGTTGAATATAAACAAAACATGTGTGTGTATGTGTGGTGTGAGGTCTATAAAGAGGCTGGTCGAGCAACTAGTATATATTGAAATGTCTACAAATAATATAATAGATGCAAATTAAATTTCACAGATAATGAAATGGCTGGTAGATCAAGTTTGTCTCAGTAAATCTAATCACTTCTAACTGAAAAGGTATTAAGGCTACATTCACACGAATGTAGCCCACCTTTGACATGAAAAACGTAAGATTTCCACGTCCGAGGTTGACCCATGCGGAATGCGTTGTCACGAATCCCCCACAGACTAATGTCTGTGGAGGGATGCGTGACACGCAGTAAAATAGGACATGTCCTATTTTTCAATGGACTGTTCACACGCTTGAAACAACGGTCGTGTGAACGGCCCCATTGAAATAGATGGGTCCGCGTGATGGCCGTTGTTTTAATGGCCGTCACACGGATGAGCCCTAACACAACACCTTAAAAAAACATCAAATGCTCGTATATATTAATCAGCATATATTTTACATCAAATTAATTTAGAGGGGCTCTTTCCCCTAGTCATTCTCCCTCTAGGTGTGAAACAACGATGGAGGATCATGGGTATAGTTGTATGTCTCAATGAAATGCGTCTCATCAGTATGCAAGATACGTATTGTTTACCCTGATTCTGACAGCAAAGGACCCAGACTTTCACAGGTATCTCTTACAGATGCTAACCACTAGTGTGGAAATTAAGGGTCTGTTCACATTAGCGTTGTGTTTCCGTTGAGGGGCTCCATCTGAGCTTTCCGTCAGGGGAACCCCTCAACAGAAAGGCAAACGGAAACCATAGCTGCCGTTTGCATCCCCATTCATCTCAATGGTGATGGATACTTTGCTAATGGTTTCCGTTTGTCACTGTTGTGAAAGGGTTCTGTTGTTTTAGCGGAATCAATAGCACAGTCGACTACTTGTACTGAGCTCAGGTGGAGAGCCTACAACCTTTTTTGTTTTTGTTCCCCCCTCTGTCTTGCCCTAGTCACAGCCAATGTTCCCCCTCTTACATCAATATCTGACATCCATTAGGCACTCTCTTTGCCTGGCAGAAGCATTCTATAACCATCTCTGCTAGTGTCCTTCAAGCTTGGCCTCCCATAGGCATGAGGTTACCGTGTCTTATAGGAAAAATAAATCATGGTTTATGGATAAAGGTTATGTTAAGCAACACATTTCTCCTCTTCACTTCTCTTGTTTCCCTTCGCGTCTCTTGTTTATAGCATCACTGGAATAGTTCTTTAAGAACTTTTCCAGGATACATAATACATGAATTAAGCCAAAAAAAGAATACCTATAAATTCAAGGTCATATATCAATGAATAAAGTTGCATATATGGGACCCCATGCATAGTAAACACCAAAAAGATATCCCCATATGCTATAATAAAACAAGATCAAACGTATCTTAGAAAAAATACAAAATGACTTTATTAAGGACAGACAACACAGTTGATCAAGACGATTTAAAAAAATATAACCACCCATAAAAACAATGTACAACAGTACACAGAAGACAGTGTTGAATATAAGGCAGGGCAAACAATGGTAGTATAACAATATCAACGACTATAAAGTATGTATACTGATAATAATCACCATAACAAGGGCCTATAAAATAGTCACAAAAATTGTAAAGTCACAGTCATGGAGAGGAAGCTCATTGAGACCTCAAGATACGCATACCAAAAGACCCACCATGCGCCATTCCACTGCCACAACACTGTCAGAACACCCCAACGCGCGTTTCGCACCTGGCTTCGTCAGGGGGTGCTGAAAGAGTGTGATCAGAGGATTTAAATAAGAGGTACACAGCTGACCGGTGTACCACACTTACTTGTCCATAGGATGTTCAGCTGGCGCCTGCACGAGGAGAGGCAGCACCTCAATCACGCAGTGCACGGCGTCCGGAAGTGAGCAGTGCGCAACTGCACAGAGCCCAAGTCCATGTTGCGCCGTGAACTACATGATGAACGGCCCCCCGCCCCGCGCATGCGCACAACAACCACAGACCACCGCATCCATCTTGGAATAGGGCAAGGCAACCGCAATTGCCCATATCCAAGAGATGGAGAGCGGTATGAATACATGAGCGCTATTCACAGTTAGAATATATTTATATATGTTTACTACATTACAAAATAGCAAAGGCATTCTAGATGAGAGTATATTTAGACATCTTGAAATGTACGGAAATAACATAAATCACACATTGGTTCCGATAGATCAAATACAGGCAACAGTATATCATGCAATAATATAGATGAACAAAGTGTACAGAGGGGGACCCAATGCATGCCTAGGAGCCCACTGTGCACACCAGTTAAAGATATTAGTGTGAAATATCACCATATATATATATACATATATGACCAAACATCATACCTGATTAGTTAGATGGATAAAAATATATGAATGAAAGAAAAAAGTGTAGAAATAAAAATATAAATTGTGACATAAGTGGTTTAAATGCATACATGACAAACAAGTAGATGTATGAAAAAATGCACATTTACAGTACATGTATATAAAGACAAAATAATCCTATATATTACAAATTGTAAACGTGCATGAACACTAATGTGAATATATGGCCATATGCATACACATATGACCAAAAATAAAATAAAAATAGATGTATGTGTATGAATGGACCATATAGGTCACAAAGAAATATATATATGTGAGTGTGAAAGAAAATATATAATATATGATAATAAGAGTGCAATTAGAGCACAAAAGTGAAACATCAAGAAAGATAATTCAAATAATAAAGAAAAAGTGAAAAAGACATATGAATAGAAAAAAGCATATGATAATCAAAAACGTGTTAGAGCAAAACATCCATCAATGTGGTAATGCATCCATGAAATTCCAGGATAAAAAAAACAATCCACTCCAAGAATGCCTATATCAGACCATGAACAGAAATGTCGCTACTGATACCTAATGCGATCATCGCATAACCACAGAATCAAAAAGAAGAAAGGTTAAAGAACCAAACATTATATTGCAAATGTAACCTAATAAAGTAAACAACGAAACCACATTAGTATCAAAACATATAAGATGACTTCCATAATGTGCCTTCGATGCACCCATACACCTCAATATAGCCATGCACCTCATGCGCCTCCAATATAACCGATACAGTCCACTCTGAAAAGACAAGCAAGCAAAAGTTAAATAATAAATCCTCCCTACACACAAAATGATAAAACATAACAGAGGTTGGCACCTATTAGAAATTTATAAGAATGGAGCGAAACTAATCATTTCATTAAGCCCCTTAGGAAAAACGGTTTGTAGTTTCACTATCCATTTGCATTCACGTTGGGCAAGGATTCTCTGAATATTACCCCCTCTATTTCCTAGGGAGATCTTATCAATTCCCCTGAAGGTGAGAAGTCTCCAATTACCTTGATGATGGTCACGAAAATGACGAGGTATCGGTTTAAGTTTGCTTAACTTTTCAGGATCGTCAGTTTTCATAGCGCCCTTTATGTCCCTTACATGTTCAAGGATCCTCACACGGAGTTCTCTAGAAGTGAGACCCACATATATCAGTCGACATGGACAAATGGCATAATAAACCACAGCAGTTGAACGACAAGTGATGTTGTGACAGATTTTATATTGTCTTGACCCAGAAGAGTCACTGAAATCTAGAGATCTAGTCATAAGGGAACATGCCCCACAGTCACCACATGGGTATGAACCCCACTTTGGTCCTTTGGAATTGAATATAAAGCCTGAGGTAGGAGCTACATAATGACTCTTAACTAATATATCCCTTAGATTACGTGATCTACGTGAAGTCATAAGGGGATAATCTGATAGCACTACACTCAGATCCATATCAGTATGGAGAATTGGCCAGAACCTCTCAAAAATCGATTTCATTTCTCTCCATTGGGCATGATATCCAGTGATGAACCTTACCTCTTCATTACTGTTCTTTTTCTTAAATTTAGGTATAAGTAGGTCACTTCGTTGCGTATTTTTGGCTCTCATGTATCCTTGCTCAATATCCATAGATTTGTAACCTCTAGCACGAAACCTGTTTGAGAGGTCAGCGGCCTGATTCTCAAAGGCTGATTCTGTGGAACATATCCGACGTGCTCTTAAAAATTGTCCCGTTGGAACTGCTCTCAGTGTCTGTGGAGGATGAGATGATTTGGCATAAAGGAAAGAATTGACTGATGTACTTTTCCTGAAAATATCAGTGACAATTGATCCATCTATGTCACTAGTGAGTCTAATGTCAAGAAACTCAACATCAGTGCGACTTATTTTAGAAGTCAAACGGATGTTGAGCTGGTTGACATTCAGATCCTCAAGAAACTTGTCAAGCTTCTCTTTTTCACCATGCCAGAGAAATAGTATGTCGTCGATGAAGCGCATCCATATCAGGACGCCTCCATCATCCGCATCAGGCAACTGAAGATTCTGCTCCCACCGGCCAAGAAAGAGGTTGGCATATGAGGGCGCACAAGTGGCCCCCATTGCCACTCCCCTCTTTTGCAGAAAATATCGATCCTTGAAAAGGAACAGATTGTGATGTAAAACAAAATCCAATAGTACAATCAAAAGATCGATAAGATCGGATTCCAAGTTGGTCCCATTTAGATAAAACCTAGCGGCTTCAATACCATGTTTATGTTCAATAGAGGTATAAAGTGACTCCACGTCGCATGTCACAAAGAAGTCATCATGACCCATGTAAACCCCCTCTAACCTATTCAAGACATCAGTGGAATCACGAATGTACGATGGTAATTCACAAACAAGGGGTTTAAGATAATGGTCAATGAAGCGACACACAGTTTCACATAAACCTCCATTGCCCGAAACTATCGGTCTTCCTGGAGGGTCCACTAGATTTTTGTGGACCTTAGGGAGCAGATACAGGGTTGCTAAAATGGGTTTATCAACAATGAGACCATCAAGTGTGGTTTTAGGTATAATATTGGATTCAAAAGCCTTCAATAGAATTTGATCTAATTGGGTTTTAAAACTACCTAGAGGACATCCATCCAATCTTTGATAACATGACACATCATTGAGCTGTCTAAAGGCTTCTCTCTCGTATTTGTCAACAGGCCACAATACCACATTTCCACCTTTGTCAGCTGGCTTAATAACCACTGATTTCATTCTTTTAAGTTGTTCAAGGGCCTCCCGTTGTGCCCTATTCAAATTATCATGTGTACGATGTGAAGACAATTTACTCAATTCATTGGTAACCAGTCTCACAAAGGTGTCGACTGCGGGACACATGGACAAAGGAGGAAATGTGGTAGAGCGCCCCCTGACTCCCACCGGGAATTTAGGTTCAACAGTTAGTTCTTGTTCTTTTAAAAGCTCATCAAGAGCCCTGAGGGCCTGTTGTTCATCCTTTCCTGTGAAAAGTTGCACATCATATCTAGAAAAGTGCTTTTTGAAAAGCAGTTTCCTAGCAAAAAGGTGTACATCCTTGACAGCCTCAAAGAAATCAAAGTTAGATACTGGAGAGAAGGTCAAACCCATACCCAACACTTCCAACTGTGCCTGCGTTAATATCTCATTGGACAAATTAATTACCTTTAGTTGATCTTTGCCTGTCTGTTCCTGAGGTTCATCCCTCCATCTAAAGGCTTGTTTCTTTTGTTTTTGCCCATTAGATGTCCTGTGTCTTGCTCCCATCTTGGGCGTTTGCCTAAAAAACGACCAGTTGATGGTCCTTCATTAGAGGATGAGGATGTATAACCCGATCGTGATCTAGATCTTGATCTTGACCTCATAGATTGTTGCCAGTTCCACCTAAAGACACGATCATTTTGGTAATCGGAGAGATCACGCTGAAATTTCTTCATTTTAAATTGTTGGATCTCTTTTTCCCATTTAAGAAATTCACTATCTAATTCCTTTTCAAAGGTGACCATCTCATCTGCCGTCATCTTTGCCTTCAGATCTTGCTGTAGTGGTTCAATTTCACTCTCAAGTACTTCAAGGGTCTGTTTATCACATCCTATCAATAACTCTAACATCGTTCTGGAGCAGACTTTACATGCATCTTCCCACCTCTGTCTGAATAGGTCGTCATCAACTGGAAATGAAGGTGTAATTTTAACTCTCAATCCCCTAGGGATGATATCCTTACTAAGGTAATGCTCCAGAGAAGCCTTGTTCCACCATGTTCTAGTCCGCTTTTCCAATAAGAATTTTAAACGTAACTGAATATCTCTATTCAACGGTGCATAGGTGCCAACCTCTGAATGTATATCACTTTTAAAAACATCTGACAACTGGGTGACCCAATTTTGGTCACGACCACGATAATCCATACCAGGACCTGTATTCACCAAAAAGACAATAATTAAGCCAAAAAAAGAATACCTATAAATTCAAGGTCATATATCAATGAATAAAGTTGCATATATGGGACCCCATGCATAGTAAACACCAAAAAGATATCCCCATATGCTATAATAAAACAAGATCAAACGTATCTTAGAAAAAATACAAAATGACTTATGGTCATATGGTCATATGTGTATGCATATGGCCATATATTCACATTAGTGTTCATGCACGTTTACAATTTGTAATATATAGGATTATTTTGTCTTTATATACATGTACTGTAAATGTGCATTTTTTCATACATCTACTTGTTTGTCATGTATGCATTTAAACCACTTATGTCACAATTTATATTTTTATTTCTACACTTTTTTCTTTCATTCATATATTTTTATCCATCTAACTAATCAGGTATGATGTTTGGTCATATATGTATATATATATATGGTGATATTTCACACTAATATCTTTAACTGGTGTGCACAGTGGGCTCCTAGGCATGCATTGGGTCCCCCTCTGTACACTTTGTTCATCTATATTATTGCATGATATACTGTTGCCTGTATTTGATCTATCGGAACCAATGTGTGATTTATGTTATTTCCGTACATTTCAAGATGTCTAAATATACTCTCATCTAGAATGCCTTTGCTATTTTGTAATGTAGTAAACATATATAAATATATTCTAACTGTGAATAGCGCTCATGTATTCATACCGCTCTCCATCTCTTGGATATGGGCAATTGCGGTTGCCTTGCCCTATTCCAAGATGGATGCGGTGGTCTGTGGTTGTTGTGCGCATGCGCGGGGCGGGGGGCCGTTCATCATGTAGTTCACGGCGCAACATGGACTTGGGCTCTGTGCAGTTGCGCACTGCTCACTTCCGGACGCCGTGCACTGCGTGATTGAGGTGCTGCCTCTCCTCGTGCAGGCGCCAGCTGAACATCCTATGGACAAGTAAGTGTGGTACACCGGTCAGCTGTGTACCTCTTATTTAAATCCTCTGATCACACTCTTTCAGCACCCCCTGACGAAGCCAGGTGCGAAACGCGCGTTGGGGTGTTCTGACAGTGTTGTGGCAGTGGAATGGCGCATGGTGGGTCTTTTGGTATGCGTATCTTGAGGTCTCAATGAGCTTCCTCTCCATGACTGTGACTTTACAATTTTTGTGACTATTTTATAGGCCCTTGTTATGGTGATTATTATCAGTATACATACTTTATAGTCGTTGATATTGTTATACTACCATTGTTTGCCCTGCCTTATATTCAACACTGTCTTCTGTGTACTGTTGTACATTGTTTTTATGGGTGGTTATATTTTTTTAAATCGTCTTGATCAACTGTGTTGTCTGTCCTTAATAAAGTCATTTTGTATTTTTTCTAAGATACGTTTGATCTTGTTTTATTATAGCATATGGGGATATCTTTTTGGTGTTTACTATGCATGGGGTCCCATATATGCAACTTTATTCATTGATATATGACCTTGAATTTATAGGTATTCTTTTTTTGGCTTAATTATTGTCTTTTTGGTGAATACAGGTCCTGGTATGGATTATCGTGGTCGTGACCAAAATTGGGTCACCCAGTTGTCAGATGTTTTTAAAAGTGATATACATTCAGAGGTTGGCACCTATGCACCGTTGAATAGAGATATTCAGTTACGTTTAAAATTCTTATTGGAAAAGCGGACTAGAACATGGTGGAACAAGGCTTCTCTGGAGCATTACCTTAGTAAGGATATCATCCCTAGGGGATTGAGAGTTAAAATTACACCTTCATTTCCAGTTGATGACGACCTATTCAGACAGAGGTGGGAAGATGCATGTAAAGTCTGCTCCAGAACGATGTTAGAGTTATTGATAGGATGTGATAAACAGACCCTTGAAGTACTTGAGAGTGAAATTGAACCACTACAGCAAGATCTGAAGGCAAAGATGACGGCAGATGAGATGGTCACCTTTGAAAAGGAATTAGATAGTGAATTTCTTAAATGGGAAAAAGAGATCCAACAATTTAAAATGAAGAAATTTCAGCGTGATCTCTCCGATTACCAAAATGATCGTGTCTTTAGGTGGAACTGGCAACAATCTATGAGGTCAAGATCAAGATCTAGATCACGATCGGGTTATACATCCTCATCCTCTAATGAAGGACCATCAACTGGTCGTTTTTTAGGCAAACGCCCAAGATGGGAGCAAGACACAGGACATCTAATGGGCAAAAACAAAAGAAACAAGCCTTTAGATGGAGGGATGAACCTCAGGAACAGACAGGCAAAGATCAACTAAAGGTAATTAATTTGTCCAATGAGATATTAACGCAGGCACAGTTGGAAGTGTTGGGTCTGGGTTTGACCTTCTCTCCAGTATCTAACTTTGATTTCTTTGAGGCTGTCAAGGATGTACACCTTTTTGCTAGGAAACTGCTTTTCAAAAAGCACTTTTCTAGATATGATGTGCAACTTTTCACAGGAAAGGATGAACAACAGGCCCTCAGGGCTCTTGATGAGCTTTTAAAAGAACAAGAACTAACTGTTGAACCTAAATTCCCGGTGGGAGTCAGGGGGCGCTCTACCACATTTCCTCCTTTGTCCATGTGTCCCGCAGTCGACACCTTTGTGAGACTGGTTACCAATGAATTGAGTAAATTGTCTTCACATCGTACACATGATAATTTGAATAGGGCACAACGGGAGGCCCTTGAACAACTTAAAAGAATGAAATCAGTGGTTATTAAGCCAGCTGACAAAGGTGGAAATGTGGTATTGTGGCCTGTTGACAAATACGAGAGAGAAGCCTTTAGACAGCTCAATGATGTGTCATGTTATCAAAGATTGGATGGATGTCCTCTAGGTAGTTTTAAAACCCAATTAGATCAAATTCTATTGAAGGCTTTTGAATCCAATATTATACCTAAAACCACACTTGATGGTCTCATTGTTGATAAACCCATTTTAGCAACCCTGTATCTGCTCCCTAAGGTCCACAAAAATCTAGTGGACCCTCCAGGAAGACCGATAGTTTCGGGCAATGGAGGTTTATGTGAAACTGTGTGTCGCTTCATTGACCATTATCTTAAACCCCTTGTTTGTGAATTACCATCGTACATTCGTGATTCCACTGATGTCTTGAATAGGTTAGAGGGGGTTTACATGGGTCATGATGACTTCTTTGTGACATGCGACGTGGAGTCACTTTATACCTCTATTGAACATAAACATGGTATTGAAGCCGCTAGGTTTTATCTAAATGGGACCAACTTGGAATCCGATCTTATCGATCTTTTGATTGTACTATTGGATTTTGTTTTACATCACAATCTGTTCCTTTTCAAGGATCGATATTTTCTGCAAAAGAGGGGAGTGGCAATGGGGGCCACTTGTGCGCCCTCATATGCCAACCTCTTTCTTGGCCGGTGGGAGCAGAATCTTCAGTTGCCTGATGCGGATGATGGAGGCGTCCTGATATGGATGCGCTTCATCGACGACATACTATTTCTCTGGCATGGTGAAAAAGAGAAGCTTGACAAGTTTCTTGAGGATCTGAATGTCAACCAGCTCAACATCCGTTTGACTTCTAAAATAAGTCGCACTGATGTTGAGTTTCTTGACATTAGACTCACTAGTGACATAGATGGATCAATTGTCACTGATATTTTCAGGAAAAGTACATCAGTCAATTCTTTCCTTTATGCCAAATCATCTCATCCTCCACAGACACTGAGAGCAGTTCCAACGGGACAATTTTTAAGAGCACGTCGGATATGTTCCACAGAATCAGCCTTTGAGAATCAGGCCGCTGACCTCTCAAACAGGTTTCGTGCTAGAGGTTACAAATCTATGGATATTGAGCAAGGATACATGAGAGCCAAAAATACGCAACGAAGTGACCTACTTATACCTAAATTTAAGAAAAAGAACAGTAATGAAGAGGTAAGGTTCATCACTGGATATCATGCCCAATGGAGAGAAATGAAATCGATTTTTGAGAGGTTCTGGCCAATTCTCCATACTGATATGGATCTGAGTGTAGTGCTATCAGATTATCCCCTTATGACTTCACGTAGATCACGTAATCTAAGGGATATATTAGTTAAGAGTCATTATGTAGCTCCTACCTCAGGCTTTATATTCAATTCCAAAGGACCAAAGTGGGGTTCATACCCATGTGGTGACTGTGGGGCATGTTCCCTTATGACTAGATCTCTAGATTTCAGTGACTCTTCTGGGTCAAGACAATATAAAATCTGTCACAACATCACTTGTCGTTCAACTGCTGTGGTTTATTATGCCATTTGTCCATGTCGACTGATATATGTGGGTCTCACTTCTAGAGAACTCCGTGTGAGGATCCTTGAACATGTAAGGGACATAAAGGGCGCTATGAAAACTGACGATCCTGAAAAGTTAAGCAAACTTAAACCGATACCTCGTCATTTTCGTGACCATCATCAAGGTAATTGGAGACTTCTCACCTTCAGGGGAATTGATAAGATCTCCCTAGGAAATAGAGGGGGTAATATTCAGAGAATCCTTGCCCAACGTGAATGCAAATGGATAGTGAAACTACAAACCGTTTTTCCTAAGGGGCTTAATGAAATGATTAGTTTCGCTCCATTCTTATAAATTTCTAATAGGTGCCAACCTCTGTTATGTTTTATCATTTTGTGTGTAGGGAGGATTTATTATTTAACTTTTGCTTGCTTGTCTTTTCAGAGTGGACTGTATCGGTTATATTGGAGGCGCATGAGGTGCATGGCTATATTGAGGTGTATGGGTGCATCGAAGGCACATTATGGAAGTCATCTTATATGTTTTGATACTAATGTGGTTTCGTTGTTTACTTTATTAGGTTACATTTGCAATATAATGTTTGGTTCTTTAACCTTTCTTCTTTTTGATTCTGTGGTTATGCGATGATCGCATTAGGTATCAGTAGCGACATTTCTGTTCATGGTCTGATATAGGCATTCTTGGAGTGGATTGTTTTTTTTATCCTGGAATTTCATGGATGCATTACCACATTGATGGATGTTTTGCTCTAACACGTTTTTGATTATCATATGCTTTTTTCTATTCATATGTCTTTTTCACTTTTTCTTTATTATTTGAATTATCTTTCTTGATGTTTCACTTTTGTGCTCTAATTGCACTCTTATTATCATATATTATATATTTTCTTTCACACTCACATATATATATTTCTTTGTGACCTATATGGTCCATTCATACACATACATCTATTTTTATTTTATTTTTGGTCATATGTGTATGCATATGGCCATATATTCACATTAGTGTTCATGCACGTTTACAATTTGTAATATATAGGATTATTTTGTCTTTATATACATGTACTGTAAATGTGCATTTTTTCATACATCTACTTGTTTGTCATGTATGCATTTAAACCACTTATGTCACAATTTATATTTTTATTTCTACACTTTTTTCTTTCATTCATATATTTTTATCCATCTAACTAATCAGGTATGATGTTTGGTCATATATGTATATATATATATGGTGATATTTCACACTAATATCTTTAACTGGTGTGCACAGTGGGCTCCTAGGCATGCATTGGGTCCCCCTCTGTACACTTTGTTCATCTATATTATTGCATGATATACTGTTGCCTGTATTTGATCTATCGGAACCAATGTGTGATTTATGTTATTTCCGTACATTTCAAGATGTCTAAATATACTCTCATCTAGAATGCCTTTGCTATTTTGTAATGTAGTAAACATATATAAATATATTCTAACTGTGAATAGCGCTCATGTATTCATACCGCTCTCCATCTCTTGGATATGGGCAATTGCGGTTGCCTTGCCCTATTCCAAGATGGATGCGGTGGTCTGTGGTTGTTGTGCGCATGCGCGGGGCGGGGGGCCGTTCATCATGTAGTTCACGGCGCAACATGGACTTGGGCTCTGTGCAGTTGCGCACTGCTCACTTCCGGACGCCGTGCACTGCGTGATTGAGGTGCTGCCTCTCCTCGTGCAGGCGCCAGCTGAACATCCTATGGACAAGTAAGTGTGGTACACCGGTCAGCTGTGTACCTCTTATTTAAATCCTCTGATCACACTCTTTCAGCACCCCCTGACGAAGCCAGGTGCGAAACGCGCGTTGGGGTGTTCTGACAGTGTTGTGGCAGTGGAATGGCGCATGGTGGGTCTTTTGGTATGCGTATCTTGAGGTCTCAATGAGCTTCCTCTCCATGACTGTGACTTTACAATTTTTGTGACTATTTTATAGGCCCTTGTTATGGTGATTATTATCAGTATACATACTTTATAGTCGTTGATATTGTTATACTACCATTGTTTGCCCTGCCTTATATTCAACACTGTCTTCTGTGTACTGTTGTACATTGTTTTTATGGGTGGTTATATTTTTTTAAATCGTCTTGATCAACTGTGTTGTCTGTCCTTAATAAAGTCATTTTGTATTTTTTCTAAGATACGTTTGATCTTGTTTTATTATAGCATATGGGGATATCTTTTTGGTGTTTACATAATACATGACCCTGTGAGGCTGTAATAAAGGTGATAAATAACTTTAATTTCTACATAATTTACAATAGTTACTCCATGTATCTATTGTAAAATTGAACGTCTTCTGCAAAAACACACTGTTTTGTGTCAACCTAACATAATATACAGAGATGACAGTCAGGTCCACATCTGTCTCATGTACATTAGATCACTTTCCCTAAGGACAGTGAGATTTGTAATTATATTACCTTTTACTGAAATTAAATATGAGGGGGTGGCCATACAGCTATCCCAGCAAAATATCAACAGGCGAAGAATAGGCAAAGTAAAATAAATCATCAAAAGAAAGTTCTTCACAGAAAACGTTGCTTTAAAGTACTTATAACTTGGTGGATAAGCTAATAGCATTTGTGATGTTTGCAACCCCATTTCCAGTCCACATGTCCTAATTCTATCCTGAGGTAACCTGATGCACATGAACTGCAGATGTATCCCAGAATATTCCTAAAGGATTCCAAGTCAGGCAACGGAGGAGTCTCACATTAACTCTGCTACGCAGACAACCACTTATCTGGGCTTCCTGCCAAGTGCAACCCTACATCCCACTGTATTGTTCTGAGTTCAACATAAATCTCAGAAGCATAGTACTGATGAATTGCTGGTAATTTTATTGCATTTTTTGAGACAGCATAAAAGTTAACTTATGGAAAAGGAATTGCTGACATTTTAAAAATGAATAACAGAGGAACTGTGACAGCTGAACCCGTTCATTACATCCCAAGATTCTACAAAGGCTATTGCTGATTGAAAGAAACTACAGTATGTTGTTAGACTGTGATTACAAGCACCCAGATAAAACAGTCTTTTCTTTTCATATGTGAAAAAAATTTGAGCTTATTGGGGGTAAGCTGAAATTAGAAGGTAGGATGTGTAAATTTAGAGCTAAATATATAGGCACCTGTACTGCATAACATTCTACTCCACCTACAGTAATAAATAAATAATAGACTATTATCTATATTTCACTAGACAGAAACCTAAAGCATCTTGGTTGTGAAAGGCAAAATGCTCTGACACCTCTCCATTTAGGCTGTTGGATGCAGCTACGTCACCTAGCAGAGATCAGGTGACCCCCATTCCCCCAATAGGTTGTCTCCTAGGGTTGGGATCCCTAACTTTCAGACATTTATGGCATACAGTATTCTGAAGCGATGCCATATATTTTTCACATGTAAAAACACTTTTAATAACTTTTTCAATCCACGTAGGATATTTTTGCAGAATTACGAAATGTATAAAATAGAATTGTGTACTTAGCTTAGATCTTGGCTTTGTGATGTTGGGGGAGAATGGGGTGTCTGTACTTTTGTTTGGTACCCTCATAAATGGTAAGTGTGAGAGTGGCTGTTCATCAGTATTTTTCACCTTTACTACTGACCCCCATGTAACATTGTGGCGTTTGTGTTCTGCTGGGAACTAGATGGTAGCCTACAAACATCTGCCCATTAAATTCAATGGGAAAAAAATGGCGTTTCGTTCAGACGGGACATTTCGTCAGGCCACCGTTTTTATAAAACGGCGCGTAAAAAAATGCTCTGTAAAAAGAAAGAGCATGTCACTTCTTGAGCCTTTTTTGAGCTGTTTCTCATTGTGTCAATAGAAAAACAGCTCCAAAAACATCTCCAAAAAACACATTTTCAGCTTTAAAAACAGCGAAAAATAATATGCTGTAAATCAGGATGGTGCAGTACACAAAACCGTCTGACTTGCACCTTACCGAAGCCTTATCTGTGTGCAATTATAATACTAAGCTGCCACCCCATAAATGATAGGTGTGTAAGTGGCTGTTCATCAGTGTTTTGCACTTGTGCAATCCCCCAACATATAACCTTGTGGCTTGCCTGCATTCTGCCGGGAACTGGTATTTTAACCTGCCCTTGTATAAGTAAAGTGAGTTTTACACTGGGCGATTATCGGGCAGACGAGGGATCATAGAATGCTCTTTGCCAATAATTGCCCTGTGTAAACAGGGCAGCGATCAGCAGATGAACGAGCAAATGCTCGATCATCTGCTGGTCACATCGTTTTAAAAAAGTAAAATATTATTGTCGCCGGCAGCACATCTCCCTGTGTAAACAGGGAGACGTGCTGCCAACATGATAATAACGTATGGGGACGAGCGATTGGAGTAACGACCACTCATCCCCATTCATAGCTCCGTGTGACAGGCGCAAACGAGTGCCAATCAACGATGTCTCGTGGATTGGTGGTCGCTGTACCGGCCGATAATCGACTGGTGTAAAAGGGCCTTAAGTAACTTTAACCCCTTAAGGACGCAGCCTTGTTTTGGCCTTAAGGCTCAGAGCCCATTTTTCAAATCTGACATATTTCACTTTATGTGGTAATAACGTCGGAATGCTTAAACCTATCCAATCGATTCTGATATTGTTTTCTCGTGACACATTGGGCTTTATGTTAGTGGTAAAATTTGGAAGATATATACAGTGTTTATTGGTGAAAATTTGCAAAATTTAGGGAAAATGTATAAAAAATAGCATTTTTCAGAATTTAAATGCATCTGCTTGTAAAACAGACGGTTATACCACCCAAAATAGTTACTAGTTCACATTTTCCATATGTCTACTTTAGATTGCCATCGTTTTTTGAACATTCTTTTATTTTTCTTGGACGTTACAAGGCTTAGAACATAAACAGCAATTTCTCTTTTTTTTAAAGAAAATTTCAAAAGCCTTTTTTTTAAGGTACCTCTTCAGTTCTGAAGTGGCTCTGAGGGGCCTATGTATTAGAAACCCTGATAAAACACCCCATTTTAAAACTTAGACCCCTCAAAATATTCAAAACAGCATTTAGAAAGTTTTTTAACCCTTCAGGCATTTCAATTCATTTATGGGTAATGTGACTATTTAGACCCCATAGTTTCTTCACAGAACTTATTTGAATTGGGCTGGGAATTTTAAAAAAAATAATTTTTTCCAATAATATGTAGTTTTAGCTCAAAATTTCTTATTTTCACAAGAAATAAAATACTCCATTTTGTTGCCCAATTTGTCCTGAGTGCAGCAATACCCCATTTGTGGTGATAAACTGCCGTTTGGGCCCATTGGAGGGCTCAGAAAGAAAGGAGCGCTATTTGTTCTTTGGAGTCCAGATTTTGCTGGATTGGCTTTCGGGTGCCATGTCGCATTTGCAGAGCCCCAGAGGTATCAAAGCAATGGAAACCCACCAGAAGTGACCCCATTTTGGAAACTACACCCCTCAAGGAATTCATTTGTGGTTGTGGTTATCATTTTGACCACACAGTTTTTTCACAGCACCTATTTGAATTGGTCTGTGAAATAAACAAAATTAAATTTTTTCCAATAAGATGGCATTTTTTATCAAAATGTCTTATTTTCACAGGGAACAAAATACCCCATTTTGTTGCCCAATTTGTCCTTAGTGCGGCAATACCCCATTTGTGGTGATAAACTGCCATTTGGGCCCATGGGAGGGCTCAGAAGCAAAGGAGCGCTATGTGTTTGTTGGAGTCCAGATTTTGCTGGATTGGTTTTCGGGTGCCATGTCGCATTTGCAGAGCCCCAGAGGTATCAAAGCAATGGAAACCCACCAGAAGTGACCCCATTTTGGAAACTACACCCCTCAAGGAATTCACTTATGGGTGTTGTGACCATTTTGACACCACAGTTTTTTCACAGAACTTATTTGAATTGGGCTGGGAATTAAAACAAAATTATTTTTTCCAATAATATGTAGTTTTGGCTGAAAATTTCTAATTTTCACAAGAAGTAAAATACCCCATTCTGTTGCCCAATTTGTCCTGAGTGCGGCAGTTCCCCATTTGTGGTGATAAACTGCCGTTTGGGCCCATGGGAGGGCTCAGAAGGAAAGGACCACCATTTGGCCTACTGGGGACTTTTTGGTGCAAAGTCATGTATGCAGAAGCCCCTGAGGTACCAGTACAGTTGAAACCCCCAAGAAGTGACACCGTTTTAAAAACGACACCATTAAGGCATTCATCTAGAGGTGTAGTGAGCATTTTGACCGGAGACATACACCCCATAAACTGTAATGTGGGTTCTCACGGGTACGTCAATACCCTACATGTGGCTGTAATCAGCTGCCTAGGCATGCAGCAGGGCTCAGAGGGGAAAGACGAGGGGGAATAAGCTGTGCGGAGTGCATCAGGGTAAGTAAAACTGGGGTAGATTAAAAATCATGGGATGTATGATACATTTTGAAGCACTCTTTCATACGGAGCCTTAGTTTTTCGGGACACGTGTCACATTGATATATTGTGTCCTTCCTTATCCCCCTCTTATAGCAGACTTTGTATCTCTTTTGACTTTTTCCTTTCTTGCCAGTTTGGGGAACTTCTCCTGGAAAGTGTTGCCCTGGTACGATGCGTGTGGCCTCGCCTCCAGAAGTACTAAGTGCCCCCCCATTCTTGGTCCATAAAAATTAGTTTCTTGATAACCAACTCTTGAAATTCCAGGAAAGTTCCCGTCTGGCCTGTACATCGATGTAGCACGTACGCGTTGTACAATGCCATCTGTATGATGTGCCCGGCTAGCTTCTTATACCACACCGCATGGCGCTGTAGGGCTTCAGGACTTGATCTGACAAGTCCATCCCTCCCATGTACCTATTGTAGCCCAGGATGCAGTCTGGTTTGGGGGTCTCTGTACTGATACCTCGTACAGGTACATGGGTACTGGTGTGACATCTCTCTTGTCCTTGTACTTGACACACAATATGTTGCTGCTAGATTGTGCCCTGCTCTCACCCCTTCTGAGCGTTTGACCTGCAGAGTCTTAGGGAGGCTTCTCAGATTTCTTCTAGCAGTGCCACATGCCGCAGGACTTCTGGGAGTGAGGCAGTTGAAGAATGGGATGCTGGTATAAAAATTATCCAGGTAGAGGTGGTAACCCTGGTCCAGCAGTGGGTGCACCAAATCCCACACAATTTTTGCATTAACTCCCAGTAAGGGGGGGGGCATTCTGGGGGCTGAATACTGCTGTCCTTCCCTTCATATATCCTAAATTTGTAGGTATACCCTGATGCACTCTCACACAGCTTATACATCTTCATGCCATACCTTTCCCTCTTACCCGGCAGGTCCTGTCGGAATTGAACCCTCCCTTTAAAATGTACCAAGGACTCATCAATAGAAATAATTTTCTCGGAGGTGTATGCTTGGGAAAACCGGGCACTGAAACGGTCTAATAGGGGTCTCCGTTTATACAAACGGTCAAAACTGAGGTCATCTCGGGGTGGGCACAGCTCATTATCAGTATAATGTAAGAAGCGAAGTATTGCCTAATTTATTTATTTTTTTAGGTTCCAGTTCAGTTCTGAAGTTGCTTTGAGGGGCCCATATATTAGAAACCCCTATCAAACACCCCATTTTAGAAACTAGACCCCTCAAAGTATTCACAACAGCATTTAGAAAGTTTATGAACCCTTTAGGTGTTTCACAGGAATTTAGAGCAAAGTAGAGGTGAAATCTACTTTTTTTTTTTGTTAGAAAATCCTTTTTATACCACTTTTTTTTATAACACAAAAGGTTTTACCAGGGAAACGCAACTTAATATTTATTGCCCAGATTCTGCAGTTTTGAGAAATATCCCACATGTGGCCCTAGTGCGGTAATGGACTGAAGCACCGGCCTCCGAAGCAAAGGAGCACCTAGTGGATTTTGAGCCCACCTTTTTATTAGGCACCATGTCCGGTTTGAAGAGGTCTTGTGGTGCCAAAACAGTGAAAAACCCCCAAAAGGGAAAGCATTTTGGAAACTAGACCCCTTGAGGAATCCATTGTAGTTTTCTTGGGGTGCATGCGGCTTTTTGATCAGTTTTTATTCTATTTTTAGGTGACTAAAAAACAGCAATTCTACTATTGTTATTTTATTCTATTTTTTTTACAGAGTTTACCGTGCGCTATAAATGACATATTCACTTTATTCTGTGGGGCAATACGATTACAGCGATACCAGATGTTTATAGTTTTTTTTTTATGTCTTACGGCGTTTGCACAATAAAATATGTTTTGTAAAAAATCATTTTCTTTTTGTGTTACCTTATTCTAAGAGCCATAACGTTTTTATTTTTCCATCAATAAAGCCGTGCGAGGACTTATTTTTTGCGTAACGAACTGTAGTTTCCATCAGTACCATTTTTAGGTACATGCGACTTTTTGATCTCTTTTTATTCCATTTTTTGCGAGGTGAAGTGACCAAAGAATTGTGATTGTGGTACGGTTTATTATTATTTTCTTTTACGGCGTTCACCGTGCGGGATAAATAACGAAATAATTTTGTAGTTCAGGCCGTTATGGACGCGGCGATACCAATTATGTATAGTTTATTTGTTTGTTTATATATTTTTATTAATAATAAAGGACTGATAAGGGAAAAAGGGCGATTTTTACTTTTATTACTTTTAAATCTTTTATTTTCTTATTTTTACACATCTTTTTTTAACTTTTTTTTAACTTTTTTACTTTGTCCCACTAGGGGATTGAGGGCAGGAGGCCCTGATCGCTATTCTAATACACTGCACTACATGCGTAGTGCAGAGTATTAGAGCTGTCAGCTACTCAATGACAACAAGCATAGTGGGTCCTGACTTCGTCAGGACCCACTAGGCTTCCGTCGATGGCATAGCCGGACGCCATTGTTTGGTGTCCGGTTGCCATAGTCACCATCGCCGGCCGCTATCGTGTAGTAGGCCGGCGATTGCAGCTTAACCCCTAAAAAGCCGTGATCGCTATTGAACACGGCTTTTCAGGGGTTAATCAGCGGGGACACAGCGATCGGTCCCCGCTGTAGGAGCTGTGACAGCTGCTGTACGAGACAGCAGCTGTCACAGCTCCTGTATGTGTCGGGAGGATGGCCGAAACGGCCGTTACTTCCTTGACGTACTATTCCGGCATGGAGCGCGAACAGGGCGCATTCCATGACGTAATAGTACGTCACTGAGCGTTAAGGGGTTAAACATTCTCTATTTATCAGCAGAAAGGTGGTGGTGTATGTCTGTATGTGAGAAGTGATATGAAGGCGAGTGTGAAAGAGACAATAGTGGGTGAAGACTGTGAGGAGGTTGAAACCTTGTGGGTGGAACTAGAAAGGGAGGTAAACACTGAAAAAATTACTTTTGGAGTAATCTATAGACCCCCCAATATAACTGAGGAGATGGAAGGTCAGATATATAAACAGATGGAGCGGGCTGCACAGGCGGGTACTGTAGTGATAATGGGAGATTTTAATTTCCGGGATATTAATTGGTGTCATGGTTCGGCTTCAACTGCAAAGGGGAGACATTTCCTCAACCTGTTGCAGGAAAATTTTATGGGCCAGTTTGTGGAAGACCCGACTAGAGGTGAAGCTCTGTTGGATCTGGTCATTTCTAATAATGCAGATCTTGTTGGGAATGTCAATGTTCGTGAAAACCTCGGTAACAGTGATCATAATATAGTTACATTTTACCTATACTGTAAAAAACAAACGCAGGCTGGGAGGGCAAAAACATTTAATTTTAAGAAAGCCAATTTCCCCAGGATGAGGGCTGCAATTCAGGATATAGACTGGGAAGAACTAATGTCAAATAATGGAACAAATGATAAATGGGAGATTTTCAAATCTACTTTGAGTTATTATAGTGCAAAATTTATTCCTACAGGTAATAAGTATAAACGACTCAAATTAAACCCCACATGGCTTACACCTTCTGTGAAAGGGGCAATACATGACAAAAAAAAGGGCATTTAAAAAATACAAATCTGAGGGTACAGCTGTAGCCTTTGTAAAATATAAAGAGCTTAATAAAATCTGTAAAAATGTAATAAAATTAGCAAAAATACAAAATGAAAGGCAGGTGGCCAAGGATAGTAAAACAAATCCTAAAAAATTCTTCAAGCATATAAATGCAAAAAAGCCAAGGTCTGAACATGTAGGACCCCTAGATAATGGTAATGGGGAGTTGATCACAGGGGATCAAGAGAAGGCAGAGTTACTAAATGGGTTCTTTAGCTCTGTATATACAACAGAAGAAAGAGCAGCTGATGTAGCCGGTGCCAGTGCTGTTAATATATCAGTTGATATACTGAATTGGATGAATGTAGAGATGGTCCAAGCTAAATTAAATAAAATAAATGTGCACAAGGCTCCGGGACCAGATGGGTTACACCCTAGAATTCTTAAAGAGCTTAGTTCAGTTATTTCTGTCCCCCTTTTCATAATATTCAGAGAATCTCTAGTGACTGGTATAGTGCCAAGGGACTGGCGCAGGGCAAATGTGGTGCCTATTTTCAAAAAGGGCTCTAGGTCTTCCCCGGGTAATTATAGACCAGTAAGCTTAACATCCATCGTGGGGAAAATGTTTGAGGGGCTATTGAGGGACTATATACAGGATTATGTGACAATAAATAGCATTATAAGTGACAGCCAGCACGGTTTTACTAAGGACAGAAGTTGTCAAACTAACCTAATCTGTTTTTATGAAGAGGTGAGCAGAAGTCTAGACAGAGGGGCCGCTGTGGATTTAGTGTTTTTGGACTTTGCAAAGGCATTTGACACTGTCCCCCATAGACGCCTAATGGGTAAATTAAGGACTATAGGTTTAGAAAATATAGTTTGTAATTGGATTGAGAATTGGCTCAAGGACCGTATCCAGAGAGCTGTGGTCAATGATTCCTTCTCTGAATGGTCACCGGTTATAAGTGGTGTACCCCAGGGTTCAGTGCTGGGACCACTATTATTCAACTTATTTATTAATGATATAGAGGAAGGGATTAATAGCACTATTTCTATTTTTGCAGATGACACCAAGCTATGTAATATAGTTCAGACTATGGAAGATGTTCATGAATTACAGGCAGATTTAAACAAACTAAGTGTTTGGGCGTCCACTTGGCAAATGAAGTTTAATGTAGATAAATGTAAAGTTATGCATCTTGGTACCAACAACCTGCATGCATCATATGTCCTAGGGGGCGCTACACTGGCGGATTCACTTGTTGAGAAGGATCTGGGTGTACTTGTAAATCATAAACTCAATAACAGCATGCAGTGTCAATCAGCTGCTTCAAAGGCCAGCAGGATATTGTCGTGTATTAAAAGAGGCATGGACTCGCGGGACAGGGATGTAATAATGCCACTTTACAAAGCATTAGTGAGGCCTCATCTAGAATATGCAGTTCAGTTCTGGGCTCCAGTTCATAGAAAGGATGCCCTGGAGTTGGAAAAAATACAAAGAAGAGCAACGAAGCTAATAAGGGGCATGGAGAATTTAAGTTATGAGCAAAGATTGAAAGAATTAAACCTATTTAGCCTTGAAAAAAGAAGACTAAGGGGGGACATGATTAACTTATATAAATATATTAATGGCACATACAAAAAATATGGTGAAATCCTGTTCCTTGTAAAACCCCCTCAAAAAACAAGGGGGCACTCCCTCCGTCTGGAGAAAAAAAGGTTCAAGCTGCAGAGGCGACAAGGCTTCTTTACAGTGAGAACTGTGAATTTATGGAATAGCCTACCGCAGGAGCTGGTCACAGCAGGGACAGTAGATGGCTTTAAAAAAGGGTTAGATAATTTCCTAGAACAAAAAAATATTAGCTCCTATGTGTAGAAATTTTTCCTTCCCTTTTCCCTTCCCTTGGTTGAACTTGATGGACATGTGTCTTTTTTCAGCCGTACTAACTATGTAACTATGTAACTATGTAACTAAGATCCCAACAATTTTGTTGGTTTTCACCAACATTCTTGTGTACAATATATGGAGCTGGCATATACTTATCTGTCATCTGATTTCAGAGATGTATGGCAGTCACTTATCCAAAAGGTGTTGACTAACATGGTTTTCATGAAAGACACCTTATTGTCTTTACTTGGTCAACCACTTATTTCATAAACCATTTTTTTTTTCATGTGATAATTCAGTAGAATATGAATGGAGCGGTTATACGTTGGAAATTATTTATTTTTAGTATATTATTGTATTATATCATTGGTCTAGAGACAAGCCAATAGGAAGGCTTATTCCAATGATGAAAAACCTGTAGCATGGTCTTTGGGAGAGGACAGTTTGGTCTCCTGTATGAATGGTGTCCTTGTTGACAATACTTCTGTGTGCAAACCATTACACTCAGCTTCATTAGTGTCAGATGTTAAGACATTCTCTTATTATCCAAATATTAATCGTCATCGTCATTGTAGTCCTCTTACAAAGGACTATGAATGACTACGACCAACAGAAAAAAATATATATAAGATACGTCCACTTGTATTAATCCATGCCCACTTTGTGAGCCAATAGCCCTTTTCCTACCAACGACATATCTCATACGTCCTGGCAGGAAGACACCTCCATAGCCAAAGACGTATCTGATACGTCCTTGATACTGAATGGCTCTATATCAGACCAGGTCATAGAGCTACGATCTACAACAGATGTACATTAGATGTACGTTGGCCGAACCCGCTGATTTCAGCCAAATCGGCAGACCATCTAATGTGTATGGCGGCGTCTGGACTATCCCCCGACAACAGATGTTACATAGGTACTGTACATAGTTACATAGTACGGTTGAAAAAAGACACATGTTCATCAAGTTCAACCAAGGGATGGGAAAAGGGAAGCTAGAAATTTCTACACATAGTAGCTAATATTTTTTTTATTCTAGGAAATTATCTAAGCCTTTTTTAAAGCCATCTACTGTCCCTGCTGTGACCAGCTCCTGCGGTAGACTACTCCATAGATTCACAGTTCTCACAGTAAAGAAGGCTTGTCGCCTCTGCAGGTTGAACCTTTTTATTCTCCAGGCGAAGGGAGTGCCCCCTTGTTTTTTGAGGGGGTTTTACATGGAACAGGATTTCACCATATTTTTTGTATGTGCCATTAATATATTTATATAAATTAATCATGTCCCCCCTTAGTCGTCTTTTTTCAAGGCTAAATAGGTTTAATTATTTTAATCTTTCCTCATAACTTAGATTCTCCATGCCCCTTATTAGCTTCGTTGCTCTTCCTTGTATTTTTTCCAACTCCAGGGCATCTTTTCTATGAACTGGGGCCTAGAACTGAACTGCATATTCTAGATGAGGCCTCACTAATGCTTTGTAAAGTGGTAATATTAAATCCCTGTACCGCGAGTCCATGCCTCTTTTAATACACAACAATATATTGCTGGCCTTTGAAGCAGCTGATTGACATTGCAAGCTGTTATTTAGTTTATGATTTACAAGTACACCCAGATCCTTCTCAACAAGTGACTCCCCCAGTGTAGCTCCCCCTAGCACATATGATGTATGCAGGTTGTTGGTACCCAGATGCATAACTTTACATTTATCTACAGTAAACTTAATTTGCCAACTGGAAGCGCAAACAGTTTGTTTAAATCCGCTTGAAATTCACGAACATCTTCCATAGACGAACTATATTACATAGCTTGGAGTCATCTGCAAAAATAGAAATAGTGCTATTAATCTCTATATCAGTGCTATTAATTCTCTATATCATTAATAAATAAGTTGAATAATAGTGGACCCACCACTGAACCCTGGTGTACACCACTTATAATCGGGGACCATTCAGAGTAGGAATCATTGACCACAACTCTCTGGATACGGTCCTGGAGACAATTCTCAATCCAATTACAAACTATACTATCTAAACCTATAGTCCTTAATTTACCCATTAAATGAACAAAAAAGCAAAAGGCACGGCGCCACATGGTGCGGGTCAATGGGATAACGGGAGAGTCATAAACATAATCGGTTATGCTCACCTCGTTAATATATGGTAAAGACAGAGAATAATCAGTCCACTTCGTGCTGCTGCCAGGATCCAAAACCGGTAAACCAGAACGGTTACCGCTAGTCAAAACATATGGACAGAAAATAACAAAAGGGTGGATCCTATAAGGCGCTGCTGCGTGGTTGTTAAAGATGGTCAATGATGATAGGTACGAAAATATATAAGTAGATATTTATTAGAACATTCAGGCTACGCGTTTCGACACTGTATTAGCGTCCTGAGGAAGACGCTAGTACAGTGTCGAAACGCGTGTCGACCATCTTTAACAACCACGCAGCAGCGCCTTATAGGATCCTCCCTTTTGTTCTTTTCTGTCCATATAATTTACCCATTAGACGTCTATGAGGGACAGTGTCAAATGCCTTTGCAAAGTCCAAAAACACTATATCCACAGCGGCCCCTCTGTCTAGGCTTCTGTTCACCTCTTCATAAAAACAAATCAAGTTGGTTTGACAACTTCTGTCCTTAGAAAAACCGTGCTAGCTGTCACTTGTAATACTATTTTTTGTCACATAATCCTGTATATAGTCCCTCAATAGCCCCTCAAACATTTTCCCCATGATGGATGTTAAGCTTACTGGTCTATAATTACCCAGGGAAGACCTAGAGCCCTTTTTGAAAATAGGCACCACATTTGCCATGCGCCAGTCCCTTGGCACTATACCAGTCACTAGAGAATCTCTGAGTATTATGAAGAGGGGGACTGAAATAACTGAACTAAGCTCTTTAAGAACTCTAGGGTGTAACCCATCTGGTCCCGGGGCCTTGTGCACATTTATTTAATTTAATTTAGCTTGGACCATATCTACATTCATCCAATTCAGTATATCAACTGATATATTAACAGCACTGGCACCGGCTATATCAACTGATTTTTCTTCTGTTTTATATATAGAGCTAAAGAACCCATTCAGTAACTCTGCCTTCTCTTAATCCCCTGTGACCAACTCCCCATTACCACTATCTAAGGGTCCTACATGTTCAGACCTTGGCTTTTTTGCATTTATATACTTGAAGAATTTTTGGGGATTTGTTTTACTATCCTTGGCCACCTGCCTTTCATTTTGCATTTTTACTAGTTTTATTAAATTTTTACAGATTTTATTACGCTCTTTGTAATTTAAAAAGGCTACAGATGTACCCTCAGATTTGTAATTTTCAAATGCCCTTTTTTTGTCATGTATTGCCCTTTTTACAGAAGGTGTAAGCCATGTGGGGTTTAATTTTAGTTGTTTATACTTGTTACCTATAGGAATACATTTTGCACTATAATTACCCAAAATATATTTGAAAATCTCCCATTTATCATTTGTACCATTATTTGACATTAGTTCTTCCCAGTATATGTCCTGAATTGCAGCCCCCATCCTTGGGAAATTGGCCTTTTTAAAATGAAGTGTTTTTGCCCTCCTAGCCTGTGTTTGTTTATTACAGTATAGGTAAAATTTAACTATGTTGTGATCACTGTTACCAAGGTTTTCACGAACATTGACATTCCCAGCGAGCTCTGCATTATTAGAAATGACCAGATCCAACAGACTTTCACCTCTAGTCGGGTCTTCCACAAACTGGCCTATAAAATTTTCCTGCAACAGGTTGACAAAATGTCTCCCCTTTGCCGTTGAAGCCGAACCATGACGCCAATTAATATCCCGGTAATTAAAATCTCCCATTATCACTACAGTACCAGCCTGTGCACCCCACTCCATCTGTTTATATAGCTGAACTTCCATCTCCTCAGTTATATTGGGGGTTCTATAGATTACACCAAAAGTAATTTACTCAGTGTTTACCTCCCTTTCTAGTTTCACCCACAAGGTTTCAACCTCCTCAAAATCTTCACCCTCTAATGTCTCCTTCACACTTGCCTTCATATCACTTCTCACATACAGACATACACCACCGCCTTTCCTATTTGTCCTGTCTTTCCGAAAAAGTGTAAAACCCGTAGATTTACAGCCTGGTCGTCTGAAGAGTCTAGCCATGTTTCAGCAACACCAACCATATATATATGTTCCTCCAGTACCAATGCCTCTAGCTCCCCGATTTTGCTTGCTAGACTTCTGGCATTTGTGAACATACACTTTAACTTGCCTTTCAGTTTTTCACTTTCATTATCAGAAATGTGATTATTTGACATTATTTGGGCATTTTTATTTTTATTTTCATTGCTGTTTTGTATCAAAAGGAACTCCCTATCCTGTTGTCTAGTCCTCTCCCCACAGTCTGTTTCTCCCCCCACCAATACAGTCTGACCTCTCTCTAACCTGACTACCCCTTTATTTTCTACATTGACCTCCCTCCTTAGCCCTAGTTTAAATACTCCGCCACCCCAGCTAGAATTCTCTCCCCAGCACAGCGGAACCCCTTCCATTTAGGTGCAAATCATCTGCAGAACACAGTTTGTACCTGTAAAGGATATGCCAGGCACAACTTCTGTGTATACTCCCATAGGTAATCAGTCTGCACCTGAGTCTATGTCTCTGAGACTGACTCCATCTTCCACCACTCAGGATGGCAGGCTTAGGAGTGGGAGAGCCTATCGCAGCCTGGCCAGACGGAGCTAGCTCCCGCCCTCTGTCTATTTATACCTGCCTTTCCTGTTCCTCCTTTGCTTGTGATTCTTCTCGTGTGGTTTCCTGGCCCAGCTACAGCTTCTAACTATTTGATCCTGCTCCATACTGACCCTGGCTTACTACTACTCTCCTGCTCTGCGTTTGGTACCTCGTGCACTCCTGGTTTGACTCGGCTCGTTCACCACCCGAAAAATGTGTGTTTGGGGTACATGAGATACCATTTTTGGGTCAAATCCTCACTCCTCATGAATTCCACATGGATCCCGCCAAGGTCCAGGCTGTGGCGGAATGGGTCCAACCTGCCTCCCTGAAGGCGTTACAGTGTTTTTTGGGGTTCACTAATTATTAGAGGAGATTTATTGCTAACTTCTCGGTCATCGCTAAGCCTCTTACGGACCTCACTCTTAAAGGTGCTGATCTCCTCCACTGGCCTCCTGAGGCTGTCCAGGCTTTTGAGGTCCTTAAGAAGTGCTTTATCTCGGCCCCGGTGCTGGTTCAGCCCAACCAAATGGAGCCATTTATCGTGGAAGTTGACGCATCCGAGGTGGGAGTGGGGGCTGTCTTGTCCCAGGGTACCAGGTCCCTCACCCATCTCCGTCCCTGTGCCTACTTCTCCAGGAAGTTTTCGCCCACTGAGAGTAACTATGATATTGGCAACCGCGAACTCTTAGCCATTAAATGTGCATTTGAAGAGTGGCGCCACTTCCTGGAGGGGCTAGGCACCAGGTAACGGTCCTTACCGACCACAAGAATCTGGTTTTCCTAGAATCTGCCCGGAGGCTAAACCCGAGACAAGCTCGATGGACGCTATTTTTTACCAGATTCAACTTTTTGGTTACTTATAGGACTGGGTCTAAAAATATTAAGGCCGATGCACTGTCGCGTAGCTTCATGGCCAGCCCTCCTTCGGAGGAAGATCCTGCTTGTATTTTGCCTCCTGGTATAATAATTTCTTCTATTGATTCTGATTTAGTCTCTGAAATTGCGGCTGATCAAGGTTCAGCTCCCGGGAACCTTCCTGAGGACAAGCTGTTTGTTCCCCTGCAATACCGGCTAAGGGTACTTAGGGAAAATCATGACTCCGCACTATCTGGTCATCCAGGCATCCTGGGTAACAAACACCTCATTGCCAGAAACTATTGGTGGCCTGGGTTGCCTAAAGACGTTAAGGCCTACGTCGCCGCTTGTGAGCTTTGTGCTAGGTCCAAGACTCCCAGGTCCCGACCAGCGGGCTTACTACGTTCTTTGCCCATTCCCCAGAGACCTTGGACCCATATATCCATGGATTTTATCACCGATTTTCCTCCTTCTCAAGGCAAGTCGGTGGTGTGGGTGGTAGTAGACCGCTTCAGTAAGGTGTGCCACTTTGTGCCCCTCAAGAAACTACCCAACGCCAAGACGTTAGCTACCTTGTTTGTCAAACACATCCTGCGTCTCCATGGGGTCCCTGTCAATATTGTTTCGGACAGAGGGGTACAATTTGTTTCATTGTTTTGGAGAGCCTTCTGTAAAAAGTTGGAGATTGATCTGTCCTTCTCCTCTGCCTTCCATCCTGAAACTAATGGCCAAACTGAGAGGACTAATCAATCTCTAGAACAATATTTAAGGTGTTTTATCTCTGACTGTCAATATGATTGGGTCTCATTCATTCCCCTCGCCGAATTTTCCCTTAATAACCGGGTCAGTAACTCGTCAGGGGTCTACCCCTTTTTCTGTAATTTTGGGTTTAATCCACGGTTCTCCTCCGTTTCACCTGGTAGTTCCAACAATCCCGAGGTAGAAGTCGTTCATCGGGAACTGTGCACAGTCTGGGCCCAGGTTCAGAAAAACCTAGAGGCGTCCCAGAGCGTACAAAAAACTCAGGCTGATAGAAGACGTTCTGCTAACCCCTTGTTTGTGGTCGGGGATCTGGTGTGGTTATCGTCTAGGAACTTGCGCCTTAAGGTCCCGTCCAAGAAGTTTGCTCCCCGGTTTATTGGGCCGTATAAGGTCATTGAAGTCCTCAATCCTGTCTCCTTCCGACTGGAGTTGCCCCCATCTTATCGAATACAAGACGTGTTTCATGCCTCTCTCCTTAAACGCTGCTCCCCGTCCTTGGCTCCCTCGAGGAAACCTCCTGTTTCCGTTCTCACCCCTGAGGGGGTGGAATTCGAGGTGGCCAAGATTGTGGACAGCAAGATGGTCCAAAGCTCCCTCCAGTGCCTGGTCCATTGGAGAGGATACAGGCCTGAGGAGAGGACTTGGGTACCCGCCCGGGATGTTCACGCTGTGGTATTGGTCAGGAAGTTCCACCTTCGTTTCCCCAATAAACCAGGTCCACTTAGAAAGGGTCCGGTGGCCCCTCATAAAAGGGGGGGGTACTGTAAAGGATCTGCCAGGCACAACTTCTGTGTATACTCCCATAGGTAATCAGTCTGCACCTGAGTCTATGTCTCTGAGACTGACTCCATCTTCCACCACTCAGGATGGCAGGCTTAGGAGTGGGAGAGCCTATCACAGCCTGGCCAGACAGAGCTAGCTCCCGCCCTCTGTCTATTTATACCTGCCTTTCCTGTTCCTCCTTTGCCTTTGATTCTTCTCGTGTGGTTTCCTGGCCCAGCTACAGCTTCTAACTATTTGATCCTGCTCCATACTGACCCTGGCTTACTACTACTCTTCTGCTCTGCGTTTGGTACCTCGTGCACTCCTGGTTTGACTCGGCTCGTTCACCACTCTTGTTGCTCACGGTGTTGCCGTGGGCAACTGCCCCTTTCCCTTTGCTTTGTGTTCCCTTGTCTGTTTGTCTCGTGCACTTACTGAGCGTAGGGACCGCCGCCCAGTTGTACCCCGTTGCCTAGGGCGGGTTGTTGCAAGTAGGCAGGGACAGAGTGGCGGGTAGATTAGGGCTCACTTGTCCGTTTCCCTACCCCCGTCATTACAGTACCCCAATGAAAAGTCAGCCCGGTCCTCTAGGAACCCAAAGCCTTCTCCTCTACACCAAGACTTAGGCCTCATGCACACTTCCTTCACCGTTTTATCAGCCATTTTTGACGGATCCGTGTGCCCGTTTTGTTATCCGTGTGGTTTCCGTGTGCACTCCCGTGTGCACTCCGTGTTTCCGTTTCCGAGCGCGGTACTGTCCAGGGTGCTGAAAGAGCATGGTTGTTCAGCGCTAGTCACTGTACAGGGTGCTGAAAGAGTTAATGGGCTGCACTGATCGGCGGTAACTCTTTCAGCACCCTGGACAGTGACTAGCGCTGAAGAACGACCATGCTCGGCGCTTGCAAAATACAATTCTAATGAAATAAAAAAATCAGTTCATAATTTCCCTGAACTCCCTGCTTTTTCTTCCTGTCCAGGACTCCTGGGATGACGTTTCATCCAATGTCACCGCTGCAGCCAATCACAGGCTGTAGTGGCAGTCACATGGGATAAAAGTCATAACAGAAGACCGGACTGGATGACGTCAGAAGGCCGGCCTCCTGGGATGATGCTTCATGAATCCCATGTGACCGCCTCTGCAGCCAATCACAGGCTGCAGCGGCCACATGGACTGCCGCGTCATACAGGAAGGTCGGACTGAAGGAAATAGGACTCGTTACCAAGACAATGACCGAGGTACGTATGAACTGCTTTTTATTTTATCAGCAGCCTCTTCTCTCTATTAGTGCTGGATAGAGAGATAAGTGGCTTCCGATTAGTGTGATATCTCTAATGTACATCTGCCTGCCCGGCCATTGCAAGGCAATGGCTCCATCACACATGGACGGCACATGGATGCCTTCCGTGTGCCTTCAGTTTTTTGGACGGCCCCATTGACTTGCATGGTCCTCACGGTCACAGAATCTCGGACCAAAGTAGGACATGCTCTACTTTTGTCTGAACGGAGCAACGGGACCGTCAAAAAAACTGAAGTGTGCATGGCCCCATTGAAATGAATGGGTCAGGGTGCTACCGTTCGAAAAACGGCTAGCAACCTGACGGAAAAGACTGGAGTGGGCATGAAGCCTAAAGCCATGCATTTAACTCCCTGAGCTCCCGCTGTCTTTCCTGTGATACGCATGGCACAGGCAGTATTCCTGAGAATACAACCTTGGCGTTTGGGGGAGAAAATGGTTCAGTATGTTGAATTTCAACATCCCCAATCCTTTTGTTTGTTAGTAGATAAGCTGTTGTCAGAGGAGTCTGGCAGTGCCTTTCTCCCTTTTCCCTATTGAAAACACATACATGCCCGGGAACCAGGTGAAATAGCTGTTTGGCCAACAGTTATGTAAAGTGTATGGCCAGCCTTAGATTCTTGGCTTTCAACCAAGACCTGGATTGCAGCTTAATAGGTAACTGTAAAAATCACAACACATTGCATTACATATATTTTGCAGTGTATTATACTAGCAATCTGATTATCGCTTATTCAAGTGCCCACAAGTGAGCACTGATGTTTGCTGGAAGCGGACAACCTTCAGATGAATAACATTGGGAAATAGTGTCCTTAATCCATCTAGCCAGTGAGGATTTACTGGCCTTTTTGCCTCTATTTTTGCCTTGGAATTGAACAAATAACACAACGCAATCCTTGAATTCTTGTGTTTTCGCTAGGTCAGTAGTAACAGCTCTCTTTCCTGCTCTTCACTTTGTGGATCTGGAAAAAGGTTGGGTAACCGAATTTCCTGATTGATGTTATTATCAGAAGAGACTTTTGGTAAGAAGTATGGCACAGTTCGGATAATGAGACAACGCAGTAGAATTCTCAAATACGGTTCTCTACATGATAGAGCCTGAAGTTCTGCCACCCTCTTCGCTGAAGAGATGTCGACTAAAAGTAAGGCCTTCCAGGAGAGGAATTTTAAATGGACTTCAGATAAAGACTCAAAGGGTTTGAACACACCATTTAGTACTGAATTTTTAATTAAAGTACATTAGTAAGTGACTTATTTTTACATATAAATATGAATGCAAAGCAATTTTTTAAAATTTTTGGTCCCTGGATTACCCCTTTAAGACATCAAGGTGTGTGGTTAAACCTAAATTATGGTTTACATTTCTCTCGGATAGCACAACCTGATTTTATTATATAAATTATATACAGATGTAGCCATCTTTGACTTGATTCTGACTTTCTGCAGCGTGATATCACACAACAAAAGCCATTGAAAAGTCATTAAAAAAAGTCAAGATAAGAGATCTAGCCACTGTTTATTTAATGCGTTAAAAGTCAAGGTAAAGACGGCTACATCTGTATATATGAAGTTCATATCTATCCAGCTTTAACCGTTTATACAGAAGGTTAAACAAAATATAAGCACAGTTTGCTTTCTTTAATAATACCCCATTATAAAGCCATAGAGTCTCTAATGCTTTAGATGTTGGTTTGCTGCTCAGATAGATCCAGTAGACACTCATTTAAACCTAATTAACTTCTGTGAGGCATTCAACCTTGGAGACTTTTGTACAGCTTTTGTGAGACATGAGAGCTTTGGAATTCTAAGCTTATGCAAGTAGCATTGCATAGACAGCAAGCTCCGACCGTACCATTCAGGTTAAATAAAATATAGTTAAAGAGGACCTGTCACTTTCTCCTACAAAGTGAGTTAAAAGACTCACATAATTGCCGCTGTATCTGTGAGTCCAGCAGAATTTGTTTTTTACTTCTGCGTCCCCCCATTGCTGAGATATCGGCCACTCTTTATTGATTAAACAATATGTAAATTAATCGCTGGCTGGCCAAGTGGGTTTGGCTGCCCGCAATTCTCAATGGGTGGAGCTAGCAGAGAGTCTCTGCTGCTGACCTATCAGTGTGAGGCCGTTTCCTCCAGACTGTCATGTTCGTTGCTGCGGGCGATCAGATTCACTCTCCCCTGACGGCTGCAGCCATGGGTCGGCAAGCGCTGGCCCTAGTCTCCTCCTCAGGAGACGCCAGCGCCCACTTCCACTCACTTCGGCTGGATCCCATAGGGTGCGCGCGCACACTCGTACCCGCTCTTAAAGGGGCTGTGCATGCACCGGACTATGATAAACTATTAGCCCATGAGTTCCCTGGACTATAAGAGGGGTTCAGGCCCTTGATTCTATGCCTGAGCGTTGTTGTCATACCCTAAGTTTGTCTATGCAGGCCTAGTGTGTTCCTGTTCCTGTATCCATGCTATCCTGGTCGTGTGCCATGCTGAGCCAGAGTCGTGCTGTGCTGTATTCGACGCCTGTCCTGCTTCACCACGCCTGACGTCTACCCGCTGCCTAGTCCCAGCCGAGCCTGCCTTGCTACTGTCCGAGCTGCCACAGGTACCCTATACGAACTATAGACTTTAACCTGTGCCCTGTTGGCTAGCTGCCATGCCGCCTTGGCGGTATGGCCCAGTGGGTCCACAAACCCTACATGACACAGACATTCCTAGGCCAGCGTCATTGCGAGAGACAGCCGGCGTCAGAGGCTCTCTGCTAGCTCCACCCATTGAGAATCACTGGCGGCCAAACCCACTTGGCGAGCCAGCGGTTCATTTACATATTGTTTCATAAATAAAGAGGGGCAATATCTCAGTAATGGGGGGGATGCAGAAGTACGGAACAAACACTGCTGGACTCGCAGACACAGTGGCAATTGTAGGAGCTAGTGACAGGTCCTCTTTAAGGGCCCATTCACATGAACGTAAATCTCGTCCATGTGCTGTGCATGGAAATCACGCACAGCACAGCGACCCATTTCAATGTGGCCGTTCACACATGCAGGAGTTTTCACGCAGCGAGAGCCCGCTGCGTGAAACTCACTGTATGTCCTATATTGGTGCTTTTTCACACACTTACGTGCCCGTTGAAGCCAAACCATGTACAGCACATGGATGCACATACGTGTGCAGGGCATGATTTGCGCATCAATTCCATAAAAAAAATGTGCTTTGCTAGTGCGTGAAAAACACATGCCACTTGCAAAGCACAGATGCAATAACGCAACGCACACAGACTAGATTTACTCACGTTTTTGTCATGCTCGTGTGAATGTATCCTAAGGTAAAGACAGCTAGAATAATGTTATTTTATTCACATTCTCTTTGTTTGATAAAGTTGTATTCTTATGAACGATTTGGCTTTAATAATATAAGCCAATTAAAAAGAGTTTTTGCTAAATAATGCAACCATGCAAGATGTCAGTTTTCCTTTTTTCATTTCATAGAACTACACATTGTGCAGCTCTACAAGAGTCAAGATTTCAGTTGGTGAGATTCCATTGTGGGAATGAAGCAGATCTCTGGTATTTGAAATAATGCTGTGACTTCCTGCTTGTAGAGAGAGACTTAAGTTCTTAAGTAAATTCACCCAATTAGCAGTATATAAGCCAACTCTATCCATGCTTTTGGAATGGGGCATTAAACCACCATATATGGATGTGATGTTTGGCTGTTCATATACTTTTGTTCACATAGTGTGTTTAGAATAAAATATTTTTGTAAAATGAATTTAATCCTTAGATCAGCTCTGGATCTGTGCAATTTACTCAACCTGCCCCATTATAACGCCAGAGAGCGGGTCTATATTTTTACTTGTCCACTATAAGCGCTTTACCCAATCCAATTGATTGGGTTGCAATAGAAAGTGTTGCGGATGGTGGATGTGTGTATTTATAAGATAAAGGCTGTGATTGTATAAAGGTGCTTGGAATCCAAAAGCCCAATCACAACATCACAATCCTACATTGAGGTCCATACGTTTCTAGATATAAAGTACCCCTGCATTTCTGACAATACCTGAGCTTAAATAACAGGCATTAAACTATTATTGTTGCTATTGTGTTCCCAGACTCCAAATGCAATCTAATAAAGGGCAACATAGTCTTTAACCTAATGTATATCCCACTATTTCTAGTGTATATATATGTTATAAAATGTGTCACAATAAAGTCACAACTTTTGAGTGGTAAAATGTCAGATTTATGCATTATTCATACCACCCTCACTATAATTATTTATACCTTTATATAGTATAAGCTTTATCAATGACCCACAGCAGCTTGTACATCAGATATAATACAAAGTTCAGAATGACTTATCTAGAAAAAACACTTAAGATTCCATTCAGCAGCAATAATTTTCAGTGTTTAAGAAAATTTCATAGCTTTTTATACACCCTTAATTATCAAAAGCATCAATCTAACTTCTCGAAAAGAGGTGTGAATGGCCTGAATGTCAGAATAATGAGGTACACCATTTCGCCCTTAAAATATCTATGTTTATTAAATAAAAACAATTGGTTTTTGTAGGCTACAAAAATGTCATCAAGTAGTTAATTATGGTCACAATGTCACAGCCACCAAATAATAACTAAGCTGCACTGCTACTTTGGTTTCCTAAGTACGTAATACTTCACATCTTAGAGAATTCTCAATAAATGGTTTATAATGAATCTGATGTTTATTTTATTTTGTCTTTACAGTGCCTATAGAAAGCATTCACCTCCATGGGACTTTTTATGTTTTTATAACAATATTGTAACAGTATTAAATGAGTTTTAAAAACTGTACCTTAATTGCAATTAATATTAAACATAAAATAATTATATAACTATCCTTCCCCCCACAATGTGTCACTCATTAATCTAAATGATAAAAAATGAAATGGATCAAGTGGCAAAGACTGATGGAAAGTGATGCGCTTTCAAATATATGAAAACAGAGAAAATACACATGATGGAGCGTGGGGCAGGGCTATTGTAAAAATAGAGTAGATGTGATGGTGCTGTAGTGTGTGCAAAAACAGAATGCCTCTAAGGGTTGTGCTGCGTATGGGCACGACTCCAAAACCTCATGTCTCATGTAGTCGGAAGAACAACTGTAGATCTTCCTCTTGGAATGAGAGTCTCAGGAGTGTCCAACATACTAACATCACATCATATGCCTAAAAGAATACTAGAGGAGTGGAGAGTTACCCATATCCTGATAAAGGGACTAGTACAGCCCTGAAACACGTTATTATCACAAAAAAAGTTTAAGTCAGGGCCAGTTATAGAGAAAATGGGTCTCTAGGCCAAAGTAGGGCCCCCATGCTTGCCAATTTTAGCCCACTGTGTATGCTGTCTTACTTAAATAATTTCAATATTCCCAGATTTAATGTGATTGGGACTGATATATAGACTACATATGGGACTGTCAAGCTCCAGCAGTTTTGAAGCTGTTGGTTTTCATGCCACTATGTATGTTATTTATATTGGTTTTATACATTTTATTATATCCATAATATTACCTGAGCCCCCCCCCCCCCCCCGATGACCAGATTTAGCTGTAATTTTTCACCTTTATGTTATTTTTTTTCATAGTATTAAACATATAGTATAATACAAGGATTGCAGTGTCAGTATTGTATTGCTTGATCTTATACCAATTTTGAGTGCCGGACATTGGCCCACATTTATTAGAAATTTAGGCCAGGTTGTGGCATAAACTGTGCCAGAATAAAAGTTGCAAACAGTGAGGTGCAAAAAATTTGCGAGAAATGTTCTCGTTGCTCGACAGATTTGGAAAGTGAAAAGAAATGTGGGCATGATCTCCAAAGAGATATAGTTTAAGTCCCATTTATTAAAGGGATTGTCCAGTTTTTATTTTTTTACTTATAGTGCATAAAGCCCCTGTCACAGTAGAATGGCACAGCCCACAGATAAGTCATGTGTAATGCACCCACAGGCTACCTGAATATGACTAGACATGACATCAGTCGTGTGACCACACCACACACACACACAGACAGACACACAGTCACACACACACACACACACACAGACACACACACACGCTCTCTCTCTCTCTCTCTCTCTCTCTCTCTCTCTCTCTCTCACTCTTTCTCTCTCACTCTTTCTCTCTCACTCACACTCACACAATGTGTTGGGGCAACATAGAGGATACATCTATGGGCTAGGTGAATAGAACTAATGGTGGAATAATGATAAACAACTACTTCCCCTTGCATGTATTTACTGTCTCTAGATGATTTATAAAATGGCTGCCTGACACTGACAGACATGATGAGATGTTGCTGTAGGTAGAAATACTTTATAACTTCTGCTCCTCAATAACCTATTATTCACCTGTTATATACCTGGACAGCGTTGCCTGAATGCCAGTGGTCACATGATGTGGGTCACATGACTGACGCCATCTTTAGTCCATTCAGTTATCCTATGGGTGCATTACTATGGACTAATTTGTGGGCTATACCATTTTTTAAGACTAAGGCTACTGTACTGATATAAGAAAGGTATACGAGCAGATTGTTAAAAACATGTATATTAGAAATCTGTATGATTTTCTATGGTATAAATAAATTGATCGAAAAAATAAAAAGTGGACAACCCCTTTAATAAAATCTTGGTTCAAATTTATGCCTGCCCATGTTCATAGCATAAGTAGATTTTGACTGTCAGACAGTTCGTTCAAAATACGAATGCACTAGTGTTAGTAAATGTGGGCCGCTTTTCACCAATTATCTATATTTTTAGGTTAGCAGAAAGTAACACCTGTCACGAGCATCTCAATCAAAATTCCATTCGGGTGTCTGAAGTGAGCAATTTATTTTCTTTGATACCAGTCAAAAATGGTACCTACGACTAAAAGCCTGTTCCAAGCGATTATTTAGGTGTGTCATAGTATTGGATATTGATATGTATAGGAGCCATTTGTTACATCATTAGCATCAAACTTTCATGACCTTAGCATGCATGTCATTGAGGGTTTCTGTATTTAGCATGTCAGGACTGTTTTTATCTCAATATGACTGTAGCTGGGAATATGGAGGAGGAGGATGTGCTTTAGATGCTCATTAGAAACATCACCAATCTGCCAGCTTTTAGAACCCTGGGTACGAATAATAATTAGGAATTTATTGCTACAAGTAAAGAAATAGTATGAGTTAGTTAAAAGTGAACTTCAGTTCACAGCCACTTGACTAATATTAGAGCTAATATTCGAGAACTGTATGGCAAACAATTTCATAAGCATAAGGAATCCAAAACGAACCATATTAAACAGTAAGGGTATATTCACACGCAAACCCCAAAACGTCTGAAAATACGGAGCTGTTTTCAAGGGAAAACAGCTCCTGATTTTCAGACGTTTTATAAGCCACTCGCGTTTTTCGCTGCGTTTACAGCCATTTTTGGAGCTGTTTTCAATAGAGTCTATGAAAAACGGCTCCAAAAGCGTCCCAAGAAGTGACCTGCACTTCTTTTTCACGGCCGTTTTTATACGCGGCCGTTTTTCAAAACGACCACGTAAAAAAACGGCCCGTGGAAGCAGAACGCCATTTTTCACATTGAAATCAATGGGCAGATGTTTGGAGGCGTTCTACTTCCGAAAATAGGCTGTGTAAACATACCCTAAAGCAGCAGTCTACATGACCTAATTGAAAAAGAGGTAGTGCTCTGTAGACTTTAGAAAAGCATGGCCAAAATATTCTAAAAATTGTGCCACACCTGTCTATGGGTTGGGTCTAGTATTATAGGAGACGGGGTTAAGGACTTCAATGACCTTGTACGGCCCTATAAACCGGGGAGCAAACTTCTTGGATGGGACTTTAACCCCTTAAGGACGCAGCCTAGTTTGGGCCTTAAGGCTCAGAGCCCATTTTTCAAATCTGACATATTTCACTTTATGTGGTAATAACGTCGGAATGCTTAAACCTATCCAAGCGATTCTGAGATTGTTTTCTCGTGACACTTTGGGCTTCATGTTCGTGGTAAAATTTGGTCGATATATTCAGTCTTTATTTGTGAAAAATTGCAAAATTTAGAGAAAATTTACAAAAAATAGCATTTTTCAGAATTTAAATGCATCTGCTTGAAAAACAGACGGTTATACCACCCAAAATAGTTACTAGTTCACATTTCCCATATGTCTACTTTAGATTGGCATCGTTTTTTGAACATTATTTTATTTTTCTTGGACGTTGCAAGGCTTAGAACATAAACAGCAATTTCTCATATTCTTAAGAAAATTTCAAAAGCCTTTTTTTGAAGGTGCCAGTTCAGTTCTGAAGTGGATTTGAGGGGACTATGTGTTAGAAACCCCCATAAAACACCCCATTTTAAAAACTAGACCCCTCAAAGTATTCAAAACAGCATATAGAAAGTTTTTTAACCCTTCAGGCATTTCACAGGAATTAAAGCAAAGTGGAAATTAAATTTGCAAATTTCATTTTTTCTGCTGAATTTCAATTTTATTCAATTTTTTTTTAGTAACAGAGAAGGTTTTACCAGAGAAACACTACTAAATATGTATTGTCCAGATTCTGCAGTTTTTAGAAATGTCCCACATGTGGCCCTACTGCGCTCGTGGACTAAAACACAAGCCCTAGAAGCAAAGAAGCACCTAGTGCATTTTGAGGCCTCTTTTTTATTAGAATATATTTTAGGCAGCATGCCAGGTTTGAAGAGGCGTTGAGGTATCAAAACAATGGAAACCCACCAGAAGTGACCCCATTTTGGAAATTACACCCCTCAAGGAATTCATTTATGGTTTTTGTTATCATTTTGACCGCACAGTTTTTTCACAGCACCTATTTGAATTGGGCTGTGAAATGAAAAAAATGATACTTTTTCCAATAAAATGTCATTTTTGATCAAATTTTCTTATTTTCACAGGGAACAACATACCCCATTTTGTTGCCCAATTTGTCCTTAGTGCGGCAATACCCCATTTGTGGTGATAAACTGCCGTTTGGGCCCATGGGAGGGCTCAGAAGGAAAGGAGCGCTATGTGTTTGTTGGAGTCCAGATTTTGCTGGATTGGTTTTCGGGTGCCATGTTGCATTTGCAGAGCCCCAGAGGTATCAAAGCAATGGAAACCCACCAGAAGTGACCCCATTTTGGAAACTACACCCCTCAAGGAATTCATTTATGGTTTTTGTTATCATTTTGACCGCACAGGTTTTTCACAGCACCTATTTGAATTGGGCTGTGAAATGAAAAAAATTATATTTTTTCCAATAAGATGTCATTTTTGATCAAAATTTCTTATTTTCACAGGGAACAACATACCCCATTTTGTTGCCCAATTTGTCCTTAGTGCGGCAATACCCCATTTGTGGTGATAAACTGCCGTTTGGGCCCATGGGAGGGCTCAGACGGAAAGGAGCGCTATGTGTTTGTTGGAGTCCAGATTTTGCTGGATTGGTTTTCGGGTGCCATGTTGCATTTGCAGAGCCCCAGAGGTATCAAAGCAATGGAAACCCACCAGAAGTGACCCCATTTTGGAAACTACACCCCTCAAGGAATTCATTTATGGTTTTTGTTATCATTTTGACCGCACAGGTTTTTCACAGCACCTATTTGAATTGGGCTGTGAAATGAAAAAAATTATATTTTTTCCAAAAAGATGTCATTTTTGATCAAAATTTCTTATTTTCACAGGGAACAACATACCCCATTTTGTTGCCCAATTTGTCCTTAGTGCGGCAATACCCCATTTGTGGTGATAAACTGCCGTTTGGGCCCATGGGAGGGCTCAGACGGAAAGGAGCGCTATGTGTTTGTTGGAGTCCAGATTTTGCTGGATTGGTTTTCGGGTGCCATGTTGCATTTGCAGAGCCCCAGAGGTATCAAAGCAATGGAAACCCACCAGAAGTGACCCCATTTTGGAAACTACACCCCTCAAGGAATTCATTTATGGTTTTTGTTATCATTTTGACCGCACAGTTTTTTCACAGCACCTATTTGAATTGGGCTGTGAAATGAAAAAAATGATATTTTTTCCAATAAGATGTCATTTTTGATCAAAATTTCTTATTTTCACAAGGAACAACATACCCCATTTTGTTGCCCAATTTGTCCTTAGTGCGGCAATACCCCATTTGTGGTGATAAACTGCCCTTTGGGCCCATGGGAGGGCTCAGAAGGAAAGGACCACCATTTGGCCTACTGGAGCTTTTCTGGTGCTAAGTCATGTGTGCAGAAGCCCCTGAGGTACCAGTACAGTTGAAACCCCCGAGAAGTGACCCCATTTTAAAAACTACACCCCTTAAGACATTCATCTAGAGGTGTAGTGAGCATTTTGACCCCACAGGTACTGTGTAAAAGATAATGCGCAGCAGATGGTGCAGTGTGAGATTTGCAATTTTATATATGTATATGCCATTTCAGTGTCCAATATAGTGTGCCCAGCATGCGCCACCGGAGATATACACCCCTTAAATTGTAATGTGGGTTCTCCTGGGTACGACAATACCCTACATGTGGCTGTTATCAGCTGCCTGGGCATACGGCAGGGCTCAGAAGGGAAAGATGAGGGGGGTAAGCTGTGCGGAGTGCATCAGGGTAAATTGAAAATCAAGGGATGTATGATACATTTTAAAACAATCTTTTATACAGAGCCCTGGTTTTTCGGGACACGTGTCACATTGGTATATTGTGTTCTTCCTTATCCCCCTCTTATAGCAGACTCTGCACCTCTTTTGACTCTTTCCCTTTCCACCGGTTTGGGGACCTTCTCCTGGAAAGTGTTGCCCTGGTACGATGCGCCCCCCCTTCCTGGACCCTAAAGATTAGATCTTGAAATTCCAGGAAAGTTCCCCTCTGGCCTGCACATCGACGTAGCACATACGCATTGTACAAAGCCATCTGTATGATGTGCCCGGCCAGCTTCTTATACCTCACCGCATGGCGCTGTAGGGCTTCAGGACTTGATTTGACAAGTCCATCCCTCCCATGTACCTATTGTAGTCCAGGATGCAGTCTGGTTTGGGGGTGGCCTTTCCTTCATATATCCTAAATCTGTAGGTATACCCTGATGCACTCTCGCAGCTTATACATCTTCACGCCATACCTTGCCCTCTTACCTGGCAGGTACTGGCGGAATTGAACCCTCCCTTTAAAATGTACCAGGGACTCATCAATAGAAAAACACTTCTCGGGGGTGTATGCTTGGGAAAACCGGGCACTGGAACGGTCTAATAGGGGTCTCCGTTTATACAAACGGTCAAAACTGGGGTCATCTCGGAGTGGGCACGGCTCATTATCAGTATAATGTAAGAAGCGAAGTATTGCCTCATTTATTTATTTTTTTAGGTTCCAGTTCATTTCTGAAGTTGCTTTGAGGGGCCCATATATTAGAAACCCCTATCAAACACCCCATTTTAGAAACTAGACCCCTCAAAGTATTCACAACAGCATTTAGAAAGTTTATGAACCCTTTAGGTGTTTCACAGAAATTTAGAGCAAAGTAGAGGTGACATTTACTCTTTTTATACCATTTTTTTTATAACACAAAAGGATTTATCAGAGAAACGCAACTCTTTACTTCTTGCCCAGATTCTGCAGTTTAGAGAAATATCCCACATGTGGCCCTCGGGCGGTAATGGACTGAAGCACCGGCCTCCGAAGCAAAGGAGCACCTAGCGGATTTTGAGCCCTCTTTTTTATTAGGCACCATGTCCGGTTTGAAGAGGTCTTGTGGTGCCAAAACATTGGAAACCCCCCAAAAGTGACCCCAATTTGGAAACTAGACCCCTTGAGGAATCCATTGTAGTTTTCATGGGGTGCATGCGGCTTTTTGATCAGTTTTTATTCCATTTTTAGGTGGCGTGGTGACTAATAAACAGCAATTCTACTATTGTTTTTGTATACTTTTTTTTTTACAGCGTTCACCGTGCGCTATAAATGATATATTAACTTTATTCGGCGGGGCGATACGATCACGGCGATACCAGATGTTTATAGTTTTTTTTTATGTCTTATGGCGTTTGCACAATAAAATACGTTTTGTAAACAATCATTCACTTTTTGTGTTACCTTATTCTAAGAGCCATAACGTTTTTATTTTTCAATCAATAAAGCCTTGCGAGGACTTATTTTTTGCGTAACGAACTGTATTTTCCATCAGTACCATTTTTAGGTACATGCGACTTTTTGATCTCTTTTTATTCCATTTTTTGGGAGGTGAAGTGACGAAACAATTGTGATTGTGGTACGGTTTATTAATTTTTTTTTTTACGGCGTTCACCGTGCGGGATAAATAACAAAATAATTTTGTAGTTCAGGCCGTTACGGACGCGGCGATACCAATTATGTATAGTTTATTTGTTTGTTTATATATTTTTATTAATAATAAAGGCCTGATAAGGGAAAAAGTGGGACTTTTACTTTTATTACTTTTAAAACTTTTATTTTCTTATTTTTACACATCTTTTTTTAACTTTTTTTTTACTTTATTACTTTGTCCCACTAGGGGACATGAGGGCAGGAGGCCCTGATCGCTATTCTAATACACTGCACTACATGCGTAGTGCAGTGTATTAGAACTGTCAGCTACTCACTGACAGCAAGCATAGTGGGTCCTGACGTTGTCAGGACCCACTAGGCTTCCGTCTATGGCATAGCCGGACGCCATTGTTTGGTGTCCGGTTGCCATAGTCACCATCGCCGGCCGCTATCGCGTAGCAGGCCGGCGATGGCAGCTTAACCCCTAAAAAGCCGCGATCTCTATAGAACGCGGCTTTTAAGGGGTTAATCAGCGGGGACACAGCGATCGGTCCCCGCTGTAGGAGCTGTGACAGCTGCTGAACAAGACAGCAGCGTCACAGCTCCTGTATGTGTCGGGAGGACGGCCGAAACGGCCGTTACTCCCGAGACGTACTATTACGGCATGGAGCGCGAACGATACAGCTGCCATGACGTAATAGTACGTCAAGGAGCGGGAAGGGGTTAAGGCGCACATTTTTTGAAGATAGCCACACCAGATCCCCGACCACAAACAAGGGGTTAGCAGAACGTCGTCTATCTGCCTGAGTCTTTTGTATGCTCTGGGATGCCTCTAGGTTCTTCATAACCTGGACCCAGACTGTGCACAGTTCCCGATGAACGACCTCTACCTCGGGATTTTTGGAACTACCAGGTGAAACGGAGGAGAACCGTGGATTAAACCCAAAATTACAGAAAAAGGGGGAGACCCCTGACGAGTTACTGACCCGGTTATTAAGGGAAAATTCAGCGAGGGGAATGAATGAGACCCAATCATATTGACAGTCAGAGATAAAACACCTTAAATATTGTTCTAGAGACTGATTAGTCCTCTCAGTTTGGCCATTAGTTTCAGGATGGAAGGCCGAGGAGAAGGACAGATCAATCTCCAACTTTTTACAGAAGGCTCTCCAAAACAATGAAACAAATTGTATCCCTCTGTCAGAAACAATATTGACAGGAACCCCATGGAGACCCAGGATGTGTTTGACAAACAAGGTAGCTAACGTCTTAGCATTGGGTAGTTTCTTGAGGGGCACAAAGTGGCACATCTTACTGAAGCGGTCTACTACAACCCACACCACCGACTTGCCTTGAGAAGGAGGCAAATCGGTGATAAAATCTATGGAGATATTGGTCCAAGGTCTCTGGGGAATGGGCAAAGAACATAGTAAGCCCGCTGGTCGGGACCTGAAAGTCTTGGACCTAGCACAAACTTCACAAGCGGCGACGTAGGCCTTAACGTCTTTAAGCAACCCAGGCCACCAGTAGTTTCTGGCAATTAGGTGCTTGGTACCCAGGATGCCTGGATGGCCAGATAGTGCAGAGTCATGATTTTCCCTAAGTACCCTTTGCCGGAATTGCAGGGGAACAAACAGCTTGTTCTCAGGAAGGTTCCCGGGAGCTGAACCTTGATCAGTCGCAATTTCGGAGACTAAATCAGAATCAATAGAGGAAATGATTATACCTGGAGGCAAAACACAAGCAGGATCTTCCTCCGAAGGAGGGCTGGCCATGATGCTACGCGACAGTGCATCAGCCTTAATATTTTTAGACCCAGCCCTATAGGTGACCAAAAAGTTGAATCTGGTTAAAAATAACGCCCATCGAGCTTGTCTCGGGTTTAGCCTCCGGGCAGATTCTAGGAAAACCAGATTCTTGTGGTCGGTAAGGACCGTTACCTGGTGCCTAGCCCCCTCCAGGAAGTGGTGCCACTCTTCAAATGCCCATTTAATGGCTAAGAGTTCGCGGTTGCCAATATCATAGTTACTCTCAGTGGGCGAAAACTTCCTGGAGAAGTAGGCACAGGGACGGAGATGGGTGAGGGACCTGGTACCCTGGGACTAGACAGCACCCACTCCCACCTCGGAGGCGTCAACCTCCACGATGAATGGCTCCATTTGGTTGGGCTGAACCAGCACTGGGGCCGAGTCAAACCAGGATTGCACGAGGTACAAAACGCTGAGCAGGAGAGTGGTCAGTAAGCCAAGGTCAATAACAAGCAGAGGATCAGTAGTTCAAGCAGCAGCAGCAGAGCCAGGAAACAAGCAGAGCAGAATCACAGGCAAAGGAGGAACAGGAAAGGCAGGTATAAATAGACAGTGGGCGGGAGCTAGCTCCGTCTGGCCAGGCTGTGATAGGCTCTCCCACTCCTAAGCCTGCCATCCTGAGTGGTGGAAGATGGAGTCAGTCTCACAGACATAGGAGCAGGTGCAGACTGATTACCCACGGGCGTCGACACAGAAACTGTGTCTGGCAGATCCTTTACAGCAGGATTTCCTTGTCATTCTTCTATGTTCTCGGATGTCTTCAGCAAGAAGAAGCGGAGATGCTGCCCCCACACCGGGCGTATGACTGTGCTATCGAGCTGATTCCTGGTGCATCCTTTCCCCGTGGTAGGGTATATCCTCTCTCCCTGCCAGAGACTCAGTCCATGTCTGCCTATATTAGGGAGAATCTGGAGAGGGGCTTCATACAGAAGTCCTCCTCCCCGGCAGGAGCCAGGTTTCTACTTCGTCAAGAAAAAGGATGGTTCTCTGCGACCCTGCATCGACTACCGGGATCTCAACCAGATCACGGTAAAAAATAGATATCCGTTGCCATTGATTTCTGAAGTGTTTGATTGCATACGAGGAGCCAACATTTTTTCGAAGCTAGACCTGCGGGGGGCTTATAACCTAATCCGGATTCGCAGGGGTGACGAACGGCATTTAACACCCGTGACGGACACTATGAATAACTAGTAATGTCCTTCGCCCTGTGTAATGCTCCCGTGGTCTTCCAAGAGTTCGTTAATTACATCTTCCGTGGCCTCCTCTGTTGGTGCCGGTGCACTTCTATTCCAGAGAGGTTCCAAGGGTAAGGCAGTTGTATGTGGCTATTACTCTAAACTCTTCTCTTCCGCGGAACGCAACTACTCAATTGGGGATTAGGAGTTACTGGCCATCAAATTTGCCCTGGAGGAGTGGAGGCATCTACTAGAGGGCGCAGTTCATACCATCCTGATATTCACTGACCACAAGAATCTCACCTATATCCAGACGGCCCAACAACTGAATCCTCGTCAGACCAGGTGGTTGCTCTTCTTTGCTCGGTTCCAGTTTGAGCTCCACTACCGTCCGGCCGACAAGAATGGGAGGGCCGATGCCTTATCCAGGTCATTGGAGACAGAGGACACCATGGAGTCTCCACAAAATATTATTGATCCGTCTTGCATTGTCTCTGTCAACCCACTGCAAGTTAGAGACATCCCTCCGGGGAAGACTTTTGTGCGCCTGTCAGACAGAGGGAGAATCCTCTGCTGGGGACACAGCTCCAGACTGGCAGGTCACGCGTGTACCCATAAGACCCGAGACCTCATTGCCCATCATTTATGGTGTCTCACGCTGGCCAAGGACATCATGGACTTTGTTTCGTCCTGCTCAGTCTGCGCAGCTAACAAGGTTGCTCACTCCAAACCTGCTGGCCTTCTCCAGCCGCTGCCTGTGCTCGATGCTCCCTGGCAGCATATAGCAATGGACTTTGTTACTGATCTGCCTCCCTCTGCGGGATGCAGTACATCTGGGTGGTGGTGGACCGATTTTCGAAGATGGCTCACTTCGTTACGCTGATCGGTCTACCTTCTGCTACTCGACTGGCCAAACCTCTTCATCCAACACATCTTCCGCCTGCACGGCTTGCCTCGGCATATCGTGTCTGATCGGGGAGTTCCGTTCACCTCAAGGTTCTGGAGAGCCCCCTGTAAACTTTTCAATGTAAAGTTGGACTATTCCTCAGCCTGCTTTCCCCAGTCCAATGGTCAAGTCGAGATGACCAATCAGATCAATCAGATCATGGAGAACTATCTACGACACTTCATTTCCAAGCAGCATGATGACTGGGTGCAGCTTCCTTGGGCCGAGTTCTCGTACAATAATCATACAAGCGAGTCCACAAGAACTACACCGTTCTTCATTGTCTACGGCCAACACCCACGAATTCCTCTCCCGGTATCCGTTATGTCCGAGGTGCCCACAGCTGATTCTGCTTTTAGGGACTTCCTGCAGATCTGGCAGCAGACCCGATCCTCCACTCTGCTGATAGTCGACCACTTGAAACATAAGGCAGACACAAGGAAAAGAGAATCTCCCCAGTTTCTTCCAGGTACCAAGGTCTGGCTGTCCTCCAGAAATATCCGGCTGAAGGTGCCATCATACAAGTTTGCTCCCAGGTTCCTTGGACCCTTCGAGATCATGTAACAGATCAAACCTGTCTCCTACAAGCTTCAGCTGCCTCCTACCCTCAAGATCCCCAACTCCTTCCATGTCTCCCTTCTGAAGCCTGTGGTCCTGAACCGCTACTCCAAGATTCCTAGTCCTGCAGTGGCTCCCAGTGGTTCAGATACATTTGAGTTTAAGGAGATCCTGGACACCAAGAGAGTGGGTGGTAGAAACTTTTATTTTGCGGATTGGAGGGGATTTGGTCCTGAAGAGAGGTCCTGGGAGCCAGAGGAGAACCTCAAGGCTCCTACACTCCTGAAGAAGTTTCTCTCTCGCTCTGGTCCCAAGAAGAGGGGGCTTAAGAGGGGGGACACTGTAATACCCATGGCCGCACGCCGTCAGGTTTACTTACCTCCTGATGGCTGAAGCCATGGATCAGTGAGCGCTGGGCCGCATCTCCTTCCCAGGAGACGCCAGCGCTCACTTCCGCTTAATTCTGCTGTGTCCCATAGGAGGCGCGCACGCTCGTGCCCAATCTTAAAAGGCCAGAGCGCACCTGAATTAAAGAACCAAATTAGCTCATGAGCACCCTGGACTTGCATGATCATTGTTGTCGTTTACCTATGTTTGTCTCTGCAAATGGTCCCTTAGTGTTTCCTAGTTCCCAGTGTTCCTGTTCCTGCTACCTGTATCCTGTGTCCCGTGCTTTCCAGAATCAAGTGTCGTTTAGAGTTGGAGTCGAGTCGTGCTGTGTACTACGCCTTCCTGGCTACACCACGCCTGGTGTCCGCCTGCTGTCAAGGTCCCATCTGAGCCACTGGGCTGTACCACGTAGCGGGATAGCAGCTGGCCAAACAGGTATAATGCGATGTCTATAGTTCTGAACGGGTACCTGAGACAATGTAGACAGTAGCGGTGGATTCCAGCTAAGATGAGGCTCCGACAGTAGACAGACACCCAGCGGAGTGCGACACAATAGATGCAGCAGAAGGCACAACACGACTCTAACTCTTGAAAGCACAGAGGCACGATAGCACAGGATAAAGGGTTCAGGCAGCAGGAATGGGAAACACTGGGAACTGGAAAACACTAGGAGACCATTTGCAAGGACAAACTTAAGGTAACACAACAACGCTCAGGCAAAGATTGAGAGGGCAGAGCCTCTTTTATAGTCCACAAGCATTCTGGGCTAATTGCAGCTATTCTGCAAATGTGCGCGTACTGGCCCTTTAAGGCTGTGCACGCGCTGGCGCACGCGCCCTGCAGCAGACAGTGTCCGAACCAGGAAGTGTGTGTCAGAGTCTCCCAGGAGGGAGATGCCGCCGGGAACTCGCTCGTCCATGGCCGCGTCCGTCAGAGGGTAAGTCAGGACGATGGTCCGCAGCCATAGACGTTACAGTGAGAATATATCAATTCACCTCTGAGGACAAATCCTGGTGCCTTATCTATACTTTTTTTCCATGTACATTTTTATTGGTACTTTTGTATGTTCTGTTATTTGCACTGTTTGAAAACCTGCTTTTTGTTTTACTATATTCAAAAAAAGAAAACTTTTGAATGAAAAAAAAAAAACTATAACTGGTTCAGCTGGCGGTTTACTAATTATTGGCTCTTTCTCCCATAACCGTATTCAGAGGCACTGCTGTTAGACCTAACATTCTTTTGCTGCTAATATTAAACCCAGCAAGCAGTCTTCAATGGGTGTCTGCTTGTCAGGCTGGGTTCACACGACCTATTTTCAGACGTAAACGAGGCGTATTATGCCTCGTTTTACGTCTGAAAATACGGCTACAATACGTCGTCAAACATCTGCCCATTCATTTGAATGGGTTTGTCGACGTACTGTGCAGACGACCTGTCATTTACGCGCCGACGACGCGTAAAATGACTGCCTCGGCAAAGAAGTGCAGGACACTTCTTTGCAACGTAATTTGAGCCGTTCTTCATTGAAGTCAATGAAGAGCAGCTCATGATTTACGAGCGTCATATACGCCTCGCATAATGCGAGGAGGAGCTTTTACGTCTGAAACGACGCAGCTGTTTTCTCCTGAAAACAGTCTTTCTTTTCGGACGTAAAAGGTAGCTAGCGCGTGCACATACCCTTATTTGCCTTGCTCCAACCAAGGAAAATTATTTACTGTAAAGGTTACTAAAGATGCACATAAGAGAAGTACATCTGAGGAAAATAGATAAATCTCCAAATTCACTGCAGGGCGCTAAGTCTCCATATAGTTCATTAGCTAGGTAACATTGCAAAATCCTATTTAGACTTTATTCATTAAAAAAAAAGCCAAATTATTTATCTAGAGGATGTTAAGAAATAAATGGACAAGCACATTGTTTCCCCCACCTCTTAATCTTCCATTCTTCCCCCATACCAGACTAAAGGATCTTTTCAGGTTTTCCATTATAATTATTATGTAAAAGAGTTTGTAGTTAGTTTACTCAATGAATGAAAATTACTGACATAAAGTACTGTCATCTTATTATAGGGCAAGGATATTCTAAAGATATCCTGTTGTATTTATTGGCACTGATATGGTGTCCTGGGCCTCCACACAGATGTCAACAGGGGTCAGTTATCATCACATGGGAGCAGCCTGTCATAGGCCCTGTGTTTATGAATTTTTGCTATCACTAGAGGAGAAAATAAGAAAAAAAACATGGAAAAGCTAAGCATTATATGAGCACTGTCGCAACCCCAGTGCTCCAAATAGCATTGAGAAATATTGCTGTCATATACATTTTTTATGCGGGTGCAATGGCATATTTATATAGGCCTTAGGCCTCATTCACACGGCAGGGTCCGAGTGTCGGCCGGGAAAATCTGCCGTTTTTGGACGATTTTCCCGGCCGGTTTGCATCCGGTTTGCATCTGTTCCGATTCTGTTCCGGGCCGTGTTGCTGTTTTTACCGGCCGATTTGGACCCGATTTGCATCCGTTTTTTTCCCTGACTGTTTTTTAATCGGATGAATTTATTATTATGGTCTGTCCCTCAAAGGTCAAAAAAAACCTTTTTGGAACTTTTAATATTTTTTTGCTTCCTTTTACACTAGGCTTTTCCCCTGTAACTGGGGCTGCACAGCAGCCCCAGTTACAGGGGAAATCAGCCCTCTCACAGTGACGATTGTCACTAACTGGGCTGTGCTGGGTCTAGTAAGACCCAGCAGCAGTCTGTCACTAACGGCACCCGGCGATCATGTGACCAGTCACATGATCACCGGGAGGAATAGAGACAGCGCCGCTGCTGCTGCTGTCTCTATTCCTATACACAGCGTTCATTGAACGCTCTGTAAAAAGACATCGGAGAAGACAGAAGCAGCGAAAGCTGCTTCTATCCTCTCCTCAGGGTCCCCGGCAGTCTCTGACAGCCGGAGACGCGACATTCAGCTGCCCGATCGCGCGGGCAGCAAGTGAAAACCCGAGCCGTAAAAAGTCTATGGATCGGGTTTTAAGGACCCTGACCGCTGGCCGTAAAAACGCAGCCAGCGGTCGGGAACCGTAACAACCAGGGGAAGGGAGCCAGCACAGCGCTCCCTTCCTCCTGCTGTACACCCCGGCCCTGCCACACAGTATCTCCAGCGTAGCCATTCATCCGAATGGCATCAACTCCTCCTCCTCACATGCACTCTGCGCTGTGAGGAGGAGGAGAGAGTGCACGAGCGACGGTAGACCCGGCCATCACTCGGGACACATTCCGGTGATGGCCGTGTATTACCCGGCCCCATAGACTTCTGTGGGAGCCGGGCGGCCGGGTATCCCGGCCGAAAATAGGGCATGTCCCATTTTTGACGGCCGGTTTTCCCGGCCCGTCAAAAAATCGGTCGTGTGAATAGCCCCATTAGGGGTCTATTATTCCTAATGCAACCGGGTGCCGGCCGATTTCTGAACGGCCGGCACCTGGCCGGGAAACCCTGTCGTGTGAATACCGCCTTAGTGTATGGAGCTATATTAGGCACTATGGCTGGTATTATTATATAGGCATTTTATACAGATGTAGCCAAGTTTATCTTGACTCTGATAACTTGCTGCAGTGTGATATCACACGACAAAAGCCATTGAAAAGTCATTGAAAAAGTCAAGTTAAAGTTCCTTGCCCCTGTGTATTTAATGTGTTAAGAGTCAAGATAAAGACGGCTACATCTGTATGGTATTATTGTATGGACATTATTATAGGGCTATTATGACTGGAATGATTATATGGGTACAAAGAATAGCATTATTAAATGTTTACTAAATCTGCCAGTACTGCCTTCTGCTGATGGGCACATTTCTGTACAGTAAAATAATTGCACTATATGGTAAAGACCCTCGTCATGGCAGTCATATGCATATACTGCACTACAGGCATGGCACTATTCCACAGCCCTTATTGTAGGATTTGCATAATAACTAGAGCAAATTGTACAACACATTTGTTTAGTCCTTCATAGATGTTTTCATTTTATTTGATATTTCACCCCTGCGTATGAGTTATATATTACAATATATCATAGTTGCTAATAGACAGGTCAGTTATATCAAGATGATAGTCATTTGCCTCTGAAATGTTTTGGACTATTATTTTAGTGTAGAATTTCAAAAGAAGTCCAAAAGGAACATGAAGATTGTAGTTAGAATTCTGAATGGAAACATTGCCGGAGTCCAATGCTTAGACAAGACACATTGTTCAGCTTACTATCTTGTTATCATTCAGGACCTGCCTGAAGTCTGTACTGTGGTTGAAACACTGCAACATCACAAGAATATAAAACCACCAGCTTTGTCTAGAATATCCCTTGCAGAGATCATCCTGACCTCAGATTATGCTCCGAACTCAAAAGTCTATTAACAACTTCCTAACGTTTTTTTTAATTCCACTGTCTGAACAAAATAGAGATATGAACAAGGCAACAAGAACAGTAAATACATCCACCCAAAATGAATATGTTTATGTACAACATAAAGGTTGGCGAACCCTGAGAGATTTTTACATTGCTTAAAGAGGATCTGTCACCAGATTTTGCAACCCCTATCTCCTATTGCAGCAGATCGGCGCTGCAATGCAGATAAGAGTAACGTTTTTTTTTTTAAAAAACGAGCATTTTTGGCCAACTTATGACCATTTTTATATTTATGCAAATGAGGCTTTCTAAAGTACAACTGGGCGTGTTTAAAGTTAAAGTACAACTGGGCGTGTATTATGTGCGTACATCGGGGCGTGTTTACTACTTTTACTAGCTGGGCGTTGTGTATAGAAGTGTATGATGCTGACGAATCAGCATCATCCACTTCTCTTCGTTACCACCCAGCTTCTGGCAGTGCACAGACACACAGCGTGTTCTCGAGAGATCACGCTGTGACGTCACTTCCTGCCCCAGGTCCTGCATCGTGTCGGACGAGCGAGGACACATCGGCACCAGAGGCTACAGTTGATTCTGCAGCAGCATCAGCGTTTGCAGGAAAGTAGCTACATCGACTTACCTGCAAACGCCGATTCTGCTGCAGAATCAAATGTAGCCTCTGGTGCCAATGGGTCCTCGCTCGTCCGACACGATGCAGGACCTGGGGCATAAAGTGACGTCACAGCGTGATCTCTCGAGAACACGCTGTGTGTCTGTGCACTGCCAGAAGCTGGGTGGTAACGAAGAGAAGTGGATGATGCTGATTCGTCAGCATCATCCACTTCTATTCACAACGCCCAGCTAGTAAAAGAAGTAAAAACGCCCAGATGTACGCACATAATACACGCCCAGTTGTACACACACAATACACGCCCACTTGTACTTTAACTTTAAACACGCCCAGTTGTACTTTAGAAAGCCTCATTTGCATAAATATAAAAATGGTCATAACTTGGCCAAAAATGCTCGTTTAAAAAATAAAAAAAAACGTTACTCTTATCTACATTGCAGCACCGACCTGCTGCAATAGGAGATAGGGGTTGCAAAATCTGGTGACAGAGCCTCTTTAAAGGCTATGTAAATGTTTGAAAGTGTTTTTTGTTTTTTTTTAAAATAAAAATGTGTATTAGGGCTTGTTAATAAACTTTGGAAATACATTTTATTAAAAAATATTTTTACTTTTTAAGATACAGTTGCTTTGTGTTCTCTATACAGAGCAGCTGTATATTCGCTTAATCCTGTTCCGGTTCAGTGACAGTGGATCCTGCGTGTCTCTGACATGCAGGATCCACCTGTAAACTATCACATCTAAGAACTTAGATGTGTTAGTTTACAGGTGGATCCTGCTTGCTGAAGGCACGCACGACCCACTGTCACTGAACCCGTCAGATCCGCAAGACTGGCGGATTCAGTGAATAGCGAACGTTACAGCTGCTCTGTATAGAGAATACAGAGCAGCTGTATCTTAAAAAGTATAAATAATTTTTAATAAAATGTATTTACAAAGTTTACTAACACACACTAATAATACACATTTTTATTTTTTTTAAAACACATTTGTGTATATTCACACACAGCAGAATTGTTGCAGAAATTTATGTGACTGAAAGTTCATTCCATACTTCTGAATGGGGGAGATTCTGCAGCACGTGAATTGGACAGTTGCAGAAATTTCAGCAAAAATCGGCCGTGTGTGAACTTCCCATAAGAGAAAACATAAACACATACACCTGTATCCTATCATAATGTATATATATGTATATATATATATATATATATATATATATATATATATATATATATATGGTCTACATATACCCTGGAGTTAAAGTGGAAAAAATAGCATTTTGTATATTTATGGTTTTAAAATTTATTTCTGCAGCAGACTTTAAACTTTATACACTTATATACGTGTAGGATGCATTTCAAGTTATCTTGAATTACGGAAAAAGCGTAGCACAGCGAGCTATAATGTTTCCACAACTTGGGAGCTGTGGAAAAAGGGTAGCTCGCGGTGCTACGCTTTTTCCACAACTCCCATTCACTTCTATGGGAGTTACAGGAACCGCATGGCTCAGCAAGTTTGGCTGTTTCCATAACTCCCGACCACCTTGTCAGACAGCGGCCGGGGAGCACTGGGAGCCATACAAGTTAGAACATGGGGTTGGGGACCCCATTTTAGCGATAGGTGTGGGTCCCAGAGGTGGGACTCGCATCTATCGGACATTTATGCCATATGAGGATATGCCATAAACATCCAAGATCAATATTCGGCAACTTTTTAACATATTGGGTGTGTTTCAAGTTCCCAGCATTTTCATTGTTTCTACTTGCATTTGGTAAAAAAAAATATTCTTCTCTATGTCAGGGGCAACAGATCTATTTAGTCTAGGAAAACCTCTGTGAGCTAAACCCCACACATTTTATCTACACTGACACATTGTAGCAAACCATCAGGACATGAAAGATGTGTACAGTTACAAATTTTATAAATTAAAACAGAGAACATTAGAACATTGCAGAACTTCCACTTATACAATAATTAAGCTTTATTAACATAAAAATAATGAACCCCCTTTAAGGATGTATTTCCAAAGTCATGGAATAGCAGTTTTAGGGCTTATGTGTTCAAGAGATGTCCTACATTTTGGGCAGTAAATAACAAGCATAGGCCAAATACATAGAAATAATACTGTATTAGGAATTGTTACCAGAAATAATTCCTTAAAACGTGTGACATAATACAATCACTGTATTGATCTTTACAATTTTCAGCATGGCAAGATGTATACAGAAATAAAAGTAATATGTACTTTTATTTATTTTATTTTTTTTAATTATTTTTATTTTTATCTGGCATGTTTTAAACAAAATACAATTCAGAATTACACTCATATAATATACTGCAAATATCCATAATTACTATCCCACCCCACCCACAGATCCAAAAGAGAGAGAGAGAGAAAAAAGACTCTTCACGTCAAATCCAGGCACCCCAGATCTCTTCCTATTTGTGTAATTTATTAATCTTCTTTGCTCTTATTTTTTCATACTCTCTAATTTTAAAAACAGTGTTTCTCTATTCCAAAATAAAGGGGGGAAACTCAGCCATCCATTTTCTTGCAATCAGCGGTGCAATTCAGCAGCGCTAATTGAGCAGTTTTGGGACGTTCATAGCCAAGCTCTGCAGAATTTGACACACAGATATATTGGTTTCTTGCTTTTCCAGCACCCTCCGCACCTATACCCCATCCTCTGAACGAACTCGTAATCCACAGTGCCACAGATGGTAATAATAATCCCCTGTAGATAGCGCCACACACAGATCCCTGTAGATAGTGCCACACAGACTTCCCTCTTGTATATAGTGCCATACAGACCCCTTAATAGATAGTGCTATGCAGCCCCCCTTAGTAGATAGTGCCACACAGCCCCCTTGTATATAGTGCCACACAGCCCACTTGTATATAGTGCCATACAGCCCCTCTTGTGTAAAGTGCCACACAGCCCCCCCCCCTTGTATATAGTGGCACACAGCACCCTCGTTTATATAGTGGCACACAGGCCCCCTTGTATATAGTGCCACACAGCCCCCCTTGCATATAGTGCCACACAGCTCCTCCCTCCCCTTATATATAGGGGCACACAGCCCCCACAAAAAAAATTGTACTAACCTAGCCCCGTTCCCGCAACGGACGGAGCGCTTCTCAGCCTCCGGATGGGAACCTTGCGCAGGTCATCGTGATGAAGTGACGTCATCATGCCAGCCTGCGCAGGGATTCTTCTGAGCACCTTATAGGCTGCAGGCCTTCAATTGTATCTGCGTCCTGAGGAATTGAGTGTGGCTGCCTCTAGCACCGAGCTTGTGGCTGTGACCTCCATTCGGAGTGTTTTTGAGCGGACAGCCCTGTGTTGACATCCCCCGTATTTAACAATACATCAGTATAAGGCGGTGATCTGCACTGTGACATCCTTTTCATCACTTTTTTAGGAGGCAAGTTACCTACCACTATATTAAATACGTGGGCCACGAGGATATTCTATATTTAACCCCTTAGGAGACATAGTTTCAATCTATAAATCCACTCTAGCTCTTTTCTTTTGAGAGACAAACCTCTGTCACCTCCACGTCTCAGTTGAGGCACCGAATCAATGATTCTGAATCTCAACTGTGACAAACTATGCTTTTTTTCAACAAAGTGTCTCGACAGTGGTAAATCCTGTCTCTTAGTTTTGATGTTTGATTTATGATTTCTCATCCTGAGACGCACTTCTGTAGTGGTCTCACCAACATAGTACAGACCACAAGGGCAGCTCAGCAAATAGATGACAAAGGATGATTGACACGTAAAAAAAAACTTTGATATTCATTATTTTACCAGTTTGTGGATGGTTGAAGATGCCACCCTTAATCAAAACATTTGACTTTTCCGATTTGACCCAATATCGGCCTTGACCACACTATTTTTGATTGTTTTGCCTTTCCTATAGGCCATGATAGGCCTCTCTTGAAATTCAACAACTTTTGGAAAGGCTCTACTCAATACCTTCCAATCTTTCCTCAAAATCCCACCAATCTGTGAGCTTAATGAGGAAAAGGTGGAAACAAATGGTAACTGGACATTCTTGTTCTTAACTAGCTGCCCACTGAGGAGGTCCTGTCTATCCAACAATTCAACCCTCCGTCTGTTGAAATCCAAAACATGATTCGGATAACCCCGATCAGAGAATTTTTTGCACATTTGGTCGAGTCTTGAGGATAGTTTGTCTTCTTGACTCACCACCCTCTTGACTCTAATCAACTGACTATATGGCAGTGATTTCAACATCGTTCTCGGATGTCCACTAGTATAGTGTAAAAGGTTATTTCTGTCAGTTTTTTTGGAAAACAGATCAGAAATTAGCTTATTGTCAGAGATTAAAATCTGAGTATCCAGAAACTCAATAGCAACGGTAGAAAATGACATAGTGAATAGAATTGTGGAATTTAAACCATTAAGAAATGTTACAAAGTCCTGCAATTGACTAATTGAACCGGTCCAGATGAGGATGACACTGTCTATGCATCGCCACCACCGCAGTACTTGACTGAAGTGGTGGAACACATAGACAAGATCCTCCTCCATCCGCCGCATAAAAATGTTTGCATATGTGGGGGCCATATTTGACCCCATTGCCGTCCCTCTCTTCTGTAAATAAAATTTGTCTACTACCAGAAAATAATTCTTCATAAGAAGAAATTTTAGTTTGTGGATGGTTGAAGATGCCACCCTTAATGATATTGTCGCAAATATTGCATCCTAGACTCACTTTTTTATTTGGAGAAGTCAGGCTTTTCTGAGGACAAAATTGGGTTTGTTCGATCATTACTAAAATTTCTTCTTATGAAGAATAATTTTCTGGTAGTAGACAAATTTTATTTACAGAAGAGAGGGACGGCAATGGGGTCAAATATGGCCCCCACATATGCAAACATTTTTATGCGGCGGATGGAGGAGGATCTTGTCTATGTGTCCCACCACTTCAGTCAAGTACTGCGGTGGTGGCGATACATAGACTTGCCCCCTAAAAAAGTTTAGGGATATGATCGGTCTACGTCCCTGATGGTATAGTTTGTGTCCTTGATGTATAAATAATTTGAGGTCTTATTTTGACCTCTTGTTTGAATATACATATTTTATGTCTATTTTTATATTCCCGAATATTGCATATTAATGTTTTTTCTTTTCTTTTTTTACACCTTTTAGTTACACAATTGTATGTCAAGCAATATGAGAGATATTGGAAAACAGCACAGGCCTTTTCTTCTGAGACTATAAAGTCCCATTTGGAATATACATCAGCAGATTTCTAATAATACATTAAATCTAAAATATAGCGATGCAGTGTTTCAAATGTGTTTTTTTATATTGATTGTACAGTCAAAATGAGATCTATAGTGGTACCTCTTCTTTATGTTTTGAACCATGTTTTCTTTAATAAAAGCGAGCTTTTTATTGATATTTAACGCGTGTCTCGTATATTTGGAATATGCGTCTTTTCCGTGATACGGTTTTTGGGGAATATTTGATATCCCTGTTCGGGTTGATAATATTGCCATTTATCATAATAGCTCTACTTGTTCTAATGTTGACTATAGTCACACTATATTGAGTTAGGACGAGACTGGTTTTGAAATTTTGCTATCCTATAGGTGAGCCAGCTCTCTATTGACAGTACTGTCACTTTTACTTACATTTGGTTTTTCTATCTGTGGACACTACGATGCAAAACCCATTTAATTCCTTGGGTGATGCATTGTAGTGTCCATTGAATTATCTGGACTATGTCCAGCTACAACTATAGTGTTTTCTAAAATAGTTTATTCTCTGTGCATTGTTTTCGCCGCTGGCGCATGCGCAGTAGGAATGGAACGCAAGTTCCGTCTTTGCGCATTCGCAGCGGTGATTTGCTGCTCGATGCATTCCACTGGATTGAACATCCGGTGTGGGCGCAATCTTGGAGCATGCGCAGTAGATACGCGCGAATACGACATGCTGACATCGCTATCTCTGGACAGACTTATCACTAAACAGTAAGTTTATCTCTATTAAAATTGAATTGGCCTCTGCCCCTTTTCCAATTATCCAAATTGCCCTTCTGTATACTATTTATACTTCACGAAATATGCATATTATATTGTTTATGTATGTCTTACATTTGAAAAAAATATGCGCACCTTATGAACGATGTTTTGAAATACTGGGATGTATATGTTTGTATGTTTTATTGGAACTGTACATATGATTGCTCTATTGCTGATTAATGTATGCTCCTCCTATTTATACTTGACACTTTGTTCAGTTTGTGATGGCTTGAGCAAGGTTCCTGTTGAACCGAAACGTTGCTGTGTTGAGGTGAATAAATCCACCCTGCTTTCATCTACCTTGAAGTCCTGGTGCCGTTACTGTGTTCTATGTTTTTCTCTATTTTGAATTGGGAATTGATTCATCCCCTGGTAACAAGCACATAGGCCTGATCTTCTGGAAGTATTGGTGTGCTGTGTTCATATATTTCTGGACTGTATATATATATATATATATATATATATATATACACAGTGAAGGAGATAAGTATTTGATCCCTTGCTGATTTTGTACGTTTGCCCACTGTCAAAGTCATGAACAGTCTAGAATTTTTAGGCTAGGTTAATTTTACCAGTGAGAGATAGATTACATAAAAAAAAAAAAAAAAGAAAATCACATAGTCAAAATTATATATATTTATTTGCATTGTGCACAGAGAAATAAGTATTTGATCCCCTACCAACCATTAAGAGTTCAGCCTCCTCCAGACCAGTTACACGCTCCAAATCAACTTGGTGCCTGCATTAAAGACAGCTGTCTTATATGGTCACCTGTATAAAAGACCCCCTGTCCACAGACTCAATTAATCAGTCTGACTGTAACCTCTACAACATGGGCAAGACCAAAGAGCTTTCTAAGGATGTCAGGGACAAGATCATAGACCTGCACAAGGCTGGAATGGGCTACAAAACCATAAGTAAGACGCTGGGTGAGAAGGAGACAACTGTTGGTGCAATAGTAAGAAAATGGAAGACATACAAAATAACTGTCAATCGACATCGATCTGGGGCTCCATGCAAAATCTCACCTCGTGGGGTATCCTTGATCCTGAGAAAGGTGAGAGCTCAGCCGAAAACTACATGGGGGGAACTTGTTAATGATCTCAAGCTAGCTGGGACAACAGTCACCAAGAAAACCCTTGATAACACATTACGCCGTAATGGATTAAAATCCTGCAGTGCCCGCAAGGTCCCCCTGCTCAAGAAGGCACATGTACAGGCCCATCTGAAGTTTGCAAATGAACATCTGGATGATTCTGAGAGTGATTGGGAGAAGGTGCTGTGGTCAGATGAAACTAAAATTGAGCTCTTTGGCATTAACTCAACTCGCCGTGTTTGCAGGAAGAGAAATGCTGCCTATGACCCAAAGAACACCGTCCCCACTGTCAAGCATGGAGGTGGAAACATTATGTTTTGGGGGTGTTTCTCTGCTACGGGCACAGGACTACTTCACCGCATCAATGGGAGAATGGATTTAGCCATGTACCGTCAAATCCTGAGTGACAACCTCCTTCCCTTCACCAGGACATTAAAAATGGCTCGTGGCTGGGTCTTCCAGCACGACAATTACCCGAAACATACAGCCAAGGCAACAAAGGAGTGGCTCAAAAAGAAGCACATTAAGGTCATGGAGTGGGCTAGCCAGTCTCCAGACCTTAATCCCATCGAAAACTTATGGAGGGAGCTGAAGATCCGAGTTGCCAAGCGACAGCCTTGAAATCTTAATGATTTACAGATGATCTGCAAAGAGGAGAGGGCCAAAATTCCATCTAACATGTGTGCAAACCTCATCATCAACTGCAAAAAACGTCTGACTGCTGTGCTTGCCAACAAGGGTTTTGCCACCAAGTATTAAGTCTTGTTTGCCAAAGGGATCAAACTACTTATTTCTCTGCGCACAATGCAAATAAATATATATAATTTTGACAATGTGATTTTCTGTCTTTTTTTTTAAATATAATTTATCTCTCACTGGTAAAATTAACCTAGCCTAAAAATTCTAGACTGATCATGTCTTTGACAGTGGGCAAACTTAGAAAATCAGCAAGGGATCAAATACTTATTTCCTTCACTGTATATATATAATTTGTTTGTGAGAGAGGGGGGACATATGCTTTGGGGCTTGCAATACTCCAGGACGTGCTAGAAATCAGCGATGCAGTTCTCTGCACAACTCCCTCTGAATTGACTGCATTATTGATACAGTAATTCAGCATTTGGGGCCCCACTTTTAACATTTCCCAGGGCCACACTTTGTCTACAACCGGCCCTGTCTGACGCTAGAGGTATGATAAAGAGAATGGACAATGCGAATACTTGCACTTAAAGAGAGCTGAGGGCAATGCCACGATCCAATCCTTACTTGAGGAATTCCAGAAGCCTGGGCAACGAGACCAAGGGAGTAAAATGCCAATCCTTCAACCACGGCAAATAGGTTTTCCAGAGTGTGGTCCGATGAGACCTTCCAAGCCTTCAACATAGTGTGGACCACCAGCTGCGACAAGCCTCATGCCGTTAGCACTGCAGCTTCAACAGCGTTGCTGTTAATCGTAGTGACTGCAAATTTGGGGTGGAAACGTACCAACAGCGGTGCAGTCAGTCCGGATCAACTAGAATGGCTGGTATATATTCGGCCTTGATCCTCCTGAGGAGCCTTGGAAGAAGAGGAATAGGGGGATACATGTAAATCAGGTAATCTCCACTTGGAGACTATCTCTTCAAACTATGAGGGCTCAGGCGTGATTCTTGTCCGTGTGCTGTGCGTTGAAACAACGCAAAGCACACGGAGCCATTGATTTCAATGGTCCTGTTCACATATGCGTGAGTTTTCACGCAGTGAGTGTCTGTTGCGTGAAACTCACTGCATGTCCTATATTGGTGCATTTTCACACACCTAGCCATTAAAGTCAACGGGTGCGTAAAAACCATGACAAGCACACGAACGCACATCCGTGTGCTGTCCGTGCTTCACGCATCAACTACATTGAGAAAATAAAAAAGAAGTGCTTGCGTGAAAAACACATGCCACTCGCAAAGCACACTGATGCAAAAACGCAACACACACAGACAGATTTACACGCGTAAATCTGTCACGCTCGTGTGAATGTTGCCTTAGTTAGAGGGGAAAGGCTTGTGAGATTGTCTGGGATGGAGAAAGTGTTTGTCTTCATTAGGGGAGATAGGTCAGCAAAATTGTCCAGGGAACCGTGTCCCCATCTGGGGTACTCCGGAGAGAAGCCCGCAGGCCACTTGTAGCTGCGCTATTAGTGAAAATGTCGCCAAATGCAGGAGTGCCGGGAGGGGAAGAGTCGCCAGAGGAAATGCACCAGAATTGAGTCAGGCGCATGGAGGTCCCCCTATAGAAGGGGGGACTGTGAAGAGGTAATATTCACCTGTCCTGAAGTCCATCCCCAAAAAAGTAGGACCAGCAGTGAAGTCCCCTCCATGTGCCAGCTGCTGTGATTTGGGACACTGGTGGGGAACCAAGGGGGGTGACCGTTTAGCTGCTGGGCGACAGAGGTGCTTTCACTCTTGTCTTCAGCATGGCACCCACCAGAAGTTGGGAAAAGCAGGTGGACAATGTCACCTCTGTTTCCATACTGGAAGAAATAAAGAAAATAAATAAATATAAAAAAGCAAAGAAAGCCTGCTGTACAAGTAGGGGTGTCTGCCTCCTATGGACCCTAAGCTAAGGCTGACTAGCTCAATGCCTGTAGGAGGTGTACGTATATACTGTAGGTGGTGCCAATGATTTTTTATTCTTAGTGTTACGCCTCCTAGTGGCAACAGCATATACCCACGGTCTGTGTCCTCCAATGGAATGAGAAAAGAATACGTTTTGCTATCTACCGTATATTTCGGATTATAAGACGCAGTATTTAGCAAGAATAAATCTTGATAAAAAGCCCCTGCGTCTTAAAGTCTGCAGTCAAGGGACCCACTGACCGCTTCATTACTCAACCCCTTCCCGACCAATGACGTGCCAGCACATCATAGAGCGTGGGGGGGGGTGATGTATGGAGCGGGCAAACACGCCCGCTCCATACACTGCAGGTGTCAGTTGTGTTTTACAGAGGACACGCTGCTCTAACGGCCAGGAACAGCAATTTCGCTGTTCCTGACCATTTAAAAGTGTTGTGTCATAAAATATATGTATCCCCTATCCACAGAATAGGGAATACATGTGTGATCGATAAGGAGAACGGGGTCCGAAAGTCACCAAGAGCGCTGTATGAGAAGCTTTGACTTCCGCGTTCTATGTCCGGCCGCTCCATAGAGATGAATGGGATTCTACTGCGCTTGCGCGAGTGGCTCTCCATTGGTCTCTATGGAGCTGCGGAACAGATAAGCCGGACACAGAATCCGGAAGTCCAGGCTTCTCATGTAGCGCTTTGGGTGACTTTCGGTCCCTGTTCTCCTTATCGCTGGGGGTCCCAGCGGTTGGACCCCCAGCGATCCCACATATAGCCCCTATCCTGTGGATAGGGGATACATGTGTTTTATGGCAAACCCCTTTAACTAGTTAAATGCTGCGGTCAATAGCGACCGCACTATTTATATGGGTTTTTCTATGAAGAACATTTATGACATATCCACAGGAGATGCGGGTCCCATCTCAGGGATCCGCACCTACCTCTAGAACGGGGCCCCCTAAACCCCGTTCTAGCTTTCTGTGCTCTCTCGGCTGTTTCCATAACTCCCATAGAACTGAATAGTAGTTACGGAAACAGTGTAGCTCACATGCTACACTGCTTCCGTAACTGTCATTCACTGCTATGGGAGTTAGGGAAACAGCGTAGCTCAGTGAGTTACGCTGTTTCAGGAACTCCACATGCAACCAAGTGGCCACTGGTTTAAGTCCCCTAGGGGAACTAATAAAATGTGTAAAAAAAAAAGTTAGATACGTTTTTAAGAGTATAAAAGTAAAAAAAAAAAAAAAAAAAAAAGTTTTCCCCAAGCACAATGTAAAAAATTTAATTATTTGGTATTGCTGCGTCCGTAAAACTCTATTACAATATACCATTATTTCATTCACACGGTGAGTTTAAAAATTGAAAACATCAAAATAATTTTTTGGTCACCTTAGCGCTTAAAAAATTAAATAAAAAAAGTGATAAAAAAAATTGTATGTACCAAAAAATGGTGCCAATAAATCTATAGCTCGTCCCGCAAAAAATAAGCCCTCACACCGGTCAATCGACGAAAAAAATATAAAAAAGTTATGGCTCTCAGAATGTGGTGAAACAGAATAAATAATTTTTTAACAAATCATTTTTTTCCTATTTTCTGTTGTCTAAAACCTGGGTGCGTCTTATGGTCAGGTGCGTCTTATCTTCTGAAAAATACGATAGTTCTATTTGGTACCAATTTTTTAACACATTCCTTTTAATAGTGTGGTTATACAGACTGACCAGTTCAGCCCTAGTCAAATATTGATTTTAGAAAATCTTGTTAGCTAAATCAATCCTAATCCCATCTAGATATCACAGAAGTGAGGGTATCCAGCCACCATTTGATGGTGATACATTGATTCTCCTACATTTAATTATGTACTAACTCTAAGCAGCTATTTTGTGTGCAGCTTAAGTTTCCTTTTTTATTCACACGAGCGTGTCCATTTTGCGCGCATTGCAGTTCCATGTGACATCCGTGTACGGTGCACGTCTGCGTTTTTTACGCGCGTTTGTCATCCGTATGTGACGCGTTTTTTACGTCAGCAAAAAAAACTGAAGGAGGTGTTTTTCTTTTTCTCCTCATTTCTTTAGCAACTGTTGCGTGAATCATGGACAGCACACGGATGTGCGTCCGTGTGCTGTCTGTGTTTTCACGCACCCATTGACTTCAATGGGTGCGTGATGCGCAAAAAATGCACAAGTATAGGACATGCAGTGAGTTTCACGCAGCGGACACACACTGTGTGAAAAACACTGAATGTCTGAATGGCCCCATTTAATTGCATGGGTCCGTGTGACATCCGTTGTTTTAACAATACCAAATACTAATATGCCTAAGGCACAATAGAACCCAGATTTCCAACTACTATATAAAGTAAAAAAGTAAGATAAAATATAACTTTTATTAACATGAATGCAACGATTCCAAGACAAACACAAAATACATAGGGTTAAAAATAGCCAATGTGACCTAGCAATATATATCAAGAGCAATGTGTTGCTAGAATATTGAAAGTGGATACATTTGGTGTATGACAGCATGGGTGTATCAGTCAGCGACTGCAGTACGCTGAACAGACGCCCAAGAGCCTATTATAAGTACACATAAAAAAGCGAAGTAGCCCCCCCCCCAACATGTTTCACTACTGACGTAGCGTCCTCAGGGGTATATTGGGGCTAATGGTGGCACACTCAAGATTCACTTCCCTTAACGCCTCTGAGCGTGGCGACAATGGGTGCATCCGCATAGCAGACCAATAAAAATGTCTCAAAAGTAACGAGCCTCTGAAGGATAAGACAGGCAGGACGCTTGTCCAATCAGAGGAGCAGAAGGGATTCACCAATCATACAGTTCCGGGTGCGCTTGCGCACAAACAAGAAGTGTCTGCTTCTTCAACGATCTGATAACAGTCACCAGAACCTTTTGATGATAATAGATTGGGAGCAAAACGTAATATCCAAAATAGAAAGTATCATCCATCTAAGAGAACTTCCACATTCTCTAAAAAAACAAATCCAACATGCCCAGATTATCCTGCTTTGCGTACCACCTCTACTATGTCTACCCCAGCTCCTGCTTCCTCTCTATCTATACCAACTACTTTACCAATAACTATGGCAATGAATACACCAACTACCCCATTCTCTTTGGGAGAGAATACTACTACAGGTGGGAGGAATTTAGCAGGCCCCAGCAACATTTTTCCTTTTTTAGAACTACCCAATATGGCTTGGAATCAGATGAAATAACCATGACAATACCCAACAGTGTTAATCGCATATCTGATGAAATGCAGATTTGCAATATGTCAGGTCTCCATCTGAACTCACACCAAGAAACACTTCTACGTAAGGGTATGTCTTATACTCCGACCCCTCCTTTTGATGAGTTCACTTGGACCAAGGACATAAACCTTTTTGCAAGGAAACTTGCTCTTCATAAACACTTTAAGGATAATGCATCTGACTCTAAATCTCTCTATCAAATTGAACTAAGGACCCTTCGCGACCTTGAGGACTTATCAAATGAGAATCTATCTACAGCCGACATGGCCACAGGCCCATTTTCTTCTCTACGACCGAAGTCACGAATGACACCCCCATTTACACAGTATGCTCATATCGAGATTTTTGTCAAAATGATTAGTGCGGAATTACGTAAACTAAAACCTGACAGAGTGCAACACCGGAGTAATCTCAGTAAATCTGAGCACGTTGCTCTTGATGAACTTTGCAAAAATGAAGAAATTATACTGAAGTCATCGGATAAAGGGGGCAATATTGTCATCATGGACCGAGTAGAGTATGTCCCTATGGTCCATAACTTGTTGGATGACACTTCCACCTATATTGTCCCAGACAAGAATCCCACTGAACGTTTTCTGTCTGATTTGCGCAGTATATTGATAGAAGCCAAATCACAGAACTTGATCTCTTCTGATGAGTTTTAACGAATGTACAATCCCAGCCTGACTATCTCTACCTTTTATGCACTGACAAAAATACATAAGGGCATTCGCCCTGTACCCGGTAGGCCTATCGTCTCTGGGAATGACAATCTCACGCAGGGGATTAGTCTCTATGTAGATGAAATCCTTTCATCTTTTGTTACTGCATTGCCTTCTTTTTTTACGTGATACCAAGGACACTCTCACCCGGATCCAGGAGATTAATGTCTCACCAAACACCATGATAGTGAGTATTGACGTCGAATCCCTTTATACGAACATCAAGCACCATCTTGGTCTTAATGCTATACAATATTTCTTGCACACTAAGGGTATTCAGTTTCAGGCACATAATCAATTCACTCTTTCACTTTTGGAATTTTTACTTACAATTATTTTCTTTTTGATGGTAAATTTTACCATCCACTTAAAGGGATCCTGTCATCAACATCTTACCTGTCAAACTCGCCTGACCCCTCAATGGCCGCAGCTGTCCAGAGTTCGTTCCTGTTCTCTTCTTTCCTGAAGTCCTCCTCTGTCGGTAAATGTAGTCGTTTAAACTCTTCCCGCCTTTTATGGTAATTAGTTTTCCCTCTGGGAGTCAACTTCTTAACCCCGCCCACTGCCGGCACCTGTCCGGCCCTGACTGGCTAAGGAGCTGTCAATCAAAAAGAAGGAGGTGGAGTCCACTCTGAGACGCTGGAGGAATGAAAATCTGACTCTTTTCAGATGAAGATTTGACTCTTTTCTGCTCATTTGCATACGGCGTGGGACCACTGAAAAACGGAAAACTAAAGGTACAGAACTTACTTAGAACATATTTATAGCTTAGATGACAATGATTTTTCACCCACTTTCACCAGGTATTGCTGGCTTCATAGCTAAAATGCTGGTGACAGGTTCCCTTTAAGGGCACTGCCATGGGCCCTGTATGTGCACTTTAGTTTTTAATGATGATTTGTTGGTTTTCACTAGTCACGTTTTATTTTGGGGAGGTATATTGATGATATTTTGATTTTTTTGGAATGGTGACAGTACTCTCTTTTCAGAATTTATGGTTATCCTTAACAATAATGATATTAGGATGAAATTCACCTATGAAATACACAATAAGAAAATCAATTTCCTTGACTTGAAAATCTCCTTGGATCCTGATGGCAGTGTCCATGCGAATATTTATCGTAAGGCAACTGCCACCAATAGCTTTCTTCACTGGGAGAGTTACCATCCACTGGCAATGAAGATAGGTATTCCTATTGGTCAATACCTTAGAGCCAGAAGAAACTGTTCAGATGAACAGACCTTTCAACTTGAATGTGACATGTTGTATTATAAATTCATAGCACGGGGATACCCTAAAAAAAGCTACATAGGGCCTATGCTAGAGTGAAAGCGAGGGGATCTACCCTATGGTAAAACCATTAAGATGTATGTAAGGAGTCTTCATCATTGATTAGATGTATAGGTAATTTTGATGCTTGTTCCTCTAAAATCTATAATATTTTGCACAGACACTGGCCTATCCTACAGGCAGATCCCGATTTGAGGGATGTAATTCCCAACAGACCCAATGTCACTTACCGGAGAGGCCGCAATCTTCGCGATGTCTTAGTACACAGCCACTATTCTAAACCTACTATCCCTCGTAACACCTGGCTGCCACCTCCAATACATGGTTCTCATCCTTGTGGTAGGTGCTCTTTTTGTCCCTATATGCCTACAATGAAATATTTTCAGAATCCTTATGATGGCAAATCTTTTACCATCAGACAATTTATTAACTGCCAGAGCAGTGGAGTTGTGTATGCTGCCAGATGCCCTTGCCCTAAACTATATGTGGGTAAAATGGTGCAACAATTGAGGAGTAGGATCTCGAAACACATCAGGTCCATTCATAATGGGGACACCAGCACCCTCCAATTTTGGGGCATCACCCAACTTAAATTGGGCTCAAGGGCTGGTAGTTTAGACAGAAAATTGCTACAGGAATAAGCCCGATGGATTCATAGATTATACTCCTTGAGCCCTAATGGTCTGAATGAGGTGTTTACCTTTGTGTCTTTTCTTTAGATTGAAAATATTTATTATTTATTATTACTTTATATTTTAAAGCGAGTATTTATTTATTCTTTAATGCACATGGTAGATTATCAATCATAGACTACCATTTATAGACTATGATTAAATTAAATATCAATAATTCAGACACATTCATACTCATCATCCCTTTTGGGCATAGGTTATTATTGGTATTTATATATTACCACTTATATTTATTTTTTTGTATTTGTTCTTAGATATTTTTTCATCTCTGACTTAATACTTTGGTTTTATTGATTCCCTTCCCCTTACCTTATATTCTAAACCGCTAATCATTAACTCAATATCTATTTGGCCACGTTATATATTATTTCCTATTGTTATAGGACCTGTCTCGTTATTAATTAATTTTCGTTATCCTTTGTATTGGGCAGGATAGTTTCTTTATATGGATAATCTATAAATAGATTCTTTATATCCTCAATGCACTATCCACAATTCATTATCATCTGCTTTCAGTACTGTATTACGTACGTACTGTTTATTGGTAAACCAGATTAATCATGTTGTCATGAAGAGTACCTCTCTTCAGCATTCTTTCATAATATCCAGTTCTTGTTCTCATTCTTACCTGCGGTTTTCGTTCACTATTTGTAAGTGCTTAGACATGCGCATTTCCATCTCTTCTGGTGACTGTTATCAGAGTTGAAGAAGCAGACGCTTCTTGTTTGTGCGAACTGTATGATTGGTGAATCCCTTCTGCCCCTCGGATTGGACAGGCGTCCCTGTCTTATCCTTCAGAGGCTCGTTCCTTTTGAGACATTTTTATTGGCCTGCTATGCAGACGCACCCATTGTCGCCACGCTCAGAGACTTTAAGGGAAGTGAATCTTGAGCGCGCCGCCATTAACCCCAATATACCCCTGAGGATGCTACATTAGTAGTGAAACATGTCGGGGGGGCTACTTCGCTCTTTTATTTCAATGTTTGTCTAGCAATTATATGTGTACTTATAATAGGCTCTTGGGTGTCTGTTCAGCGTACTGCAGTCGCTAACTGATACACCCGTGCTGTCATACACCAAATGTATCCACTATCAATATTCTAGCAACACATTGCTCTTGATATATATTGCTAGGTCATATTGGCTATTTTTAACCATATGTGTTTTGTGTTTTGTGTTTGTCTTGGAATCGTTGCATTCATGTTAATAAAAGTTATATTTTATCTTACTTTCCGACTTTATGTAGTAGTTGGAAACCTGGGTTCTATTGTGCCTTAGGCATATTAGTATTTGGTATTGTTTCATATACCCGCCAACTACTAGGGTCTATTTTTTGTTTTATCGTCCGTTGTTTTAACGCACGTAAAACAGACGTGAAATACGTTCGTGTGAATAAGGCCTAACCCTTCACGCACCACAATGTAACTATTCCTCGTGGTGAGGACTAACTTTCTGCCCCTCAACATACAGATACGTCACAGTGACGGCACACGGGCACGAAACGTCAAAAATATAAGGCTAGGGCTACATAGTATCTTTTTTGAGTTATGCTCTGTAAGAGTCAATATAACCGGTATGCCTGGTGGCTGCTGCCATAGGTGAAATTAAACATTAAAGGTATGTTCACACTGAGTATTTTGGCACTGTTTTTGACACGGAAATCACGTCAAAAACAGCGCCAAAAAACGCTTGAAATCGTCTCCCATTGGCATCAATGGGAGGCAGAGAAAGTGGTTTCCGCTGCGCTTTTTGCCTGAGGCGCTCTACGGCCGCCGCCGAAAAATGCTGCGAAAAATGCGGCAGGTCAAAAGCAGATTTCCCTGCCAGCAAAAAACTCTGTGTAAACAGGGCCTAACTGCATGCAAGCTGCGTAGCCTGAACCTGAGCGCGTAGTTCCCTACATCTACGGTGAAACCACTACCTTTATGCTTGCACATAATGCATCTACTAATCTACACAGTGCATTTTCTCAAAACTGTCAAACATTGGCTGCTTGTTTATTTAGTGGGTCACCCTCCTGATTAGTCAATTAAAATAGAACGTCCTGTTCAAAGTGAATTGAGTAGAAACATTACAGCTATGTCAAATGTGATATTAAACTCAGAATACTTACGTTTTAGATGATATGCCAAATAGTGACTTCATGTTCTGTTTATTATTACTCCGTTTCAGTATTTGTGGTTCCTAATCATCAACCTCTTGAAACTTTGTCTTTTTGAGCCATCAGCCATACCAACCAATTGACCTTAGGTCAATGGCTATTGTTACAGTTCTGTGTTTTCTCATACCAAGTCTCAGAGGATTTCAGAACAGCCTTGGTAGTATAGAAGTAATATACCACCCTGATTGGATGCCTCTCACTGGTGGCATAGGGGTCACTGAGCGTGTTTATTTAACTGTAAATCATACCATGCCGAATGGTAATATTATCTGAAATACAGCAGAGCATAGCGATTTGTAAAGCATTACAAAGGAAAAATAACTGTATTCTAGGATATTACAATCACTTGAATATTTGTAAAAAAGGGGTTTTGTAATAAAGGCGACTAAAATACCTAAAGTATACCATATCTCTAATTGTTGTGCAGTTGAACACAAGTTATATTTGTCTGTAAAGAGCCATTTCAGGCTGGAGATGAGAGTAACTATTCACGTAGCAGGGATATTACGGGGCCCTGCACCAGTGGGCCCTACTTCATTCCAATGTGAGTTACAGATTAAAAAAATTAATGCAAATCACTGTGGTCATGGCAGAGTTTGGCCCCAATCCAGATTTTGCTCTAGGGGCCCATAGTACTTTGTATGGCACTAAGCTGGAAGAAGGGCTGATGTAATGTTCTTCAATGGATTATGGACAGGTTTACACAGTGCAGTTTCATGAAGTTTTGATGTATTTCTTTTGTAGCCAATACCAGGCAAACAAAAGTAAAGTATAGCTGACAGACCAATAGACAAGGGTGTAGCAACTGGTGTAGCAGATATAGCAGTTTCCATGGGTCCCAGCAACTAATGGGGCTCATCTTCACTCAAAAGTGAGGAAAGTTAGTAAATACTGTGGATAGGGAGAGTTAAATGGAGCTGGGGAAAACCGAAGGTAAAGCGCTGGGAAATTGAAGAAAGTAGATAAAGACACAGGAGATAGCGTAGAGACCAAAACAATCATGTTTATATGTTCAGCCATGTGGTCATGGTGTCATGGTGGAGTAAAGCCCCATTACAATTTTAGGGGCATCCTAATTGGTTGCTATACCCCTAGCAATATACACTAGATTTCACAACAAACATAAGTATAGTAATAAAGTAATAAGCAAAATAATATGTTAAAACAAATATTTCTCATCAATCATAGGTTCTTATTTGTACCTAGTTTGTATAACAAAACGTTAGAACTATTTTGTAATGAAGAATACTAAAGTTTGGGAGCCAAAAATACAATAGCTCTGAGTAATGATTTGTCAACCCAAGCCAATAAAATATTTCCCCAAACCTTTGTGCTTTCTTGTGTAAAAATGGAGATATTACTTCCTTTTGGCATTTAACAGTTTGCTTGCAGTGCCTTAATTTGAAGAGATGATAGATAGATAGATAGATAGATAGATAGATAGATAGATAGATAGATAGATAGATAGATAGATAGATAGATAGATAGATAGATAGATAGATAGATAGATAGATGAAATAATAATTACAGGTACATGTTGTAAGTAGGCCAGAACTCACACGATCTCCTAAGATTGAGACTTTTTACAGTCGTAACCTTATTATAAGGGTTTAGCATTTTCATAACCCGCAAATGAGGTTAAAGGGTATGATGGATAAAAGGTTTAAAGTGATATGTATGCGTTTTTTTCTTTTTCTGAAGGAATGAGCTAATCGCACTTGTGGATAACATTACCTGCTCGCTGTCACATGTGTCTTAATTAAACACCAGACTTCAAAGACTGGAAATTCTCCTTGGCACACTTCCTCATTCGTTTTATGTCACTTGGCTAAAGATGTCTTTTACTTATTTCCTTGCTGTGGAGAATTGCGGTGAGCAACATGACATTTTCAATAGTCTAACACAGTCTAACACACAACCCATATTCCCTTATGGGGAGGTAAAATTTATTATTGAGAAGAAGTAAATAGAAAAAGTGCCAGTCCATCTTTATCTCTTAGTTTAGGGACTAAAACAAAAGTTGATGAATCAATAAATACATTTTTATTATATTATAGTATATATCATTCTCTATGATCAGGTTGGGAGTAGATTGTGGAGTTGAGCATAAGAACAGCCCTCTGCATTACAGTCTATGGGAGATACAGAAACAGCCAAGCAACCTTCCCTGGCTGTGTCCCTATTTCCAAAAGACTAGATTGTTCACTAAACCTTTGCTTCATACTGTAAATTTTTTCCCTCTCTTCCCGGCCTAGTTATAGAGGACGGATGTAAAAGAATGTATATTTGGTGGGGTTCACTGTGATAGTGTCCCCCACAGTTACTACCTCCTTTTATTAGGTTCACTAGGATGTTTATGCCCCCCCCTGTAGTGTAGGAGACAGGGGATCTTCAGAGATCTTCTGCTCCTCCCAGATTGTGAAGCTGGACAATGCAGTTGGCAGGAAGACAGCTGTCTCTTGTCCTGTTACACCTGGGGCATCTTTCCATGGCCAGGGCTGTGTTTATACAGCCATGGCTCATGGGACACAGCCAGACAGATATATGTGTATGTATACATACATATATATATATATATATATATATATATATATATATATATATATAGAGAGAGAGAGAGAGAGAGAGAGAGAGAGAAATATAACAAAAAGGCAAGCGCATGGAAGCAGCACTCACGAAAGAAAGTGAAGTTTATTCACCCAACAAATGCATACATAATGAATAAACTTCACTTTTTTTTGTGAGTGCTGCTTCCATGTTCTTGTCTTTTTGTTATACATCATATGGGGAGAAGTCACTCCTAGCATTTGAAGCTTAGCGCCGACCATTTATTTGGTAATTTGCACTTGTGCTGCTCCTACCTGCCTTACTATTTTATATAGAGATATATAGAGATATATATAGATATATATATATATATATATATATATATATATAGGCAGACAGACAGATAGATAGATAGATAGATAGATAGATAGATAGATAGATAGATAGATAGATAGATAGATAGATAGATAGATAGATAGATAGATAGATAGATAAACAATGCAAAGCAAGGTAGGAGTAGCACCTGTGGCAAGAAACCAAAACTGGCTGGTGCTATGCTTCAAATAATGAGGAGTGTCCTCTCCCCATACGATGTATAGACAAATAGAGCACGGCAGCAGCACTCAAAGCTTTGAGTGCTGCTTCCATTCTCTATTTGTCTATATATATATAGATACACTACCGTTCAAAAGTTTGGGGTCACCCAGACAATTTCGTGTTTTCCATGAAAACTCACACTTATATTTATCAAATGAGTTGCAAAATGACTAGAAAATATAGTCAAGACATTGACAAGGTTAGAAATAATGATTTTTATTTGAAATAATAATTTTCTCCTTCAAACTTTGCTTTCGTCAAAGAATGCTCCATTTGCAGCAATTCCAGCATTGCAAACCTTTGGCATTCTAGCTGTTAATTTGCTGAGGTAATCGGGAGAAATTTAACCCCATGCTTCCAGAAGCCCCTCCCACAAGTTGGATTGGCTTGATGGGCACTTCTTGCGTACCATACGGTCAAGCTGCTCCCACAACAGCTCTATGGGGTTGAGATCTGGTGACTGCGCTGGCCACTCCAATACAGATAGAATACCAACTGCCGGCTTCTTCCCTAAATAGTTCTTGCATAATTTGGAGTTGTGCTTTGGGTAATTTGTCCTGTTGTAGGATGAAATTGGCTCCAATCAAGCGCTGTCCACAGGGTATGGCATGGCGTTGCAAAATGGAGTGATAGCCTTCCTTATTCAAAATCCCTTTTACCTTGTACAAATCTCCCACTTTACCAGCACCAAAGCAACCCCAGACCATCACATTACCTCCACCATGCTTGACAGATGGCGTCAGGCACTCTTCCAGCATCTTTTCAGTTGTTCTGCGTCTCACAAATGTTCTTCTGTGTGATCCAAACACCTCAAACTTCCATTCGTCTGTCCATAACACTTTTTTCCAATCTTCCTCTGTCCAATGTCTGTGTGCTTTTGCCCATATTAATCTTTTCCTTTTATTAGCCAGTCTCAGATATGGCTTTTTCTTTGCCACTCTGCCCTGAAGGCCAGCATCCTGGAGTCGCCTCTTCACTGTAGACGTTGACACTGGCGTTTTGCGGGTACTATTTAATGAAGCTGCCAGTTGAGGACCTGTGAGGAGTCTATTTCTCAAACTAGAGACTCTAATGTACTTGTCTTGTTGCTCAGTCAATAAGGAAATTTCTAAGTGACCCTAAACTTTTGAACGGTAATATATATATATATATATTTATCACCTATTATATCTAAATTCTATCCCATATGTCTAAATAGTGTTCAATACACAGTTTAGTTGTTGCAGCGAACGAGCTTAAATGCACAGCGCACTTGTTGGGAAGCGTCTCACCATGCTCCTTAGTATTAGAGCCCAACAACATGTAGTCAAAATTTATGCACACGGTATCACCTTCTTTGGGTCTAAACAGTATCAGAAAACGTACTCGTGATGCAAGCATAATGAATGAACCAAATTAGATAATTTATTATTTTTTCTTTTCAAGTGGTTTCCTTCATAATATCTGAGAATGTGAAGTCCTCCTTCCTCAAACCTCCTCACCCTGCCATTACATTTTAGGAGACTCCAAAATATAGTCCTTATATAGTCCATAAATAGTGTTGCATTCATTGCATTATTGTATTTTGCGCAATTTGGCAGCCATTAGGAAGGGTAGTACTGATGTAGCCATCTTTAGCTTGACTGATAACTTGCTGCAGCGTGATATCACACAACAAAAGCCATTGAAAAGTCATTGAAAAAGTCAGGATAAAGGATCTTACCGCTGTGTATTTAATGCGTTAAAATTCAAAATAAAGATGTCTACATCTGTATGTTTTACATACAAAATAATGTAGAAATAGATACAACTTGTGCCTCTATTTAAATGGAATGGTCGTGGTGGGTTTTGCAGCTGATAATGAGTTGCCCACTGTCTTTCCCTGATTATAATTACATCTCCGGATTTGGTACTGCCTACGAATGCTGTCCACTGCAAAACTACACAGACGACTACTCATTCCAAGTGTTCTAAGTGTTGTTTTGCTTGGTCACTGGTAATATTATTCAGAGAATTAACCCCTTCAGGACGCAGCCTGTTTTAGCCTTGCCGCATTGCCGATTTTTTTAAATCTGACGTGTTACTTTATGTGGTAATAACTTTGGAATGCTTATACCTATCCAAGCGATTCTGAGAAAGTTTTCTCATGACATATTGTACTTTATGAAAGTGTAATGAAAAATGTGGTCGACAAATGTAATATTTATTTGTGAAAAACACCAACATTTCGAGAAAATTTGCCAAAAATAGCATTTTTCTACATTTAAATGTATCTGCTTGTAAGATCGTAATACCACACAAAATAGCTACTAGTTAAATTTACCATATGTCTACTTTATGTTTGCATCGTTTTTTGAACATCCTTTTATTTTTCTAGGATGTTACAACGTTTACAACTTTAGCAGCAGTTTCTCGCATTTTCAAGAACATTTCAATAGGCTATTTTTTCAGGAACCAGTTCAGTTCTGAAGTGACTTTGAGGGCCTTATATTTTTGAAAGTTCCCATAAATCACCCCTCAAAGTATTCAAAACAGCATTCTCAAAGTCTCTTAACCCTTTAGACGTTTCACAGGAATTAAAGCAATGTAGAGGTGAAATTTTAGAATTTCATTTTTTTTTCCAAAATTCATTGATAATAATTTTTCTTCTGTAATACAGAAGGTTTTACCAGAAAAACACAACTCAATATTTATTGCCCAGATTCAGATTTTTTAAATATCCCACATGTGGTCCTAGTGTCCTAATAGACTGAAACACAGGCCTCAAAAGCAATGGTGCACCTAGTGGATTTTGGGGCCTCCTTTTTTTTTTTAGAATATATTTTAGGCACCATGTCAGGTTTAAAGAGGTCTTGTGGGGCCAAAACAGTGGAAAGCTCCCAAAAGTGACCCCATTTTGGAAACTACACCCTTCAAGCAATTTATCTAGGGGTATAATTAGCATTTTGACCCCTTAGTTTTTTTTTGCTAAGTAGCTTGAATTAGTCTCTGAAGATGAAAATCTACTTTTTTTCTGAAAAAACATAGAATTTTGTAATTTTTATAAGGAATAAAGGAGAAAAAGCATGCCAACATTTGTAAAGCAATCTCTCCCGATTACGTTAATACCCCATATGTGGTGATAAACTGACCCACGACAGGGCTCAGAAGGGAAGGAGCACTATTTGGGTTTTGGAGTGCAGATTTTGCAGGATTGGTTTTCGGTGCCATGCCGTGTTTGCAACGCTTTGGAAACTTCACCCCTCAAGGATTTTTCAAGCAGAATAGTGAGCATTTTGACCCCACAGGTTTTCTGCAGAATTTAGTGGAAATAGACGGTGAAGATGAAAATCTTCTTTTTTTTCAGAAAAAAGATAGTATGTTTTAATTTTTACAAGGAATAAAAGAAAAAGAAAAAGCACGCCAACATTTGTAAAGCAATTTCTGCCGATTGCGGCAATACACCATATGTGGTAATAAACTGCTGTTAAGATTTTTCACAAATGCGTACATTTTTTGGACAGATTTTTCAGACACAGCATGTAAGTGAAGGAAAGCACCTCAATATTTATTGAGGTACTTCTTCTGAGTTCAGAAATACCCCCAAAGTTGTCTAAATATGTTTTCTGGACACAGGAGTGTCTGGAAGTGAAGAAGCACTACAAGCATTTTGAGGCCTTATATTTACTTGGATGATATTCAGCCACAAGCATAGGCTTAAAGAAATTGTGAAGATCATACATATTTGTTAGAGTATTAGGTATTTATCTAGGGGAATAAAGAGGGTTTATAGTTTTATTAGTTTTTTTAGGGTGTTCAATTTTAAAAATGGGTAAAAGACCAGAATGATAAATGGGGGGGTGTTTTAAAAGTTTATACTTTTTTAATCCAGGGAGGTGTGGAAGATACGGTAGCAGTCCTTCATACAGAGTCCGGGTTTTGATGGACAGTTGTCCCAGTGATATATGGTATCCTTTCAGATACCCCTTTTTGCACAGGCATGGCACCTTTTTTGTGCCCTGCATTTTTTTTGTGTTGCAGGCACTTCACTTGGAAAGTGCTGCCCAAGAACGATACGCCAAGTACTACATGAAGCAGCAGAAGTTTCCTCCACCTCATCTCCAAGCAGAAGAAATGTTATAATTTTTTCTTGGTACTCCAAGTAGGTGGCCAGCTTTACGGAAAATTAAAAATGAATTGTACAGTGCCATCTGTACAAGCTACACTGTCAATTTCTTGTACCATATTTAACTTTTTTGCATGGCACTGTATAGTCTTAAAACCTGATCATTCAGGTCAACCCCCACATGAATTTATTATATGCCTGAATGCATATAGGCTTCATCATGGACGTTGTGAATCCACGTGTGGGGACAGGGGTGCAGCTGGCATTATGCATAGATGTCAGCATGCATACATCTTTGTTATCCCAGCATTTCAGTCACAGGACCCCATCCTGCATCAAAACCCTGCTTTCTCCAATCTCTTTGTCGGGGGTGTATTTTTCGGAAATTTTTCAGTAGAAAATGTTTATGAGGTGCCTAATTTTAAAAAGTCTGTCAGAGTTGGGGTCATCCTGGGGTGGGGGGTCATCCTGGGGTGGGGGGGCATTGGGAGTTGTCACTAAAGTTCAGATATTTTTGGAGGGCCTCAAATCGGGGTCTGGTCATAGTGTTTCGGTACAACGGACAATGATATAAAATGTCCATGGACCAGTAGGATCTCACTTTGGGCTTTTTAGTGAGACCCATGTTGAGGACTAACCCCCAATACTTTTTCATTTCTGCACAATTAGTCGGTTGCCAACGATTGGGCTGGGCATAAAAGGAGTTGAGGTGTTCGGCTATAAATTGGTGGATGTAAATATTGGTTTGGTCCACCAGAAGTTCTATCAAATTGTCGGTAAATAATAATTTGAAAAATCCAATCCGTCTGCAAATGAATTCCTGCCGCAGCAGTAAATTCTGGGATTTGGGGGGTGTAATTGGTTGGGGGTGACCAATCACTGCTGGCCGTACCAGGGTCAGGCAGAACGGCAGTTTCAGGGTTAGGCAGAACCTGGGCACTAACCCTCCTGCGACTACGAGGAGGTTCCTCACTGTCACTAGAGGAGAAGGAGGAGGACAAGAGAAAGAACTCTGGTTACTCGCTGAGTCCGTATCGGATGCGATCATGGCATACACCTCTTCAGCGGTGTAACGTTTAGCAGCCGTTTTATTAATTTGTGTGTGTGTGTATATATATCACTTGCTAACGCTAACACTGACACACTAAGTTTTTGTTTTTTTTTTTAAAAAAAATCACGGAAAACACTAAACTGACAAACACAATTTATTTTTTATTTTTTATAACACTTAGTACCACTTACTAACTGACACAAATGCTGACTAACTGACAAGTTACGAGACTGACAGTGACGGATTGGCACTAACTGACACCTCTCCCACTTCTCTTCACCAACAAAGAGATCAGAGCCTGTGTCAGTTATTTTTCACCTTCCCTGGGTGAAAAACGCACTGTGATGGTGGGTCTGAACAGACCCACCAATCACAGCAATCGCTGGCAATGGACTGTTGCTATTGGTCCATTGCTGGTCACATGGGGCAGGGGGGGCATAGTAACCATTACCAGACTTAATTACAAGTCCCAGGAACAGATTTTAACACTTTTTTTTACAGGAACGATGCAATCGGTGGATCTGTACATATCCACCGATTACATTGATCACCGGCATTGGACCGCTTTTATGGGTCTATTGTCGGTGAGTGGGGAGTGTTACCTGTCGGGGGGGTACTTTTACCTGCCCCATCTAAAAATGCACTGTGATTGGTGGGTGTGAATAGCAATCATAGCAATCATAGCAATCGCCGGCAATGAACCGCTGCTATTGGTCTATTGCCGGTCATATGCGGCATGGGGCAGAGGGGGTTCCATAGTAACCATTTTCTGACTTAATTACAAGTCCCGGGAAAGTTTTTTAACACTTTTTTTTTACAGGAATGATGCAATCGGTGGATCTGTACAGATACACCGATTACACCGATCACTGGCATTGGACCACTTTACGGGTCCATTGCCAGTGACTGGGGAGTGTTAGCTGTCGGGGACAGCTGACCTCCAGGTTCCCTGTGCACACTGTCACCTGGGAATCCTGGGAACCCCTGTGTGCACTGGGAACCGCCCAGTAACTGTACGTCCTGGTGCGCTAAGACTCTGGCCACCAGGACGTACAGTTTCGTTGTGGTGCGCGGATCTAACCACTACGTGACTATTAGATTTCACAGGTAATGCTAGCTTAACAATGAGATTAAAAATGAGACAGCCCCCCCGACATGTTTCGCTACAAACGTAGCGTCCTCAGTCACTAAGTATTCACCTAGATGTTTCAGTAACGTACTCCTACTCACCACGCTTTGCTAGCCAACATTGGCTAAATTTTAATATATGTGTTGTGTGTCCCTTTTGGATATTTAATGTATGCTAATAAAAGTTATATTTTAGTTCATCATTTAAGTAGTTGGAAATTAGGGTTTCATTGTGCCTCAGGCATATTAGTAGTTTTTGATTCATTCATATACCCGCCAACTACTAAGGTCTTTCTAGTTTTTCAAACACTGGGTAGGACACAACATTGCTCAGGCACTGGGTAAAGGGGCAGGGTTCCTTATAAGGGCCAGGGTGCACAGAGATGGATGGGAACAATTTAATTAGTGTGTTGGCCCTTTAAGGCTTGCCACGAGCGCGTGCACACTACGTGACAGACGAAGAGAGGATGCAGAGAGCACAGCGTACCAGTTTCCCTGGGAAGGGAGATGCCGGCGAAGAGGCACAGTTTGGCGTTATGGCTGCCGGTAAAATGGAGATGCTGGTGGTCTGTGTCCGCGGGCATAACAGTACCCCACCTTATGCCCCCTGTCCTTAGATGCAGAGTGTAGGAGGAACTTCTTGATTCTTCCCTCCTACCTTCTTGTAGTCCAAGATCTCCTTAACCTTGAAGACATTGGAAGAACCACCAGCAATCGCTGACTTGGTTTGCTGCCAGACCTGAACAAAGCTTCCGAAAGAAGAATTGGCTGCAGGCACCCGAGATGCAGCCGGTTCAGGAAAATGAACATGTGGATGTTGGCTGTAAACAATAAAAATGTAGAAGAAGCAGTAGACTCAATTGTGTGATTATTATAAGAGAACTCGGCCCCGTGGAAAAAGATGCACCCAATTGTCGTGTTGAACAGATATAAAATGATAAAAATTATTTTCTAGCACTTGATTAATCCTTTCAACTTGGCCGTTAGATTGTGGATGATAAGCAGAAGAAAAGTTAAATTTCACATCCAAAAGTTTACACAGGGCCCTCCAGAACTTAGACAAGAATTGTATACTCTGATCAGACACGATATGGAGAGGCAGTCCGTGAAGACAAAAAATATTTTGAACAACCAAATTTGCCAAACGAGGAGTTTAAGGAAGGCCAGACAGAGGCACAAAATGTTCCATCTTAGAAAAACTTTCCACCACAACCCAGACAGTGGTACATCCAGTAGAAGGAGGAAGATCTATAATATAATCCATGGCAATATGTTGCCAGGGACAATCAGGAACAGGCAGAGGTTGAGTAGGCCCGCAGGCTCGGAATGGGTAGTGTCACGTTGGGTACGTGGACCCACTGGGCCGTACCGCCTTGACGGTATAGCAGCTGGCCAACAGGACACAGGTCACAGTCTATAGTACGTATAGGTGTACCTGTGGTAGCTCAGACAGTAGCAAGACAGGCTCGGCCGGGACTTAGGCAGCAGGCAGACACCAGGCGTGTTGAAGCAGGACAGGTGTGGAACTCAGCGCAGCACGACTGCAACTCAATACGGCACTTGACCAGGATGGCACGGGATACAGGTTACAGGTAGAAGGAACGGGAAACACTGGGAACTGGAAAACACTTAGGAGACTATTTGCATAGACACACTAGGGTAATGACAACAAGGCTCAGGTAAGGCAGGAAGAGGCTGGGCCCCTCTTATAGTCCACGGTGCTCATTTGGCTAATTTGGCACTTTAACTCAGGTGCGCGAGCTGGCCTTTTAAGAGCGGGCACGAGCCTAGAAGAGGAAGTGAGCGGTGGCGTCTCCTGAGGAGGAGATGGGGACCAGCGCTCACAGATTCATGGCTGCGGCCGTCAGGAGGTAAGTGAGCCTGACGGCCAGCGGCCATGGGTATGACAGGTAGTTTTGTTTTGGGCGCAGTTCGTACATGAAGATACATAGTCCACAACATCTTTGGGCATTGTAGGTCATCAGTAGTTATGAGAAATAAAAAGTGTGCCCTGCCAACTTGGAATTAGGACCCCAGATGAGAATTTTCTTTCTGTCAGTAGGACGAACAAAAATTTTCCAGGAGGAATGTCACTTATCTGTAAAGGGTTGACAGAAATAATCCTAGAAGGGTCAATGATATGTTGAGGGTCCTCCTCTGAGTCATCTGTCTCAAATTACTGAGACAGTGCGTTGAGCTTTATATTTTTATCAGCAGGACGGAAATGAAGAAAGAACTGGAATCTGGAAAAGAACAGTGACCATCTGGCTTGACGAGGGTTCAGTCGTTGTGCAGACTGTAAATAAGTGAGGTTCTTATGAGGCTAATTGATGGCCAGTAACTCACAGTGCCCAATGGAGTAGTTACGTTCTGCAGGCGAGAAAAGTTTTGAGAAGTCACAGGATACCACCTTATCTTTGGAGTTTCATTGAAAGAGAAGTGCTCCAGCACCAATAGAAGAAGCGTCAACCTGCAACGAGAATTGCCGGGACACATCAGGATGGTGAAGAACAGAAGCTGAAGTGAAGGCTTTCTTAAGGTTGGTGAATGCCGACTCTGTATCAGGAACCAGACCTTAGCGTTCACTCCCATCTTGGTGAGAGCTGAGATAGGAGCGGTAAATAAAGAGAAGTTTGGGATGAACTGGTGGTAGAAATTTGCGAAACCAAGAAATCTCTGTATGGCACAGAGACCTTGAGGATGTGGCCACTCTAAGATGGACTTCCCTTTCTCCGGATCCATCTAGAGTCCACGATCTGAAATTATATAGCTCAGAAAGGGCAAGCATTTATTTTCAAATATGCAATTTTCAAGTTTGGCGTAGAGGTTATTCCCTCTTAAACGCGACAGGACTTGGCAAACATGCTTCCGATGAGTTGTCAGATTTGGTGAGTAACTAAAGATGTCATCCAGATATACAACCACACAGACATACAGCGGATCCCGTAAAATGTCGTTTGCGAACTCCTGGAACACAGCTAGAGTGTTATACAATCCAAAGGGCATCACGAGATATTTCTAGTGACCTTCTTGGGTGTTGAATGAGGTTTTCCATTCGTCACCTTTGCAGATACGGATCAAGTTATAAGCCCAGCGTAGATCCGGCTTTGTGAAAATCTTGGCCCCACAAATTCTGTCCAAGAGCTCAGAAATTAGCGGCAAGGGGTATTTGTTCTTGACGGTGATTTGGTTTAAACCACAGTAGTCAATACATGCCCAGAGAGATCCATCTTTCTTTTCTACAAAGAAGAATCCTGCTCCGGCTGGAAAAGAAGACTTCCTAATAAACCCCCTCTCGAGGTTCTCCTTGACGCATGTCGACATGGCTTGGGTTTCAGGCAAGGAGAGAGGATAAATCCATCCATGAGGAGGTGAAGCTTCAGGGAGCAATTCCATCGGACAATCGTAAGGACGATGGGGAGGAAGGACCACAGCATCCTTTTTTTCTAAAGGTAAAACAGGCATACTGTGGAGGCAGATCAGAGAGTGACTGAGGTATCGGGGACTGGACAGGATGAACCTGAGGCAGGCAACGGTGAAGGCATCGGGATCCCCACTGGAAAATCTCTCTGGAATTCCAGTTGAGGACAGGAGCGTGTTGACAAAGTCACGGTAGTCCCAGCAGGATAAGATTAACAGCTTCAAGCAGAACATAAAAAGCTAATTATTACAAGTGAGAAACTGCCACTTGCAACTTAAGAGGTTCAGTAATGGAAAGGTTCATTCCACACCAAACAGACCAAAATCTTAATGAATAAAGAAGTTTTATTGCTGCAAACGGTGAGTGCCTCGATTCTTCTACCTTCTAGTATGTCAGTAATGGAAAGAATGGGGTCTGACAGAGGTTGGCCATTCACAGAAGTAACTGCTAGAGTTTTCTCCAGAGGAGTCGTGGGCAAGTGGAGATGATCCACTAAGGCCCGTTAGATAAAATTTGCAGCTGCTCCAAAATCCAGATAAGCGGAAGTAGAGTGTGATTCTTCTCCAGAGAAGATTGTCACAGAAATCGATAATTTGGGAGAGAATTTTGCAGTCGGCGTCAGTCCACCTAGGGTAATCTCTCTTATCAACCCTAGGTGTTGGAGTTTCCCGGCTTTTGGCGACATTGACGCACAAAATGATCCTTATGGCCACAATACAAACACAGTCCAGAACATCTGCGTTGCCGCTCCTGGTCAGACAGTTTGAGTCTGTCCAGTTGCATATATCCAAAGCAGAAAATTACCACAGCACTGGACCACAAGTGGGTGCACGCCTCAATAGGACCGGATCCGCGGTTCCCGATATCAGACAGACAAAATAGACGAGGAGACAGTACTTCCAACATATGTCAGCTTTTTAATCACCCGTGCGACGTTTCAGTCCAACAGGATGCTAGAGAAAGGTCCTGTTGGACTGAAACGTCGCACGGGTGATTAAAAAGCTGACATATGTTGGAAGTGCTGTCTCCTCGTCTATTTTGTCTGTCCAGTTACATAGGCTCTTCAGGGAGAGCAACCGAAGGATGTAGCACGGGTCTCTGGAACTTGGGCACCAGTCTATAGGATTTTTCCTGACAAACTTCCTGGGTGCATTCTTGGAATCTCATGTCAATCCGAGTAGCTAGAAGAATTAGAGCATCCAAGGTAGATGGGTGATCACGGGCCGCCAGCCCATCTTTTATTTGAGGAGCTAACCCGTGCCCAAAGGTTGCCACCAAGGCCTCATTATTCCAGGCAAGCTCCTGCCAAAGTACAAAACTCGATGCCGTACTCTCCAACCCTCGTTTCCCCTTGACGGAGAGATGTCAAGTGGTATTATAATACCTTCCACTCAAGGTTTTGTGAAATATTAATACTCTATTTGGAATTAATGAACAAATCACTGGAATGAGATTAGAGCTTATAAAATGTAACTTTTACTTCTTAACCCCTTAATGACCGGGCATGTTTGTACCTTAATGACCACGCCAGATTTGTCAAATCTGGTATGTCTGACTTTATCAGAGAATATCTCTGTGAAAGTTTTGAATATCCAAGTAATTCTGACATAGTTTTTTCGTCACATGTTGTACTTTATTTTAGTGGTAAAAGTAGACTGATACGATTTGCGGAAATTAATTAAAAAAATAGAAAAATGGAAGAAATGTTGTAAAAATTACCATTTTCCCCTATTTTTAACTGCAATATGTCACATATGTACACACATACTGTACAATTTTTTTAATTAAATATATATTACTATCTCTTTACTCCATTTTGGCAGCACTTTTGAAAAAATAAAATAAATTTTCAGCAATTTAGAGGACTTACAAATTGAATAATAATTTTATACATTTTGAAGTACATTTTGTTTTCCTGCACCAAGCCAGGTTTTCAGAGGCTCATAGGTGTCAGAATGGTGGAAACCCCCACAAATGACCCCATTTAGAAAACTAGACCCCTTAAGGTATTTACCTAAGGGTATAGTAAGTATTTTGACCCCACAGTTTTTTGCTAAATTTAATACATAGCAGGTGAAGAAAAAAAAAATTTCACTTTTTTTCATAAAAGTATCAGTTTGAAGACCAATTTCTTTGTAAAGCGACCATGAGAATGAAGAAACACACCACAAAATCTATCACACTGTTTCTCCTGTTTTCAAAAATACCAACATTGTGGCCCTAATGCGCTGCCTGGACACACGGCAGGACACAAAAGGAAGGGAGCACCCGGAGGCTTTCAGGACTCATATTTTGCTTGAAAATGTTTTAGGCCCCACTGTACATTTGGAGAGGCTTTGAGCTGCCAGAACGATAGAAACTCCCCATAAACGACCCCATTTAGAAAACTAGACCCCATAAGGTATTTATTTAGGGGTATAGTAATTATTTTGACCCCACAGTTCTTTGCTAAATTTAATGCATATCAGGTGAAAAAAAAAAAAATTCACTTTTTTCATAAAAGTATTTGTTTGAAGACCGATTTCTTTGTAAAGCGACCATGAAAATGAAGAAACACACCCCAAAATCTATCACCCTCTTTCTCCTGTTTTCAAAAATACCCACATTGTGGCCCTAATGCGTTGTTTGTACATTTGGAGAAGCTTTGAGCTGCCAGAATGATAGAAACTCCCCATAAACGACCCCATTTCGAAAACTAGACCCCTTAAGGTATTTATCTAGGGGTATAGTTAGCATTTTGACCACACAGGTTTTTCGCTAAATATATTGAAATTAGTCTGTAAGAATTAAAATGTACTTTTTTTCTGAAACAACATAGAAATTTTTATTATTTACAAGGAATAACGAAGAAAATGCACCCCAACATTTGTAAAGCAATGTCTCCCGATTACGACAATACCCCATATGTGGTAATAAACTGCTGTTTGGACCCACAGCAGGGCTCAGAAGGGAAGGAGCGGCATTTGGATTTATGATTTTGCTGGAATGGTTTTCGGTGCCATGTCGCATTTGCAATGCACTGGAGGGACCAAAACAGTGGAAACCCACCAAAAGTGACCCCATTTTGGAAAAACCTTCAAGGAATTTTTCTAGGGGTATAGTGAGCATTTAGACCCCACGGGTCTTTTGCAGAGTTTATTAGAATTAGGGCGCGAAAATTAATATCAACATTTTTTCCACTAAAATGTTGCATTTTCTCATTTTCACAAGGGATAAAGGAGGAAAAAAACAACCATTTTTTTATAAAGCAATTTCTCCCGAGTACGGAAATACCCAACATGTTGTCATACGTTTTTTCATTAGAAATGAATTAACCCTTTCAGGACTGATCCATTTTTTGCTTTCATATTTTAGATTTTCACTCCCCGCTTTCCAAGAGCCATAACTTTTTTATTTTTCCATCAATAGAGTGGTGTGAAGGCTTATTTGTTGCGGGACAATCTGTAGTTTTCATTGGTACCATTTTGGGGTACATGCGATTTTGTTTGATCACTTTTTATTAAATTTTTTTGCAATCCTGAGCAAAAAACAGGAATTCTGACACCGTTTTTTAGGTGTTTTTTTTTCCGGCGCTCACCGTACGCTATAAATGACATTTTTACTTTATTCTGCGGGTTGGTACGATTACGGCGATACCATATGTATATAGGTTTGGTCCTTTTTTTTAGCGTTTGCGCAATAAAATGACTTATTTATAAAAAAAAAAAATTCTGTGTCACCACCATTCTGAGAGCCATAATTTTTTAATTTTTTAGTCAAAAAAGCTGTGTAAGGGCTTGTTTTTTGCGGGACGGATAGAAGTTTTTATTGGTACTATTTTCGGGTACATGCGACTTTTTGATCACTTTTTATTCTTTATTTAGGGAGCGGTGGTGACCCAAACAATTGCGATTCTGTCGTAGTTTTTTATTGATTTTTTTTGGGGTGTTCATCGTGCGGGAAAAATAACATTATAGTTTTATAGTTGGGTTCGTTACGAACGCGGTGATACCAGATATGTGTACTTTTTTAACGTGTTCATTTTTTTTCTATAATAAAAGACTTATTATAGGAAAAAAAGCATTTAGTGTTTATAGAACTTATAACTTTTATTTTTACACTTTTTTTAAAACATTTTTATTACTTTTTTTTTACTTTTTTAACTTGTCCCACTAGGGGACACTTAGTCTTGCAGCTTTGATCGCTGCTAGAGTACATTACACTACACACGTAGTGTAATGTGTTCTAACTGTCATTGTGACGTGACTGTCACACTGACAGGAAGCAGTGGAGGAACGGCCGGAGGCTGTTCCTCCGAGGATTCCGTGCATGGCAACCCGGAGGTCATTATCTGACCTCCGATTGCCGTGACAAGCATCGGTAGCCCCCACGATCACTTCGTGGGGGCTGCTGATGTGCTTCAAACCACTTAAATGCGGCGACGGCAATCCGTCGCCGCACTTAAGGGGTTAACTGCCGAAATCAGCGGCGATGGTCCGCTGTCCGGCAAGACTGATGTCTCAGCTGTCGGGGACAACTGTCAGCGCGCGTCTGTCACTCTGTGTTTACACAGAGTGACAGTTTGAAATGCGGACGAAAATGAACGTCATGGTGCGGGAACTAGCAGCCGACCATGACGTTCATTTTCGTCCTTGGTCGTTAAGGGGTTAATTGTTAAAAATGTGTACACACACAAAGAACAAATTTATAGAATAAAACTGTACTCCCTTTTGTGAGAGAAAAATTACATTCTGTTTGGTCATGAATTATCCATTTGTGCAGGTTATGACCACTTTTGTACAAAGTAAATACAAAGCCCAAATGTTACTGTATTAAGGAAGAGGTTTTTCAAGAGGTATATTTGGGGTAATCCACCCCCTACCCGTTCTATAGTGTATCCAAGTCCATCTTGATCCTGTATCTGGGGACTGGGAAACCTCCTATTTTCCTTTTATGCGTGTCCAGGCAAATAGTATTATGCCTTCACCCAAAAGAGATTACCCCAAATATACCTCTTGAAAAACCTCTTCCTTCATACAGTAACATTTGGAGCTTTGTATTTACTCTGTACAAAAGTGGTCATAACCTGCACAAATGGATAATTCATGACCAAACAGAATGTCATTTTTCTCTCACAAAAGGGAGTAAAGTTTTATTCTATAAATTTGTTCTTTGTGTGTGTATTTACACATTTTTAACAACTAAGAAGTAAAAGTTACATTTTATAAGCTCTATCCTCATTCCTCTTGACGGGGAGTCAGAAGCCAAGCAGCTGCAGAAGACGTTCGAACCGGTTCCTCAAACACTGTACGAAAAGTCTCCAAAAAGAATTGTCGGTTGGAAGATTCCAACCCCTTACGTTCCCAGATAGGGTTCGCCCATGCCAGGGCTTTGTCAGAGACGAGGAAGACAATAAAGGAAACCTTGGTCAAGTCAGAGGGTAAAAGATGTGCAAGCAACTGAAAGTGGATATTGCACTGGTTGATAAAGCCTCTACAGGTTTTTGGCTCTCCATTGTAACGAGGTGGAAGTGGCAATGAAATTCCGCACCCAGAATTGGAGTGATGGCGGGTAGAGCAGTAGGGGAAGCAGAAACTGAAGCAAGACCCAAGCGTGTGGCAATAGATTTGACCGCTTGTAGAAGCTGATCCTGTCGTATTCGGAGGTCACGCATGTCTACTTGCATTTGTTGAACAGGCGTGTTGGATTGATGAGCGGGATCCATGGCCTGAGCAAACCTCAAGACTGTGGGGTATGTGGACCCACTAGGCCGCTCTGCCGTAGCGGAGTAGAAGCTGGTCAAATGGAAAGTCTAGGACAGACAGGCTTGTACCGGACTAACGGAAGCTGGCTTGTGCAGGATAATCGGACATGAACACTGAAGTCGTCTCGGACACTTGACACAGACACTGGACTTAAACACTGAAGTTGTCGGGGACCCTTGACTTTGCACGGACACTGGACTATAACACTGTAGTCGTCTTGGACACTTGACTTCACACGGACACTGGACACAGATAGTGCAGTTGTCTTGGACACTTGACCCGGACACGGGTAGTGCAGTTGTCTCGGACACTTGACTTTGCTTGGACACCGGACACAGATACTGTTCAATAGATACGGGAATACAGGATACAGCTGGGGAACCTTTGCAGACAAACACTGGGTAAGACAAAACATTGCTCAGGCCCTGGGGAAAGGGGCAGGGTTCCTTATAAGAATCAGGGTGCGCAGGTATAGGTTGGAACAATTTTAATGTTTACCCTATGGGAAAGACGAGGAGAGGAAGCAGAGAGCACAGCGCGCCAGTGTCACTGGGAAGGGAGAAGCCGGCAAAGACTCACATTCCTGCAGTTGAGTCTGCCGGTAAGAGGGTGATTGCAGGCATAACACATATGTTGTATAAATTAAGTAAATATGTCTTAATTAACAAAAAAAATGATAAGTGATATCTTCAGGACCTTATTGTCTCAGTAGTCTGGAGATTTGGAAGCTTTCCCAACTTTCCCTGCCTGTGAAATAATGTGGTACAGGTCAGCAAAATCCAACAGTCTTAGACTGTGATCGTGTTGGTGCTCTCATTAATTACATATATTTATAGATACCAAAAAATTAAAAATTATTTAAATCCAAGCCCTTGTAATCTTCAGATTTCCACTGAAATTTGGTAGACTGCCTGCAGATTTGTTGTTATACTGTATGAGGTCATTTCGACCTGAGAACATAGCAGTGTCCTGTAACATAACCTACTTGTGACATTTAGGAAGTTCATATGGGTTACAATGTACTTTTCAAAACAAATGTGGCTTAATGTGTACGATGTGTGAACATGAACTATAATAATGAAATACATATGGCTAATATTTCAGAAATATGAATATACTTGATTTCCCCAGACGTCATTAGGTCACAAGTGCAACCATATCATGTGATCATCAATTTCTCTTTACTATTACTTTCCCATCACTCATTGCTATTAAAAATAAATGAAGATCTTATCTGTTTTTCAGAATTTTTACCTCAGTGAGTTATGAGATGGAAGCCTGTGCTTTGTCATTCATTTTATAATCTTGTTCTTATGAACAAGAATCAATTTTATTCTCCTGTCTAAAAATCTATTCGTTACAAAGGTAAAAGATTTTGCAAAAATAAGTCGCGTAAATAAGCTGTCTAACTTTTTGTTCCTATTCTTTAGAAATGTCTCACCGCAAGCTGTAAAGATTCTTCCTGTTTTATAGAAATAACATATTACAAACTCTGACCACGTGGCTAAGAATATGATGACTACAGTTACAATAAATCATGTGATAGTGTATACGTGTTCTCATTATGACTGGATGGACCAAAGGCCACGTCCCCCTCTTCTGTGATTGGAGAGGGAGGAGACTTGGCCAACATTAATTGGATAGACCCAAGGCCATGGCCCCTCTTATGTGATTGGAGAGGGAGACATAGCCAACACCCCTTTTAATGATATATAATCTATGTATTGTTTCCTAATAAACCAGAGAATCTGATTACGCTTACATATTGTGTTAGTGTCAGGGGCGACGCTAGCACCGGACCTCCGGGGCCCAAGCCCCGGACCTTTGGGCCGGTGCCCCAGATCCCTGGACGACTACCGCTACAGGTGTCGCAGCAGTCGCTATTGCGACCAGGCAGTGGTCACGATTGCGACTGGGCTGCTGCCCCCTGCGCGGCGTTTATAGAAATTTACTATAGTAACTGGAGCCCATGTCATAAAATACATGGGCCCGTTACTATAGTAATACCACTATACTTACCCTCGTACCCGAGCATAGCGGAAGTCCTGTGGTCTTCTCGCATCATTGACGCACATGACGTCACAACGCTGGGTGGTGTCAGGATATCCGCTGCACCGAAGAGCTGGGTAAGTGTAACCTCATTTCTGCCTGCTGGGGTCCTGTATCTAAGCATGCCTTGGTTAGTCTTAAATACAGGGTTACAACAAGCAACATCACACATAGGTTTAGATACAGGGCCCATGTGTGATACTGTCTGTTGGACCATGTATCTAAGTTTACCACAAGGCAGGCTTAGATACAGGACCCCAGCAGACAGTAATCTTAAACTGTATAAGATTACTGTCTGCTCGGCCCTGTATCTAAGCCTACCACATGGTAGGCTTAGATACATGGACCATGTGTGATCCTGTCTGATGGACCCTGTATCTAAGCCTACCACATAGTAGGCTTAGATACAGGGCCCCAGCAGACAGTAATCTTATGCAGTATAAGATTACTGTCTGCTGCGGTTCTGTATCTAAGCCTGCCTTGTGGTAGGCTTAGATACATGGTCTAACAGACAGTATCACACATGTGCCCTGTATCTAAGCCTACAACCTGTGTTTCTAATGGGTTTTTTGTGTGTTTGTGTTTTTTTTACAGGTTCGGTTGATGGACTACGTCAGATCCGAGGACTACTTCAGTGACGGCTTTTTTTATTTTCAATAAAATGGTTAATGAAAGTTGTGTGGTGGGTTTTTATTTCAATAAAATATTTTTTCTATGTCCTTGTATTTTTTTAAACTGTATTACTACCGCCTTAGTAATGACCGCTGGCTGATTGACAACGTCCATTACTAAGGCAGGGTTTAATGTTAGCCGTGCAGAGGCTAACACTAACCCCCATTATTACCCCAGTACCCACCGCCACCAGGGGTACCGGGAAGAGCTGGGTTCGATCCAGTACTCGACCATCTGTAGTGATGATCAGGTACTGGGGCGGCCGCAGGCTGGCATTATTAGGCTGGGAAAGCCCAAAAAGAGTGGCCCTTCCCACCCTGGTAATGCTAGTCTACGGCTGCTATGTTGTATCTGGCTAATAATCAAAAAAGGGGGGGACCCCACGTAATTATTTTTTTTAAATGGAAAAAATGTGCGGTCCCCCCCGCCCATTTATCATAACCAGCTGGATACAACATAGCAGTAGCCTAGAATTACCAGGGTGGGAAGGGCCACTGCGGCCACCCCAGTACCCGACCTACTGTAATGTCCGTGGCTGCGGGCCGTCAGCTCCAACTTCCTCCTGACAGCCGCAGCCAGGAGTCGGCAAGCACTGGCCCCAGCCTCCTCCTCACTAGACGCCAGCACTCGCGTCCACTCACCTCAGCCGGATCCCGTAGGGTGCGCGCGCATGCTCGTGCCCGCTCTTAAAGGGGCAGCACACGCACCGGACTTCTGATGACTTGAACCCGTGAGTACCCTGGACTATAAGAGGGGTCCAGCCTCCTGCTTCTATGCCTGAGCGTTGTTGATGTTCCCTAAGTTTGTCTATGTGATGGCCTCCTAGTGTGTTCCTGTTTCCTGTACCTGTTCCTTGCATTCCATACTATCCTGGTCGAGCACTGTGCTGTGCCAAAGTTGTGTCGTGCTGTATCCCATGTCTGACCTGCTTCACCTCGCCTGACGTCTACCTGCTACCTAGTCCCAGCCGAGCCTGCGTTACTGCTGTCTGAGCTGCCACAGGTACCTATACGAACTATAGACATTGTCCTGCGCCCTGTTGGCCAGCTGCCATACCGCCAAGGCGGTACGGCCCAGTGGGTCCACAGACCCTTCGTGACACCTACACTACAGATGGTCGGGTACTGGATCGTACCCAGCTCTTCCCGGTACCCCTGGTTAGTGTTAGCCTTTTCACTGGCTAACACTAAGCCCGCCTTAGTAATGGATGCTGTCAATCAGCCAGTGGCCATTACTAAGTCAGTAGACAAAATATTTTACTGAAATAAAAAACCCACGCATCTTCTATTAACCATTTTATTGAGAATAAAAGAGCCGTCATCGAACTAGTCCTCGAATCTGACGTAGTCCAACAACCAAACCTGTAAAAAAACACAAATACACAAAAAAAAATTGTAACACATAAAAAAGTAAAGCAATTCCTATACTTACCTTTCCTAGGTCCAGCACTGGAGCAGCAATTTCAGCGAGCTGAGCCCTATATCTAATCCTATCATGTGTGATACTGTCTGCTGAATGTGTCACCGAAGTGAGTTGAGACTGAATAGACATTGCCTCCAGAAAGGATGCGATGTCTATTCACACTCCCATGTGCTGTCATTCACAGGGAGTGAGTGTGCAGTGAAACAAGCTGGGCTGGAAAGATGAGAAGTGTATGACGTTGATTGGTCAGCATCATACACCTCCCTTTACAACGCCCAGTTGGTAAAAAGTTAAAAAACGCCCAGTTGTCTATTAAGAAACTAATTAGCATAAATCTGAAAATTGTTCATTACTTGCTCAAAATTGATCGTTTTTCCAAATAAAAACCACTTTTGTTATCTGCATTACAGCGCCGATCAGATTATGTAGGAGATAGGGTATTTATAATCTGGTGACAGAGCCTCTTTGAAGAAGACCTGTCACCAGCTCAGTAATGCCCAATTTCCTACATTATATCATAGGCGCTCTCACGCTGATGATGTCAGTGTAATTTGTATCCCAATCCATTTTTCCCGAGTTATGAGCCATTTTCTTATTAAGCTAATTAGGCTATACTAAATATTAAATTAAAATAAAGTCACATTCCCACATAAGTGAAATCAGCATGTTTGCCACAACTTTATGCTGCCCTCTTGCTGACAGCTTACCTTTAATTTTACTTATCATTTAGTCCCACTAAGAAACTAGAAGCATATAATGCTTTGGAAAACTTAATATTCTAAAGATTTATTGCCTGTCAATGTAACACTGACAAACAATCTATTAGGCCATGCCTACTGTGCCATCCACTGAATTTGCTGTTATGTCCTATTGTATTAAGAACAGCACAATAATGAAATAATAATATGTACTTTTGTGGGAAGGGGTTAAGGATAAACCATCTATGTTTTATTCCTGAAGAACTTATTTAACCCCTACATCCCCCTACATATTAACTTCCCCCACACCACCTAAATTAATAGGCTAACGGACTGGTACCTTATTCCACAGGCCCCTTAATTTACGTGTTGAGTTTGATGGCATTGCACACTTCTACACACAGCACAATCGGCAGGATTGTCCCATTAATAACCCAATACTGTTCTGTGACACCCAACTGAAATAATCAATTCCCTGTCACGAAAAAGCCCTGAGCACAGTGCTCATATTGAAGCTGCTGCTTCTGCAGTTGGGCGGTTTTTAGGAAACCCCGTGATGTCTGTAATGAAGTCCCATGGATACCCTGTGCAGAGAGGGCTTGAAGGCATGTAAAGAAGACACAATCTGCGTCTTCTCTGTAAGTCTTTGTATGCAGATCACTAGAAACAGTGATCTAATTGGCTATTATCATTAGATCACTGTTATCAGTGATCTGTACATAGAGACAGCAGGGAACACATAGACCATGTGTTGATTCTAGCATTAGAATTAATTATAATAATAAATACAGTAAAATGTAAAACAAATATAATGGATAAATAAAAATAAATAAAATGAGAAAAAATAAAAGTAAAACAAAAAGTGTATACCTCTCTGACCCACACTCTGCGTGACATGAGCAAATTTTGCATGGATGTCAGGTACTCAGACATTAATACAATCCTGCCAGGCAGAATGTACACTACGCCATAAATAAAATGTTTATCCACGGACACCAGCATTAATCGATACTACCTCGGCTTTATCCACTTTTGTGCCTTCGCTTAACCCCTTAAAGACAAAGCCAATCTTAATTTTTTTATTTTCGTATTTTCCTCCCAGCCTGCCAAAAGCCATAACTTTTTTTTTTTGTCGACATAGCCGTATCAGGGCTTCTTTTTTGTGGGACAAGTTGTAGTTGTTTATAGCACCATTTATTGTACTGCATAATGTACTGGGAAGCTGAAAATAAAATATTTGTGGGGTAAAATGGGCAAAAAACAGCAATTCCCCCATTTTTTGAGGGTTTTGTTTCTACAGTGTCCATCAGGTAGTAAAAACTACATGTTCACCTTAGTCTGAATGTTGATATGATTACGGTGATACCAAATTTATATATTTTTTTTTTTGTTTTACCACTTATAGAAAAATGTGCTAAAAAAAATAATATTATTTTGTGTCGCCATATTCTGAGAGTCATAACTTTTTTATTATTCAGTCAATTGAGAGATGTGAGGGCTTATTTCTTGCAAGGCGAGCTATAGTTTTTACTGATACCATTTTGGGGAACATGCGACTTTTTAATCACTTTTTATGAAAAAAAAAATTTGGAGAGCTAATGTGACAAAAAAAACAGCAATTTGCATGTTTTCTATATCTTTTTTTTTTTACGGCGTTCACCGAGTGGGTTATACAATGATATATTGTGATAGTTCAGACTTTTACGGACGCGACGATACCAGTTATGTTAACTTTTCATTTTTTTTATATTTCTTTAAGGAAAAATGGGAAAAGGGGGATTTTTTGAACTTTTAATTTTTGTTTTTTTGGGGACATTAAATTCATATTTGCTGCCTGGTGCCCCAATGTGTTTTAGATTTTTTAACTTTCGTACCTTGACAATATGTTTTTTCGATCACAATTATAGTATTCAGTTGTTGGATCCAATCCCTTGTTGAAGTTTTTTTTTTTCTGATATCCAATGTCTAACAATTAGAAGATTAGCTAGGAACAGTGTTTTCATCAACACCATCTTTTCCCTCGGTAACAGTACCCCTAAATCATCTCCCAGTAAAACTAGTTGAGGTGTGAAGTTAATTTCGAGCTTAAATTGTTTAGATACAATCTCTAAAATGTTGTGAAATCTTCAGACTGTTCCATAACAACTGCAATACATCTGCCCCATCCATTTTAAATTTTGGGCAACTATCCTATCTCCCTTTTTTACATTTTATTAAAGGGAAGGTGTCACAAATTTTTTTTTTTATATAATATTGCTTTTAGTATGTCATTAAAATACATTTTATTTATTTGTGTTTTTGTGTTGTACTTTTTACTTTTTTCTTTTTACTTCTATATGGGGGCTGCCATTTTTTTTTTCATCTCTGTATGTGTCGATTAACGACACATACAGAGATGGAATACGGCACATACATCCCCATAGAGAATTAGAACGGAAGCCGTTCCATTCACTATAGCGTACGCCGTCTGTGTGGGAAGGTCTTTGGTAGAGCCATTTTCATGTGGACCGGAAGCTGCGGCCGGACAGTAAGATGACGACTTCCGGTCGCGGCTTTCGGCCATATGTTCAAGGCAGCGCAGACGCAAGGACTAGGAGCGGAGGCGGCAGCGGCGGCAGGAGCAGGCAAGTTATGTTTGTGTATGTGATGTGTGTGTATGTTAGTGTTATGCTGTCTGATTACCACTGTATCTAATCCTCCTACACTGTGCATTCGCTCAGAAAATGGCAGCATACAGTGTAGGAGGTTTGAACATTCAACTAGCCAGAAGAAAGGAGGGGGGATTGTGTGAGGACACTAGAGCGAGTGCGTCTACTCCAAATTTGCAGCATAAAGCAATGAGGTTGCTTTACCACATGCCAATGCTGCAATTTTGGGAATTGGTCCCTCTAGTGACCAGCACATGGAAATGTTATAAATTAGAATCTATAATATTTCCTGACTTGTGAAAAAATTAAAAAAATTAAAACAATGTGTAATCATTTATATACTAACTGTTTAACTGAAAAAAATTTTAAAACATTTCTAGCGACACATTCCCTTTAAGGAACTGAGGTGTGTAATATAACCTGTGTACCAAATTAAATTGTATTAATTGGTGATTAAAATTTAACACCACGTTCCAAATGTTATTATCATTTTTTGCCCAGTGTTGTTCATCCAGGGGGTCCTAGTTCTTTTGACCACTGTTTATCACTGTTAAATTGTATTTATTTTGTTTACATTGTAATAGACCTTTATATATAACTTTGCTAAGACCTTTTTCTGTAGTAGTGCTAATATACACATTCTGTATTCCCTTAGTGTATCTAACCAGTTGTTTTCGTTTTCTTCCATGGGAATTCTAATATACAATTCCTCCAGTTCTGATGCTCGTTTTTTTTCCCCCTGCTCGGCCACATTAATTTCTCTTTTTGAGTTAGTTATATATTTTTTTAAACAAGATACCCCTTAGGAACGCCTTTACTGCCTCCCACACAATCCTATCTTGGGCCGAATTCCAAATTTACCGTTAGCATTTGTATTAACTGATTGTTGTTATCCCCCAAATGTTTATCATATTGAACCAATGTGGGTTTATTTTAACTATCTGGTTATTCTCCCCCTATTTTTATTTCTACAACAATCAGGGAATGATCTGCTATACCTCTGTCATATTTTATTTTCCCCACCAAATCTATCCCCGACTCGCTACATAAAATGAAGTCGATACGGAACATAGTATGATTCGATTTATTATGGGAGAAGTATTCCCTTTTAAAGGCGTTCCTAACTCTCCATATGTCAATTAGGCTCAATTCAGTACACAAACTCGCCAAAGGGGTTATAATTGGGTACCTTATCGCTGGGAAAAGCCTGATCCTGTCTAGGGTTTCATTCATAACACAGTTCATATTCCCCAAAATTATTATTGGCCAGTTATTTCAGCTCCCCACCAACATACAATCCTGTTTTAAGACAATGGATGAGTATGGGGGTGGGACATAAACAAATGCCAGGATAAAATATTTCCGTTGTGCTTAATATGAAGGAAGATATATCTTCCTTCCTTAACTATCTCTTTACCTTATATATTACATTTAATACCCCGGTGAATAAGAACACTTGCTCCCCTAGAAAAGGAGGTGTGTGTTGAATGAAATTGTTGTGCCCAACTGTTATTGTGCACCCTACCTATCATATTCTTTATTAAGTTGGTTTCTAATATGAAAATAATTGCAGGAAATTGTGTTTTAAGATATCCAAATAGTGCTAACCTTTTAAGTTTATCTCCCATACCCCACACAATTTATACTACCACCCTCATTCTCATCCTCTTATGTAAATATAATAAATCAGAACACCCTAATTCATACTTTCCTTCCAAACTGTTACTATCTCTAATTTTTCCAGACCGGTTTAATTGCCCATATACTACGTAAATACGAAAAACCTACACATATTAGGTATCTACACAACAGTAATAACCTAAAAAATGTAACAGGTTATTTAGCGTGAAACGTGAATGGGATAAACAAAATTAACAAAAAACCTGATGAAATTAGTTGTTTTTTACATTCACGCCGCTAAAATAAATTCTGTAACTTACAAAGTATTTTTTTTCCCTTTAAACCATGCAGAAAATAAATACAATTTCTCCCACATAAAACAAGGCCTTATAAAGCCACATCAATGAAAAAAAAAAAAGTTATGGCTGCTTAAACGCAAAGAGGCAAAACTGAATCATTTTAGCTGGTTATTAAGGGGTTAATCCAACAAACTGACTTAAAACATAGCGCGAGAATATTAGGAAAAACTGTATTTTTATCCTGTTTCTGATGATTTTTCCCTTAACCCCTTCCTGCTTTGGCCACTTTTTTTTTTTTTTAATTTATTTCTTTATTATTATTTTTCAACATAACATAAACAACAAAAAAAGAAAACAGGTTAATTTTTTCTCAAACATATTCACATCTTACAATAGATACAACATGTATTTCAAATATCCTTTCATTAGTCGACAATATAAATAAAAACATTTAGGAGAAAGAGAAAAAATAAAAAATAAAAAAAAAAGGGGGGAAGGAAAAAGAAGAGAGGCAAGATTACAACATATATATATATATACACAAGGCAATTGCGATTCTTTCCCCAGGTACAGCTCCGCTAATTATATACATATAATTGGCAATGCAAGACTTTATCTATATAATCTACTATAGATCAGTTGCCTAGACTTGTTAGGACTTTACAACTATATCCTGATATCTTTACGCCAGTCACTTAGATACACTTCCAATATTTATAGTCTAGAAAGGAAATGCTCTTGAGGCATTATAGACTGACCATAACGTCCAATCATTTAGAAATTTTCCGTATGAATTAGAATGAACCGCTACCATTTTTTCCATAGTATAATCAAATTGAATGAGATTAGTTAATTCAGTGATCGTAATGGGGTCTGAAGATTTCCAAGACCTGGCTATCAACAGTCTGGCTGCCAGAATGACATGTCCTGTTATACACCTTAAGTCTCTAGGAATGTCAACAAGACCAACAAAACACAAAGCCAATGCAGGAGAGGGACGGATTTTATACCTTAAAATGCTGGACAAAAAAACAAAAGTAATTTCCCAAAAGTTAAAGACTAAAGGACAGTACCACCACACATGCATGTAATCGCCTAGGATGCCACAATTCCTCCAACAAAGAGGAGAGTAGGAAGGGTTAAATTTCTTCAACAGTGTTGGGGTTCTATACCATCTAAGCAATATTTTATGTGCTATTTCTCTGTGACTTTCTCCCTTTGAGATTTTGGGGACCCAATTCATCGCCTGTTGCCACTCTGCTAAGGTAATAACCATATTCAGTTCTGCCTCCCATTTAAGCAAATACCCTGGTTTGGCTAATCTCTGAACATTAGAAATTGTAGAATAAAACCACAAGATGCACTTCATTTTAGGCGCAGCCGAGTTGAAAGCCACAAAAGCGCTTCTTGGGAATAGTAGCCCATCTAAATTTCTACTGTTTAAGATGTGACGGATCTGAAAATATTTGTACAAATCATGAGTGGATATACCATATATTTCAACCAATTTATTAAAAGGCAGCATTCCCTTTGAATCGTAGAGGGAACCGATCGTTTCAACCCCAGCTGCCTCCCATTTTAGTACATTTAATTCCGGTGTAAAGGAGGAAAGATACCGAAGGGGAAGTAACCGAAGGGGGTAACATTCAGACTTAGGCGTATGTGAAATCAAATATTGCCAAGAAGCTATAGAGGCAACAATAGAAAGCATGTTCATGTTCCTATACGGGCTATTAGAATGATTTAGTGGCAAAAAAGAAATTAAGTGAGCCCCCGCTGTAGCCCTCTCAATTTCCACCCATTTAAGTTCGTTATGTCTACCCCACCAATGATAAATCTGGCTAAGAACCGTAGAGTGAAAATATCGCCTAATATCTGGTACCCCCATCCCCCCTAAAGACCAAGAACGGGGCATGGTGGAAAATCGAATCCTAGGTTTTTTACCAGCCCATATGAAATCCGTAAGTAACTTTTGAAGTTTCGAGAGATAAATGATAGGAAGTGGAATAGTCACTGTACGGAATACATATAGTATTATAGGCAAGATCATCATTTTAACAATAGCAATTTTTTCCGGCCCAAGATATCGTTGGTGTGGAGAAGCTATTCGCTAGTTTTGATACCTTAAGTAGGAGTGGGTGGTAATTCTTTGTAAATAAAGTCGAGCTCGAACTTGTAATAAAGGTACCTAGATATGTAATACTCTCTTCACTCCACTCAAAAGGGAAACGTGCAGATAACGCAATTTTTGTAACCTGATCCAATCCAATCCCCATCATTTTAGACTTATTTGAATTAACCTTGTAATATGAAATTTTGTTAAATTGAGAAATCGTATTTTCAATAGCAGGTAGAGAATTGAAGGGATCGGAAATCACCAAAAGCACATCGTCAGCATAAAGACCAACTTTGTGGATTTTAGTCCCTACTTGGATGCCCTGAATTTTTGTGTTAGTTCTTATTGCTTCTGCTAGGGGTTCCATTGCTAGGGCAAACACAATTGGGGAAAGTGGACAGCCTTGACGAGTGCCGTTCCTTATTGCAAAGGGATCAGAGAGAAACCCAGCGGAAAAAACTCTTGCCGAAGGGGACGAATATAGTGCCAATATTGACGATTTTATACGTCCCTTAAGGCAAAAATGTTCAAAAAGTTGTGACAGATAACCCCAATGTATTCTATCGAAAGCCTTCTCTGCGTCTAAGGAAAGAAGCAGAGAAGGCGTTCTTGAGGTCTCCACACACTGAATCAAATTCATAAACCGCCGAGTTCCATCAGAGACCTGACGTCCCGCCACAAACCCAACCTGATCTGGGTTAATCAATTGAGGGATAATATGATACAATCTTTGTGAAAGCATTTTTGCATATATTTTAATGTCTGTGTTTAAAAGAGAAATTGGTCTAAAGTTAGCTGGTACTGTAGGGTCTTTGTCTGGCTTAGGGAGAGTAACTACCGTGGCCAGGAGCATTTCTTTAGGGAAAGCACCCTTTTCTGCTGCTTTATTAAATATCTGCATTAACTGAGGAGCTAGTATCTGTGAGTATTCTCTATAGTAGTTATTCGTATATCCATCAGGACCTGGAGCTTTATGAAGTTTAAGCAATGATATGGCTTTAAGTACCTCTAATTCAGTGAAGGGAGCTGATATGGCTGCGAGTTGAGACTGAGAAACCTTGGGCAGTGGAACTGAAAGGAGAAAATCCGCAATTTCTCACTGTGAAGGTTGGTAGGTATTATCGTCCGAATGTAAGTTATAGAGATTGTTGTAATAATCTCTAAACCGATCAGCTATCAACCTAGGATCTATTATTTTATTACCCTGGGTGTCAATAAGGTGAGTAAGACGGGAATGTGGGGTAAGCTTTTTTATCCTTTTAGCCAAAAAGGCGCCAGCTCTATTATTATGTACATAGGTATTCATTTGTAAACGTTTAAGATTAATATCATATTGAGTTATCAACAAAGACTGTAGTGACAAACGCAAAGACCTCAGTTCAGAAGAGTATGCCGGTGTGGGTGTAGCTTTATTTTTATCATTTATAATTGTTATCTTCTTGTTGATACTAAAAATTTCGTTTTCCCTTTTTCTCTTAGCCTGAGAACAGGCTTTGATTAGTAGCCCTCTCATAAATGCTTTGTGTGCATTCCAGACCGTAAAGGGGCAAGAAACTGAGCCGGCATTTACTTCAAAGAAAAAAGACAATTCTTTAGACAGTTTCATAGCATGATCAGGGTGGAGGAGTATATAGTCATTCAAACGCCACTGTGATGGATAGGAGAAAAGCATTTTTTCCTCTATGTAAAGCGAAATTGGTGCATGGTCAGACCAGGTTATCTGTCCGATTTCTGAAGCTTTAGATTGTAACAGTGCCCTGTTATTTACCAAAAACAAGTCAATCCTAGAATAAGAACCATGTGGAGGAGAAAAGAAAGTATAGTCCCTCTCCCCCCCATGTTGACATCTCCACACATCGAACAGACCTTCCTCCACCAAGGTCAATGCAAAAGGAAAGGCTTGTCTGCTTTTAGTGGTACAATCTATATCTGGGTCAATAATCATGTTAAAATCTCCACCCACAACCAACATGCCTTGTGTTGCGCTTTTAATTTTAGATAGTATGGTAACCAAGTAGTGATGTTGGCGTTTGTTTGGAAAGTAAACATTAACAATAGTATACAGTATATTATTAATTTCACATACTACTCCCAGATATCTTCCTTGGGGATCGCTTATAAGTGATTTAAATGTAAAAGCGACTGAATTTTTAATAGCAATCATAACCCCCTTACGTTTAACCATACATGAAGATGTAAAAATGTGTGGAAAATATTTGTTTGAACACTTCGGACTTTTCTCCGCCTGAAAATGGGTTTCTTGCACCAATAAAACGTCACATTTTAGAGCCTTAGCTTCCCGCCACAACAGACTTCTCTTATAAGGACTATTAAGGCCCCTAACATTAATTGAAGAAAATTTCAATACCATGTCTACAGGTTAAAGAGCAAATACAGATAGGCGCCAAGAAACTCCCTACGAGCCTTAAAATTCTGAAATCAGTACCTTTGTTTTTAAGAAAAACCTTAAAAAAGTTAGTTTTCTGAAAACATAAGTTCAAAATTGCCCCGTTATATAGATAAGTCATGTACAAGAGAGTACATACTAAAGAGACAGAAAAGGAAAGTAAAGAAAAGTAATAATAAAAAGGAAAGAAGAATAAATTGAGAACAATCATAGTGCGAATTCCGCACTGCATTCTCTTTGGGAAAAAGAACCGATAACACAATTTGCTCAAGTAATAATATAAAAAAAAAACTAAAAATGAGTTAACCAAATGCAAGATGTATTGATACCATGTTATCCTTTAGTATGAAAACAACATATACATAAAGTATCAAGTCGTACGGTGTCTAGTGCTCACTGACTTCCATTCCAAAGGAAGTGTGGAAGGAAAGTTGGCCTTCCTAACTCTGTGAACATTTCCGGGTAAAGGAATGTTCCATTTCTGTAACAGGGCTATTCCTTCTTCCACAGACGTAGCAGTGACGAAAGTTCCATTATATGTTATCAACAATTTTGTCGGGAACCCCCATTTATACCTTATACCCTCGTCACGCAAGGTTTTCGTAACTTGAGAATACTCCCTACGGGCTTGAAGAGTTGCAGCTGAAAGGTCCGGGAATAGAAAAATATTTGAAAAAGGAGACGGAAGCGAGCCTGATCTTCTGGCCTCAAACATTAGTCTCTCTTTAATATGGAAAAAATGTATTCTAACCAATATGTCTCGAGACGCCTTTTCTGGTGCTGTTTTAGATTTTGGTAATCAAAATTATCAAATCTAGAATTATCAAATCTAATTCTGAGAGTGATGGTATTATAGCGAGGAATATTTTTCTCACATAAGAAGTCAATTCTGTAGTCGGTATCTCCTCCGCTATGCCTCGAATTTTTATATTATTTCGCCTTGCTCGATCCTCGCTGTCTGAAACTTTGTGTTTGAGCCAAACAACGTCATTTTCCAAAATATTATGGGCATCCACTAATTCATTATGTGCGGTTGTGAAATCTCCCATCTTGCGTTCCAAATGGTCGGTACGCTCGCCCAGGAGATTAACATTAGACTGTAGTTTGCTGATCAAAGATGACACACTTTTATCTATGCCCTTTTGTAGCAAGATTAGCATGCCTTTTAATATATCTACAGTTATGGGGGCGTCAGAGGAAGGAAACTGATTAATATCACAGGGTTCATCTGTTACTGATTCTGTCAGTGTAGTCTCATCCGCCCTTAGAGATTTTTTTCGAGCAGGACTTTTAGTTGCTGGAGAGACCAAAGGAGAAAAAGAATCCCCGCATGAGGCCCTGTCCTCATTTGATGTAGAGGGAGAGCCAGAGGCCCCATCTTCGGGTGGAACTTCGTCCTGTATTAGATCACATATAGATATACTTGCGGGCTGGCTCACACCATCTTGTATAGCATCAGATATTCCTGGCGCTAAACCAACTCCTTGGGAAAGAGCTGCATTAGAAAAATATTCTGTTAACTTCCTAGGTACAGTTCTACCCTTACGTTTAGTCATCTTAGCTGACCTTAGACTGACCTTTCTTGTTCGTACTCTAAATTTTTACCTGCTTTCCATTTTATGAATACTATATAAAAATTTAAGTAGCAAAAAACAAGAAACAAAACCAAAGGATCGGAAAAAGAAACAAATCCAGAACCAAATCCAGCCAAAGCAGCCTCCCAATTTCCGACCTCTAACCTTCAGCCACGTACAATTAGATATGGAAAAAAGACGGTTGGGCACACGGTGGGGCAGAATGGAGTACAGTTCAGCACAACCAAGCACAAATACGGAAGGATGAGTTACAAAGTACAGTCACTTAATTAACTTTCCATCACTTTCAATATTTTCAGCATACTACCAGATCTCTTTGATTCCTCTTCCTGGCGCAGTTAATGCAAAGCACAGGTCAGCACAGCACAAATGATTTTCCTTCCAAGAGAGCCGAGACACGTGGTATCCTTGAGCCCAGCCCCGCCCAGCCTCCTTACTAGTAGACAGCTGACAGATGAACGTTATAGCCGGACCTCGCGTTAGTGATGTTGCACTTCCCCAGTGCAGTTCCCCAACAGCTGGGAATCACCTCGTGGGGTATCCTACCCAGGGGCGCCTCTCTTCAGTGGACCTCGGCAGTACCTCGGCAGGTTCGACAACAATTACAGCTGGGCTCAGCAAGGTTGCTGGACATGCAATCACAACGAGCTCAGCAGACTTGACGAGCACCGCAGCACACACTGCACACACATCAGCAGAGACAAGCGGAAGCAAGCAGAGACAAGAGGCAACTGGAGATAAGGCAGACAGGATCGTAAATTCCTTAACCTTGAGGATCCTCACACTGGTCTTTCTTATTTTCCCTTCACAGAAGGCCTCTCAGTTTAGGCAGCTCAGTTAGCTCAGTCAGCGGCTCAGACGGTTGGTTAACATTGATTGGGCTCCATAGGGCAAATTGTGTCAGCTACTTCCTTCAGCAGCCAGCAGCCATGACCTCGGCGGCTAGGCTCCACCCAGTGGACAGATCTCTTGCTTTGGCCACTTTTGACCTTCCGGACCGCCTTATTTTTCAAATCTGACATGTTTCACTTTATGTGGTACTAACTTTGGAATGCTTTCACCTATCCAAGCGATTCTGAGATTGTTTTCTCGTGACACATTGGACTTTATGTTACTGGCAAAATTTGCTCGATACGTTCAGTATTTAATTGTGAAAAACACCAAAATGTAGCAAAAAATTGCAAAAATTTGCATTTTTCTCAATTTAAAGAGGCTCTGTCACCAGATTTTGCAGCCCCTATCTGCTATTGCAGCAGATCGGCGCTGCAATGTAGATTACAGTAACGTTTTTATTTTTAAAAAACAAGCATTTTTGGCCAAGTTATGACCATTTTCGTATTTATGCAAATGAGGCTTGCAAAAGTACAACTGGGCGTGTTGAAAAGTAAAAGTACAACTGGGCGTGTATTATGTGCGTACATCGGGGCGTGTTTACTACTTTTACTAGCTGGGCGTTCTGATGAGAAGTATCATCCACTTCTCTTCAGAACGCCCAGCTTCTGGCAGTGCAGATCTGTGACGTCACTCACAGGTCCTGCATCGTGTCGGCACCAGAGGCTACAGTTGATTCTGCAGCAGCATCAGCATTTGCAGGTAAGTAGCTACATCGACTTACCTGCAAACGCCGATGCTGCTGCAGAATCATCTGTAGCCTCTGGTGCCGACACGATGCAGGACCTGTGAGTGACGTCACAGCGTGATCTCTGGAGAACACGGCTGTGTCTGCACTGCCAGAAGCTGGGCGTTTTGAAGAGAAGTGGATGATACTTCTATACACAACGCCCAGCTAGTAAAAGTAGTAAACACGCCCCGATGTAACACACATAATACACGCCCAGTTGTACTTTTACTTTTCAACACGCCCAGTTGTACTTTTGCAAACCTCATTTGCATAAATACGAAAATGGTCATAACTTGGCCAAAAATGCTCGTTTTTTAAAAATAAAAACGTTACTGTAATCTACATTGCAGCGCCGATCTGCTGCAATAGCAGATAGGGGTTGCAAAATCTGGTGACAGAGCCTCTTTAAATGCATCTGCTTGTAAGACAGGCAGTTATACCACAGAAAATTGTTGCTAATTAACATCCCCCATATGTCTACTTTAGTTTGGCATAATTTTTTGAACATACTTTTATTTTTCTAGGACCCTTCAAGGCTTAGAACTTTAGAAGCAATTTCTCACATTTTCATTCAAAAGGCTATTTTTTCAGGGACCAGTTCAGTTCTGAAGTGGCTTTGAGGGCCTTCTATATTAGGAACCACAAATAAGTCACCCCATTTTAAAAACTTCACCCCTCAAAGTATTCAAAACAGCATTTAGAAAGTTTCTTAACCCTTTAGACGTTTCACAGGAATTAAAGCAATGTAGTGGTGAAATTTACAAATTTAGGTTTTTATTGCAGAAATTCATTTTTAATCAATTTTTTTTGTAACACAGAAAGTTTTGTCAGAAAAATGCAACTCAATATTTATTGCCCAGATTCTGAAGTTTTTAGAAATATCCCACATGTGACCCAAGCGTTCTAATAGACTGAAGCACCGGCCTCAGAAGGAAAGGATCACCTAGAGGATTTTGGGGCCTTGTTTTTATCAGATTATATTTCAGGCACCATGTCAGGTTTAAAGGGCTCTTGCGGTGCCAAAACAGTAGAAACCCCCCACAAGTGACCCCATTTTGGAAACTACACCCCTTGAGGACATTATCTAGGGGTATAGTGAGCATTTTGACTCCACAAGTTTTTTTTAGAAATTATTGGAAGTAGGCCGTGAAAATGAAAATCTACATTTTTCCCTCATAAAACATAGGTTTCGCTAATTGTTTTTCATTCCCACAAGGACTAAAGGAGAAAAAGCACCACAACATTTGTAGAGCGGTTTGTCCAGAGTAAAACAGTACCCCACATGTGGTCATAAACGGCTGTTTGGACACACGGCAGGGCTCAGAAGGGAAAGAGCAGCATTTGGAGTTCAAATTTAACTGGAATGGTTTGCGGAGGCCATGTCACATTTGCAAAGCCCCCGAGTGGCCAAAAAAGTGAAAACCCCCCCAAGAGTGACTCCATGTGGGAAACTAAACCCCTGAAGGAATTTATCTAGGTGTATAGTGAGCATTTAAAAAAATGTTTCAATTAAAAATCCATGGATAAACTTTGAAGCACTCCTATATGCACAGGCCAGGTTTGTTGGGGGAGGTTTCACAATGATAAGTTGTGTCTCATCTTCTCCCCCTTTTGTAACACACTTTACACCTTTTTTGGCTCCTTCCCTTTTTACCAGTGAAGGGATTTCGCCAGGAAAGTGTTGCCCTGGTACAATACGTGGACCATCGCTTCTAGAAGTACTGGGGCCCTCCCCTTCCTGGTTCCCAAATAGAAGGGCCTTGATAACCGCCTATTGAAACTGAAGGAATGTCCCTGTCCTGCCTGCACATTGGTATAGCATGTAAGAGTTATACAATGCCATCTGTACCATGTGCACGGCCAATTTTTGTACCACACCTTTGTTTTATGTATGGCACTGTACGGCTTCAGCACTTGATCTGAGAGATCAACCCCTCCCATGTACTTGTTGCAATCTGGCTTGGGAGTCATTGTAGTTCTACCGATACCATGTGGTGCTGCCGCTACCGTGTATTGTGGTCAACATAAGGACGTCCCTCTTGTCCTTATACTTGACCAGCAACATGTTATCTCTGTGTAGTGCCCTGGTTTCTCCCTTTCTTAGGGGTTGCCCAATCAGATTTTTAGAGAGGCCTCTCTGATTTTTGCGCACGGTGCCGCATGCTACAGTACTTCTGGTGGAGAGGCATTTAAATAGTGGGATGCTGTTATCAGGGCCGCCATCAGGGGGGTACTGCAGTGAGGGGCCCGGGCATAAATAAAAAAAAGGGGCCCGCACTCTGCCGCTGGAATTAATATACTCACGGCAGTGTGGCTCTTACGATTTCACTACGGTGAAAGGAACAGGTCCCATCACGAAGCAGGGGCCCGTTCATTACATCAGAATAAAACTGTAAGGGCCCGCTGGAGAGTGAGATGTGCCCGCCCCTCCTCCTCCACAACAGCGTGACAGCGTGTGGGGAGGAGACAAGGGGTGGAGACATCACAGCAGCGGGAGTTATGAGCTCAGCCTCGGAGGATACGTCCAGCAGCAGCAGCAGTCGTCGTCGTCGTCTTCTTCTTCAGGGTATGTTCACACGAGGGCGTCCGTTACGGCTGAAATTACGGGGATGTTTCAGCCTGAAAACATCCCCGTAATTTCAGCCGTACCGGCATGTGCAGGCGCTTGAACGCCGCGTCAATTACGGCCGTAATTAGCGCTGCTATTCATTGGAGTCAATGAATAACGGCTCCAATTACGGCCAAAGAAGTGACAGGTCACTTATTTGACGCGGGCGTCTATTTACGCGCCGTCATTTGACAGCGTCGCGTAAATATACGCCTCGTGTGAACAGACAAACGTCAGCCCATTGCTTTCAATGGGCAGATGTTTGTCAGCGCTATTGAGGCGCTATTTTCAGACGTAATTCGGGGCAAAAACGCCCGAATTACGTCCGTAAATAGGCCGTGTGAACATACCCTCAGACACAGTGAGTACTAAGGGTATGTGCACACGTAGTGACCAAAAACGTCTGAAAATCCAGAGCTGTTTTCAAGGGAAAACAGACCCTGCTTTTCAGACGTTTTTTGACCAACTCGCATTTTTCGCTGCGTTTTTCACGCCGTTTTCGCGGCGTTTTTTACGTCCGTTTTTGGAGCTGTTTTCATTGGAGTCTATGAGAAAACAGCTCCAAAAACGTCCAAAGAAGTGTCCTGCACTTCTTTTGACGAGGCTGTATTTTTACGCATCGTCGTTTGACAGCTGTCAAACGACGACGCGTAAATAACAGGTCATCGGCACAGTACGCCGGCAAACCCATTCAAATGAATGGGCGGATGTTTGCCGACGTATTGTAGCCCTATTTTCAGACGTAAAATGAGGCATAATACGCCTCGTTTACGTCTGAAAATAGGTCGTGTGAACCCAGCCTAAATTATGTCTGTGTCTGGCTGCTGCTGCCCGGAGCCTCCTGAAAAAATCTCCTCCTGCCCCCATAGAAAGTAAATATCTTACCCACCTCTGTATTATGTTAACACTGCAGCATAGGATTGTATCAGCTCTACGGCTCTTATCTCCCGTCCTGTGTAACATGTGACAATAAACCTGTCTTCTCCCTCTGTTAACACAGGACAGGAGAAAAGAGCCGTTGTAGAGCTGAGTAATACAATCCTATGCTGCAGTGTAAACTAATACAGACGTGGGTAAGATTTTTGCTTTCTATGGGGAGGGGGTAGAGTTAGATGATAATGGGGCAGGGAGATGATAATGGGGGCAGGGAGATGATTATGGGGGCAGGGAGATGATCATGGGGGCAGGGAGATGATCATGGGGGTAGAGTTAGATGATAATGGGGGCAGGGAGATGATAATGGGGGCAGGGAGATGATAATGGGGGTAGGGAGATGATAATGGGGGTAGAGTTAGATGATAATGGGGGCAGGGAGATGATAATGGGGGCAGGGAGATGATAATGGGGGCAGGGAGATGATAATGGGGGTAGAGTTAGATGATAATGGGGGCAGGGAGATGATAATGGGGGCAGGGAGATGATAATGGGGGCAGGGAGATGATAATGGGGCAGGGAGATGATAATGGAGGCAGGGAGATGATAATGGGGGCAGGGAGATGATAATGGGGCAGGGAGATGATAATGGGGCAGGGAGATGATAATGGGGGCAGGGAGATGATAATGGGGGCAGGGAGATGATAATGGGGGCAGGGAGATGATAATGGGGGCAGGGAGATGATAATGGGGGCAGGGAGATGATAATGGGGCAGGGAGATGATAATGGGGGCAGGGAGATGATAATGGGGGCAGGGAGATGATAATGGGGGCAGGGAGATGATAATGGGGGCAGGGAGATGATAATGGGGGCAGGGAGATGATAATGGGGCAGGGAGATGGCATTGGGTAGGGAGGGAAATGATGCTAGAGTGGGAAGGAGATAATAATGGAGGGAGGATGGCACTTGAGTAGGGATGCACGATGCATCAAAACTTCGATACGGTTTCGATACCGTGCACCCCCAAACGGTTCAATACCGTTATTTCATGTATTTCGATACTAAGCTGTGCGGCCGCACAGCTCAATATTGTAATACATGAATGTATGAGAGCGGAGCTGCGGCTGTGTAATACAGTTACGGCCCCGCTCCGGAGTCCTGACATGTGCGCGCCGCCAGGATTATGTGATGCGGCCAGCGCTGCACTAATGAGCGGCGGCACTGAAAACAGAACATGGCGGGCGCACTACAAAACACCCCCACATGTTCTATCTTCAGTGCCTGAACCGCCGCTCATTAGTGCAGCGCCGCCCGCATCACCTCGTGCTGACCGCGTGCGGGGCGGGGCGATGGCTGTATTACACAGCCGCAGTCCCACTCTATAAAGGCAGAGATCAAAGAAACCTCTCATCTCCGCCGCTATTCCCCTGAATGCTGCGATCAAAGCTGACTGCAGCATTCAGGGGAAAATAAGAAGGGGGGATGCCCCTTGGATCGTGTCACAGGAATCCCTGTGACACGATTGAGGGACATACCATATATGGGCAGACAGCCCAAGGTCCAATGAAGGACCCCAGGGCTGTCCTACCATATTTCCTGTTAGGGCATACTCAGGTCTGTCCTAACAACTGCCTGTGTACTATCCGTATATAGATATATACCAGTACATTAAAGTTTAAAAAATAAAGTAAAAACATAAAGTAATGTTAAATAAAAAAAATATACACATACACATTTACAAAACACATTAAAATAAGTCTCAATACATAAAATATACACACATTCAGTATTGGCGCGGCCGTAATAACCTGCACAACAATTTTTTGCGTCATTTATGATGTGTACGCTGTAAAAAATAAAATAAAAACTTCTTTCACTTAATAATGTGGGGCACGAGGTGTTATAAATTTAACCTCCATGTGCCTCACATTAATAGTAATTAACCCCATCATGTACCTTACACATTAACCCATTATAATTGAGGAACATGATGGGGTTAATTACTATTAATGTGAGGCACATGGAGGTTAAATTTACCATCACACCTCGCGCCTCACATAAGAAATGGAAGAACTGTTTTGTTTTTTTATTACTGTTGGCAAAGTATCGCTTTGTTATCGAAATCGCAATACTACACAAAGCATCGGTACCGAAGTCCAAATTCTGGTATCGTGACATCCCTCCACTGGAGGAGGCATTATACAATGGGGGGGGGGGTAATAATTGGGTGAAAAGTGATGATATCTGAAGGGAGGGGAGAAATTATATATGGGGAGGGGTAGAGGAAGGAGAGAGTATACCTGGGCAGGGGGAGAAAGCTTATACCGGAGGCATAGTTAGCAACAGTCCTGAATTTGCAGGGACTGTCCTGAATCTACAGAGGCAGTCCCAGAAAATTACTGTCCCAGAAGTGTCTCAGCCACTGCCATATTCAATTGTATCTGCGCCACACACCCCCCTGTAGATAGTGCCACACCCACCCCTGCAGATAGCGCCACATACAGCCCCCTTTAGATAGCGCCACACACCCTCCTGTAGATAGCGCCACACCCACCCCTGCAGATAGCGCCACACACAGCCCCCTTTAGATAGCGCTACACACAGCCCCTGTAGATAGCGCCACACACAGCCCCCTGTAGATAGCGCCACACACACCCGCCTGTACATAGCGCCACACACACCCCAGTACATAGTGCCACACACACCCCTGTAGATAGTGCCACACACCTCCCCTGTAGATAGCGCCACACACAGTCCCCTGTAGATAGCGCCACACACAACCCCTGTAAATAGCGCTCCACACCCCCTGTAGATAGCGCCACACACACCCCCCTGTAGATAGTGCCACACCCCCCCCTGTAGATAGTGCCACACACCCCCCTGTAGATAGTGCCCCTCACCCCCCTGTAGATAGCTCCAGACACAGCCCCCCTGTAGATAAAAGTCTAAATGCTAAACTCTGGCCACAGGTAGGGGTCTGGTGGAAAGGTGTCTGAATTACCTAACAGGTCTGGTCTAGGATCTGATTTTTTTCTGGTTTGGTGTCTGAATTAATTTTGTTGTGTGGTTTTTACACAGATAACGTGTGTGCAGCGTGTGAACAGAATGCAAAAGCATCATCCAGACATGCCCGTGGCGGTGGGAGATCTTAGGGACTACATTTTGGTGAGTGACTCTCCTGTGTATAGGGCTTCAGTGCAATGATTTTTGTTTATATTGCCCTCCTACACCCTGACAGATTCTATACACACACACACACACACACACACACACACATACACATACGCACACACACGCACACACACACACACACACACACACTCTTGTCTCTTCCCTGTGACTCCACAGAGCCCCTGTGAGGTTGTGTCTCCTCCCTGGCTACCACTGCTACCTTCAGTTCTCCCAGCCCTGGCGCTTAGTCTCTCCCCTTTGCCCTCCGACACCCACCTCCTGTCTCTGCCCTGCTCCTCCAAAGAGTTTTCTTTTTAATGTGCCCTACCTCCCGCCCCTTTACATTTCACCCCCCCCCCTCCTAATAACGAGGGGGCGGGGGCCCAGACTCATTTGCAGTATGGGGCCCAGAAATTCCTGATGGCAGCCCTGGCTGTTATAGAAGTTATCCACGTAAAGGTGATAACCCTGGCCCAGCAGTGGGTGCACCAAATCCCACACTATTTTTCCACTAACTCCCAGGACAGGGGGGGGCATTCTGGAGGTTATATCCTGGTGTCCTTCCCTTCATAAACCCTAAACTTGTAGGTGTACCCTGAGCTGCTCTTGCACAGCTTGTACATTTTAATTCCATACCTCGCCCTCTTGCTTGGCAGGTATTGGCAGAATTTTAGTCTCCCCTTAAAATGTACAAGGGACTCGTCTAATCCTATGTTCTTTTCCGGGGTGTCCACTTCTTGAAATTTGGTGCAGAAATAATCAATCATTGGCCTGATTTCTAATAGGCGGTTGTATGTGGGGTCATCACGGTGCGGGCACTGTGCATTATCATTATAATGCAAAAATGTCTAAATTATTTAAAAACGTGTCCGGGTCATTGCCATGCGGTATAATGGGGTGCTGTATAAAACGTCCACACTCCAGTATTGCCTAATCTCTGGCTTTTTTACTAAGCCCATATGTAGGACAAGGCCCCAAAATTTCATAATCTCCGCTGCCTCTATGGGTGTCCGCCTAGCAAATGATGACGTGGGGTTTTGGGCTAAAAATTGTTGGGCGTATAAATTTGTCTGGGCCACGATTAAATTAACAAAATCCTCAGAGAAAAAGAGCTTGAAATAGTCAATTTCTGCGAGGCCTGCAGTCTCGAATAGAGTTCCTGAGCTGCTTATGAATTCTGTAGTGTGAGGCTCATAATTATCAGGGGTTGGATTCCACATGGTATCACTCATTTGGGGGGGTTGCCTTAGCTGATGTCCTGGGGCGTCTTTGCAGGGGTTCCTCATCACTGGATGAGGATGATGATGAGGAGGTCAAGAGGAATGGGGCAATTTCCTCTTCTCCCTCGCTGGCTGATTCAGTGTCAGAGGCCAGGATGGCGTATGCCTTTGAGATGATTGGGACATGTAGTTCTTCAACACGTGTAATATTTAATTTATTTTTATAGAGGTGGTTGTGTATGTTGTGCTTTTACATGTATATATGAAATTTATAGGAAAAAAAAAAGAAGAGAAGAAAAAGGAGAGAAGAATAAGAAAAATTTAGGAGAAAGAAATTTATTGAACGTTTAATATAGAACTGTAAAAAAAAATTGAGCTACAACTGTGTCGCTACGCTATCAAAAATTTAGTGACCGAACTTCAGTTAAAAAAACCTGAATGTCCATCACTAAACGGACGCTAACTATAACGCTGTACATTTATACTAAAACTCTCGCTACCCTATCAAAAATTTAGTGACCGAACTTCAGTTAAAAAAAACTGGATGTCCATCACTAAATGGACGCGGACTATAAGCTGTAAATTTACTCAAACTGTATAAAAAATATATAGCTATAACTTATGCTATATATTTTTTTTACAAAACGGGCGTCAGTAAACGTCCGCTACTCTAACGCCCTAACGCTACTCTTTTTTTTTTTACAGTTTTATAAGAACAAAAAAAGGCCAAAAAAAACCCTGCGTAAACAAATTACCAATGAGGCTGATTATTAGACTCAGCACTCAGTGGCCGCAGGGCGCACACAAAAAAAAGGTGCAGTAAAAAAAAGGCCAAAAAAGGCGAAAAAATAAAAAACCTACGCCAATAATTGAGCACAGATGTCGATCAGCGATGATGGTCACTGATCAGCGCTCAGTGGCCGCAGGGCCCACACAGGGAGGTGCAAAAAGAAAAAAAAATTGGCAGTCAGGGATGGCGGTCACTGATCTGCTCTCAGCGGTCGCAGGACGTAAAAAGGGAAAGAGGGTGAGTGGGAGGGGGAAGGGTACAGGTATAAGAGGTTTAGGGACAAAACAAGTGCTGCTTAAAAAAAAATCAGCAGCAGTTACGGATGATGATGATGACTGTTCACTCTGCAGCAGGAAGCTGTCGGATGAACACGTCACAGCAGGATCGCAGCACAGAAGGCCTCAGAATCGGTAAGTATGGCTCACAGACCGTAACACCAGCCCTGCTCACCGTTCCTAACTGGAATGAGGTGGGCAGAGCTGGTGGAGGGTGTTTCAAGCACCCACCATGGCTGCGATTGGTCGGTCGGTGCAGACCGACCAATCGTAGCGATCGGGGGGGGTGGCATCACCGCCAGCTCGTCATCACTACATGGCAGGGATTGGTGCTGTCCTAGGCAGCATCAATCATCACCATATCACTGTGCCCTGTGGCACAGTGATTGGCGAAAGCCGCAATTGGCCGCAATTGGCCGGTCTGAATTGACCAGCCAATTGCCGCGATCGCTGATGCGGGGCGGGTAAGCCACCCCATTGGCCCTCGTGTGAAGATGGCCTGCTGTTATGGACAGCAGCCATCTTTACTTTGTAACTTTTATTTTTTACACTGTAACCCATTCTTCATTTGGCGTATGGGTACGGCAAATTGCGGGAACTCATGGCTTTCGATGGCATACCCATACGTCAAATGTCGGGAAGGGGTTAAAAAGACATACACAATTGATGTTGTTTACAATTTTAACTAAAGATAAAGTCCCATGTATCACATGTCCGCTGTGGAAATCCTTCTGGAATAATAAAAAAAAGTTTATATTTAACTCGGCCATGGCCACACATCCCTCCCTTTTTAGCGTAGCCCGGCCTCCTGGGATGACGCTGTAGTCCATGTGACTACTGCAGCCTTTTATTAGATGCTGCAGTCATATGGGATGAAACGTCATCCCTGGAGAAGAGCAGCATTTCCACAGCATAAATTTACATGCTGCGGCTTAAAAAACCACACTGCAGGTCAATTTATGAACGGGTTTTTTTCAGCAGATTTTTTCCACCGTGTGTGGATGAGATCTGTTCAAATCTCATCCACACTGCTACTACTGTACTAAACTGTGGATTTTCCGCAATGAAATTCTTTGTGGAAAATCTGCAGTGGTTACGCCTAGTGAGTTCCTACCAATTCAAATGGTGAAATTTTGCATTGGGCATGAAAGAGTTGAAACATGTGGCAGATAATTCAGCATTTACTCAGAGCTCCATTCTTCTTGTATGGAGCTCTGATTCCCTATCTAGCTGCACTGATAACTAGAAGTTATTTAGTTGTGAAACATGCATATATTTATCATAGGGAGGGTGAGATAAACAATCAATAAAATTATTTTTCCTGATCTCCCAGCTGAACAAAGGAACATGCAAGTGAAAATTGAATATGCCCAACCTTGAGGGTAAGGCCACACGGTGCGGCCATGTTGCGTTTTTAAACCACAGCAAGTCATTTTTCAATAGAAGTCAATGGTGAAATTGTTGTTATGGACAGACTGCTGCTATTATATTACAATGTGTTTTTTGTGCAGTTGACCGCATCTTCATAATGTCCGGCCGCATGCGCTGTTAATGACCGCGCTGCCAAAGTTGTTGCTGTACTGCTTATATTTGTACTAAGGGTAGGGCCACACGGAGCGACCCTGACACAGTCGCAATGCGGCTAACAACCGCACCGGCACCATGTTCGGTGCGGCTGTCAAACAGCCTGTTAGTGGCCGCATGTTAACGCGGGTAAACCGTCCCTTTATCTGCAAAATTGTGCGGCCATGAATTAATACACCCTTTATGGCCGCACGATTTTGCAAATTACAACTTACCCCCTATTCATTCTCTATGGCAGCGCTGGAAAAAGCCGAACACTGCACTCAGCTATCTCCGGCGCTCCCATAGAGAATGAATGGAGCGTCAGTGCACATGTAGCCGGAATACCCCTTAACGAGGTATTTGACAGCCGCGCCTACATAGTGCCAGCACAGTTGTTGGCCGTGTTGCGACCGTGTCAGGGCCGCTCCGCGGGGCCGTACCCTTACAGCAGATATCGGGAGACAGTGGGGCTACCAACATACACATGATCAGGGGACTGTAGAGTGCGTACACTCCTACCGGGGGGAAGTGGCTTCACCTACTCACCTTCCCCATTAATGGCCATACCTTTTTCCAAACCCCCTGTCCCTCTAATAAGACTCAGACACTTGGGTTGGATAAATTTGGCCACAGCAGCCATTTTATTTACAAACAAACATCAAGAACACCAATTTACAAATAATAATAACAATGGAAGGGGAGTCCTTGGAGCTACAAAAGTCTGTCACGAAACAGCCCACCTGCATAGTATTTTTCTCCCAGCCGTCACCCTACTGGCTCAGGGGCACCGTTATACCTGCAGTTGGCTGACCTCAACCGCAACCACTCCCCGGGACACCACCCAGCGGGAGCCCAAATTGACCACTCCTCGGGACACCACCCAGCAGGAGCCCAAATTGACCACTCCTCGGGACACCACCCAGCAGGAGCCCAAATTGAGCAGACTACCAACCATAATAAATTGGGGAGGGACCATACCCCCTATGAATCCCCCCCCCCACAGTAATTTACCACCAACTCCAAGGACCCCCAATCCGCCATACAACTGCTGCGACATTGCAAAACTGTTCCACAGCATCCTCCGGTACCTGCGGAAAAACAAAAACAACGAGCAACAAAGCGAAATACCAAAATAGTCACACAGATGAACACATCATTTTGGGAGGGAGGGTGGGACAAGCTTCCCTGAGCTGTTACTAAAGATGGCGACGCCTTTCCCTCTCCTACCCTTAAGTAAACTGACCTCGCCCCCCCTCACATCCGCCCCCTCCTAAACACACCCCTAACTCCTTAACTCCTTCCCTTCCTAACATCCCTGATCATGGTGGCCTCCCCCTATGGCATTCTGCCGGGTCCAGCCTGTACTTGATCAGGGGACTGTAGAGTGCGTACACTCCTACCGGGGGGAAGTGGCTTCACCTACTCACCTTCCCCATTAATGGCCATACCTTTTTCCAAACCCCCTGTCCCTCTAATAAGACTCAGACACTTGGGTTGGATAAATTTGGCCACAGCAGCCATTTTATTTACAAACAAACATCAAGAACACCAATTTACAAATAATAATAACAATGGAAGGGGAGTCCTTGGAGCTACAAAAGTCTGTCACGAAACAGCCCACCTGCATAGTATTTTTCTCCCAGCCGTCACCCTACTGGCTCAGGGGCACCGTTATACCTGCAGTTGGCTGACCTCAACCGCAACCACTCCCCGGGACACCACCCAGCGGGAGCCCAAATTGACCACTCCTCGGGACACCACCCAGCAGGAGCCCAAATTGACCACTCCTCGGGACACCACCCAGCAGGAGCCCAAATTGAGCAGACTACCAACCATAATAAATTGGGGAGGGACCATACCCCCTATGAATCCCCCCCCCACAGTAATTTACCACCAACTCCAAGGACCCCCAATCCGCCACACGAACATACTTAGACACCTTTAAGTATGCGAGCCCCCACCCAACGAGAGGGCCCTTTCGATACCTTCCTGCAGGCGCAGAGTCCACAGGTCGATCCCCACGGCCATCAGGTACACACCATCACCTAGCCAATAATTACCCTGGCCATCCTCGAAGTCATAATGACGCACGAAGACCCCCCCGTTTCTCACCACGAAACCCGAAACTGCCCGATTAACCTTAACCCTGGCTTTATTCAACCGCTGCACCGATCTAGCATGCCGCCAAACCTTCCGCGGGACAATCTCTGACCACACCACCTTAATAGCCGGACCATAACCTGAGTAGATCGTATTTTATATCCCTGATCAATTCCCGAAAAGGACGACTACCCAAATCGTTACCCCCGACATGCAACACCAAGACATCCGGGGCCCTGTCCATCAGCGCAAACCGATGCACGTCCGGCAACACCCGACTCCACAGCATCCCCCTACTCCCCAGCCACCGCACGACTACAAACTGCCGCCGAAAACCCAACTGCCGCCCGTCTGGACGAACATCCGCCCGCTCCGCCCCCCAATGAACGTAGGAATGCCCGACGATCCACACCAATCGCCCCGCTGGTCCTGAAAAATAAAACCACTGATTAACAAAACGAGTAAGGATGCAAGCGAAACATGGAGGAGGAGAGAAAAACGATGAGGGGACCTGGAGGGAGTGTAGAGAAGGAGGGATTACGACTGGACTATCATATAAACTGAGGGCGCACATACAGCTGGAAGCGGCGGGAATCCCATCGACCTATCTGCTTTACCACTTCCTCACCCAACCCCCATGCCACCGCCTCCGTCGCTGCCCCAATCCGAACAGAATGGGGGGAAAACAACGCCTCCTCCAGTCCCAACTTCCGCAGACACCTACGAAAAACCCACGTAAACTGATACCGGGACATAAAGGACCCATCCTCATGACACAACAACTGTCCCCTACGCACCGTTGAGACCTCTCTGAACCCCGCAAAGCAGGCGACTGGGCACATCCTGACCCCCTTGGCCACCCCCAACACCACTCTCTTACCCCGACCCCCTTGATCCGTCTTAGACCGCCGGATCCAGAATTCCACACTCCGATCCGTTACCAACACATCTTCCATTCTCAACCCCCCAGGTCTCCTTGTGCTGGGAGCCACCAGCTCCCCGACCCTCAGGGCCCCAAAAAATGCCCACGAGAATGCCAACCTATACAGGGTCACCTCGTAGCTGGAAAAACAAATGTCACACAACACCCCCCACAACTGTTCCAACAACATAAACGAGACAGGGCGCCGCCGATCCGGCAACATCCTCCCTCTCCTGTACCCCCTCAGGGCCTGGCCAACCAAAAAACTTTTTGTAACATCTGTGTACCCCCGGACCTTAAAACCAAAAGCCAGGGCTGCCACAAAACGATTTACCTTGGACACTGACCAGCCCGCGATAGAGACTTGCCCCAGAAAGACTAACAACGCCACCACCCGATCATCATCCGTCACTACACCCTCCAGAACTGCCAACCAACTCTCCCACTCCCGCCACGCCGAATCATAAGCAGCCCAAGTACCCTGCGCAAGCGAAGCCTGAATCAAACCTCCTGCGGCTCGTAACCCAGCCCCCACAACCATTCCGGGCAAGCGATCCCGTCCTCCTCCGCGTCCGGAGCCACCATCCTGAACCGCTCCCACTGCAAGCGAGAAAGAGAATCTGCGATGTCATTTTTGATCCCTGGCACATGAACCGACACAACCCAAGCGTTCAAAGACAAGCAACGTAAAACAAGGTGCCTCAAAAGCCGGACGACCGGGGGGGATGACGCTGACACGTTGTTAATAGCCCCCACCACGCCCAAGTTGTCACAATGGAACCGTACCTTGCTGTCCCGAAACCTCTCACTCCAAATTTCCACCGCCACTACTATGGGAAACAGCTCTAGGAATGCCAGGTTCTTCACCAAACCCAACTCCGCCCATTCCTCAGGCCACCGCGCCGCGCACCACTGACCCTTGCAGTAAGCCCCAAATCCCACGCCCCCCGCAGCATCTGTAAACAGCTCCCAATCTACGCTGTCAACCACCGGGGCCATGATCAAGGACCTCCCATTATAACGATGCAAAAACTCAAACCAAACTGCCAAATCTGCCCTCAGCGCCTGTGTCAGACGAATGAAATGATGAGGGGCTGTCACCCCAGCCGTCGCTCCCGACAGCCGCCTGCTGAAAATCCGGCCCATGGGCATAATCCTGCAAGCAAAGTTAAGCTTACCCAATAATGACTGTAATGCACGTAACGTGATCTTACGCAAATGTCTAGCCCGGTCCACCTCCGCCCGTAACGCTACCAATTTATCTTGCGGGAGCCGACACTCCATCCTCAAAGAATCAATGGTGATTCCTAAAAAGACCAGACAGGAGCTAGGTCCTTCCGTTTTGTCCTGGGCCAAAGGCACACCGAACCTCTTTGCCACCCACTCTATCATGTTCAACAACGTAGCACCAACCGAAGACCCGCCTGGACCAACACACAGGAAATCATCCAAGTAATGTATGACCGACGAGACCCCCGCAACATCGCAAACCACCCACTCCAGGAAAGAACTAAAAGCCTCAAAATAGGCACAAGAAATAGAACACCCCATAGGGAGGCAGCGATCCACAAAATAAGCCCCGTCCCAATAACATCCTAACAGCCGTATGCTGTCAGGATGCACAGGGAGGAGGCGAAAGGCCGACTCAATATCCGTTTTTGCCATTAATGCACCCACACCATAGCGGCGCACCCACGCAACTGCCGCATCAAACGACGTGTAAGCCACCGAGCAAAGTTCTGGAGAAATCCCATCATTAACCGATCGCCCCCTCGGGTAAGATAAATGATGTATGAGCCTAAACTTATTCGGCTCCTTCTTAGGCACCACCCCCAGTGGTGACACCACCAGCTCCGGTAAAGGGCAACTCTCAAACGGACCTGCCATGCGCCCCAACTCCACCTCCTTCCGCAACTTATCCCCTACTACCCCTGGATACTGCAACGCTGAACGCAAACTACGCAAGGTAAACGGCACCTTGTGAGCAGGGGCAGGGTTCCGGAAACCAACCCGAAAACCATCCAACAACAAACTTGCCCTGGACCTATCAGGGTACCTATTTAGAAAGGGCTCCATGTCTTCCCACCTCACCGGTGTCCGGCCCTTGACTAGCGCCCCCAGCCCCTCGTCCTTTTCCCTTCCGAAAACATTTAACCGCTCCGTGAGAGATCCCCCCGCAGGAGGAGCAGCTATGTTTGAACTTACAACCCGATCCGAACTTACACTGGCCCTCATTAAACTGCCAGCAGAACCCGGATTTTCCTCCTGTCCCCCCTGCTCCCCCCCCCCGAAGGCAATGAGGGGCCGGCCACCCCGGCCCCACCCCCTTGAAAGGACTGGCCAAAACGCACTGGAGCCATGACCCGCAACCATAACCCTATGTCTTTGTTATCCCACCTAATGTCAGGTCTCACTGCCTTCCGCTGCCGGAACTGCTCATCATAGCGCAGCCACGTCTGCCCGCCGTAAACTCGATGAGCCTCTCCGATAGCATCCATATAACAGAAGAGGCCGGAACAATGCTCCGGCGTCTTCTGTCCAATTACGCTTGCCAAAATAGCAAACGCCTGCAACCAATTAACAAAAGTTTGGGGAATCAATCGATACCGACGTTTTTTCTCCTTCTCCTTCTTGCTTTCCAACCACTTCCCTTTATCTAAATTGAACTTCTCCAACGGCAACAATGAAAAAATTTCCACATATTCATCCCTCCATATCTTTTCCCTTACTTCCGGTTTCAGATGCGCCCCCAATGGGCCCTCAAAACAAACATAGACCTCGCCCTTCGCCTTATCATCCAACCGCACCTCATCCACTGCCACATCCTTTTCTGTCTGCACCGACACTGCCACGCCCGATTCCCTAGACACCACCCCAGCTCCCCATAGCGTGCTATCCACCACTGCAGGCCCCGACGGCCCCACCCAAGCTGCAACCGGGGACGGGGAACCTATCGCCCCCCCTCCGCATCGCGCCAAAAGGTCACGCACACAACACAACAATTCCTGAATCTCACCCCCACCACCCGTACTTCCTGTAATCCCCCCGCTACACCCCGGCAATCCCGTAGGCAAAAGTGAACCCCCACCCCCTACCCCTGGGGACCGAAATACAGCAGGCAATGAAAAAGTAGGAGACAGCGACTCACCGGGCTGCGCAGGTGCTGTGTCCCCACCAGCCGGGGCGAAGGATCCATCCAGACGTCCCTCTTGGTCACCGAACTCACGGTCGTCCACTTCATCCTGCCCAGACGGGCCAGGACAAGCGCCGCACGCATGACATCCCCGACCTTCTGATGGAGCGCTCCTTAACTGCGCCAATGAACTGGGCCTCTCCGCCCGTCTGTTGGGGAGGCTCGACCACCCCGCGGCCCGCAGGTAGCCGCCCTCCTGCCCGCCGTGTCACCACCGACCGTGGCACACGCCTGGAATTGGTTGCACCATCCTGGGTACAGGTGGGCCGCCCGACTGGAGCATCGCCAGCACGGCCCACCGCAAGTCCTGGGTCCCGTCGTCTGGAGGCAGAGGGAGGTCCCGGATGCATGGGTGCCTGCCCTACCACCTCCGCTGAGCCAGGCCGGCTTCCAGGATTCCTCTCAGACCAGGCCGTCCTGCTCACGGCAGCCGAGCGAGGGGCCCGGCCTGGAGGGTCCCTCGTGGGGCTCCTTACCCTGCGCCTGGCTCGTGGCATCACTTCCGGGCTCAACCTCTCCGGAGGCCTCGTGCGACGTGACCGCCGCCGGGGAGGAGAGGACGGCACCGCCTGCGCCCCAGATCCAAACACGGAGCTGGGTAAGTAGTGCATCCATTATAAAGTACTGGACAAACTTCCCTGTGCTACTGCAAGCTTCCCTGAGCTGTTACTAAAGATGGCGACGCCTTTCCCTCTCCTACCCTTAAGTAAACTGACCTCGCCCCCCCTCACATCCGCCCCCTCCTAAACACACCCCTAACTCCTTAACTCCTTCCCTTCCTAACATCCCTGATCATGGTGGCCTCCCCCTATGGCATTCTGCCGGGTCCAGCCTGTACTTTAAATTGTAATTGGGTTCTGTCAACATCAGCTGAATCCGCTAAAAATTATCTAATGTTTATGCTTAGCTTAACCCCTTAAGGACAGGGCCAATTTTGGCCTTGAGGATCGAATAATTTCTGTATATTTCCCTCTCTGCATCCCGGCGCTCATGACTTTTTCATTTTTTGTCCGACGCAGCTGTATGAGACTTTGTTTTTTGCAGGACGAGTTGTAGTTCTGCTTTATGTAGGTACCATTTTTTTGTACATTATCGTTTAAGTTATATAAATTTTTATTTTGGCAAAATACATCAAAATTACACCATACACCGATCATCATAAATAACTTTATACATTTAATGTACAGGTTGTTACGGACGTGGCAATAATAAATATGCATATATTATTTCATGTTTTGGGACTTATCTTTTGAAAAGTTTATTTATTGTAAAAAAATTGTATGTCTGTGTATTTTATTTACAATTTTTTTTATTTAACATTACTTTTTTTTATTAACTTTACTTTTTTTTTTTTTTTTAATCCAATAGAAGGATTTTTCATTTTGATTTAGATTTTTGAACTTTAATATACTGGCATATATCTATAAGCCAGTACATAAGCCTGTGTACTGATTGTACACAGGCAGTTGTTAGGGCATACCTCAGTATGTCTTAACAACGGGGAATATGGTCAGAAAGCCCTGGGGTCGTCCTCGTTCTCAGTATTGCTTTAAATGCCGTGATCAGCATTGATCGCGGAATTCAAGTGGTTAACGGCGGGGAGAAGAGGTTTCTCTTCTCTCCGCCATTAGAGCGGGGCTGCGGCTGTGTATTACAGCCGTTACAGTCATCACGCGCGGACACTGGCTGTCAGACAGGACGAGAATACTCGTCCTAATGCGGCAAGTACCCGCCGCTCAGGACAAGTATTCTCGTCCTGTGTCGGAAACCAGTTAAAGGGGTATTCCCACAGGCGTGGCCTGGACGCTGGCGGGAGCAGACGTGCAGTGGGAGAGCTCCGCCAGCACCAGAGTTAATCCATCTCCATCCACCGTGGCAACGTGGATTCCCTCCTGGAGACAATAACAGAGGTGATCCCCAAGTATACAGCTACCCTCTGAGGGCAGTATTCCGCCATTTGGTGGCGATATCGGTCGGGGCCTACTGTTTGAGCTGGATCCCCGGCCTAAATTTGAAACCGGAAAGTGCACGGACCGCACTTCCGGTCGGACTAATGAAGGCCCAGTGAGGCCTAACAGCGCTCACTGGAGAGCGACTTGCTTAGGTACACTGTCCCTGAAGTCCTCCCTCGTGCCACCCTCATCTAGGCACTCCCCTGCAGGAGTCAGCAGGTGCGGTCGCCATCTTGGATATCTGTGGTACTCCATCTGCTCCCTTGGGAGGAAAGAAAGGATAGAACAGACAAGAGTGTGACCCCTAGTGGCTGGCGGGCACAATATACATTTATACAAAAGAGGGCTGCCTGCAAACAGCCAAGCCCAATTTCCCAGCCACCACTGATGTGTAAAATAATGAACTTTATTAAGCTACGTGTAGCTAGACAGACCACATGAATAAATTTAAAATTCTCACTAGCCGAGAGACGGACATAGGCATATGTTATCTGATTTAACAGACAAATGTAGTTTCTGACGTAGGAGTATTGGTATCTTCCCTAGTCAATTGGATTTGTTAAAGTAACTAGTAGGCAGCAATAGGTCCGATCAGCGGCAGTGTATTAAAATATTAGCAGCCCCCCCAACATGTTTCGCTACTACGTAGCGTCCTCAGGGGTACACGGGGCTTAGCCCCGTGTACGTAGTAGCGAAACATGTCGGGGGGGCTGCTAATATTTTAATACACTGCCGCTGATCGGACCTATTGCTGCCTACTAGTTACTTTAACAAATCCAATTGACTAGGGAAGATACCAATACTCCTACGTCAGAAACTACATTTGTCTGTTAAATCAGATAACATATGCCTATGTCCGTCTCTCGGCTAGTGAGAATTTTAAATTTATTCATGTGGTCTGTCTAGCTACACGTAGCTTAATAAAGTTCATTATTTTACACATCAGTGGTGGCTGGGAAATTGGGCTTGGCTGTTTGCAGGCAGCCCTCTTTTGTATGGTAGAAAGGATAGGACACCTTGCTGGAGAAAAGCTCCAGCGGCTGCGAACGCCATTTGATTCATGGGATTGGTGAGTGACTTTAGCAGCTTGCTGCTGCTGACATTGTGGGTACGCTGCAACCTCCCTGCTGTCCTTCTACCCACTGCAGAGATGTAATATGGACATATTGAGATGCATGGAGGATCCCCCCTTCCCTATGTCTATACTTATTTAATATATGTCTGGCTGTGCACTGATCCGGGGTGATTCTCCATTCTAACATCCTCCTGCTGCTCGGGACACCCCCATGATGGCCCCCTCCAGTCTAAAATCTCATACAAGATGGATAAATCCACTGGTCCTACATCCGGGCCCCGTGGTTTGAGGCCTTCTGAGGCCCCCCGCTTCTCCTTCCACAAGGGCTGGCTCCCCTCCTGAACCGCCCTTGCTGGGCGTACTGAAGGCCATTACGGAATCTCGTACGGTGCTAACTGAGAAAATACCCTTCAGACAGATTTTGGTCTTCTCAAAGCTGACGTACACACACTACGTGAAAGAGCTACGGAGTCTGAGAGAGGCGCATTTCTGACCTGGAAAATGTGGTGACTCCCCTGAGATCGAGAGTCGACACTTTGGAATCGGAGCAGTCCACATGGCAAGCTAAGGTTGATGACATGGAAAACCGCTTGCGACGGTGTAACATCCGTTCAATGGTCTGCCTGAAGGTGTGGAAAAACCTGACCCTGCTATATTCTTGGAAACTTGGCTCAATGCATTATTTGGGGATTCTGCCTTTTCCCCTATGTTCTGCGTGGAACATGCACATCGGATCCCGACTAGAGCTAGGGCACCTAGGGCACCGCCACGCACCTTTATCCGTAAGTTTTTAAATTTCAAAGACCGCGACAAATTGCCGAAACTTTCAAGGAAACAGGGCCCTCTGAATCACACCAGCCAGGATGTGAGAGTCTTTTCTGACTATTCGTTGGAGGTACAGAAAGCAGGGCAGCGATTTATGGAGGCCAAGAAATGGCTTTATTATAGTGAATGTCTATAATCGACCTCCGTCCACCTTCCAACTGCTTTCTGATATAATGCTGCTGGTAGCGGAGTTTGGTCCTACTCCCCTTCTGTTTCTCGGGGATTTTAATCTTTTGATGTCCTCTGAATTAGATAAACTGGGGGGAGTCCCGGGCTGTGATAACCCCTTAACTAACTTGGCCGCAACATATCATTTAAAGGAAATTTGGTGGGCTCGCTACCCTCAGTCTATAGCTTATTCGTGCCACTCACCCCCCTATAGGTCCTTCTCCAGAATAGATTTGGCGTTCGGCAATGGCACTACTTTAGTATTTGTCATAGACGCACAATACCTCCCTCGGGGTATTTCAGACAACTCTCCCCTCATGGGATTACCTGAAGTTGCAAGGCATAAAATCTGGAGATTGAGTCCCCTTTGGCGTTACTGTGCTGAGGTCGCAACCTCTTTGGAGAGAGAAAGCGCAGATTTTTGGACAATTAATTCAGGTTCAACTGATAGCAAATTAGTATGGGATGCCTTTAAAGCATATACCAGAGGGGTAATTAAACGGGCGATATCCTCACAAAGGAGGAGCCTGGCTGAACAACGTACGGTCTTAGAGGCTAAGCTAATTGTGGCGGAAGAGGAATATCTCAGGACTAGGGACAACTCGGCCTTTACTGCCTTCTCAGCGAAGCAACGTGAATATACCAAAACACCGAAAAAGGCCATACTTACAAATGGACACAGCCAGGCCAGAAATGCTGATGAAAGGGCGAGCAGGTGCTTTAAATAATAATAGCCACTCCCACTAGTCTTGAGGGGAGTGGTGTGTGGTGCATGGGATGTGTAGTAAGAAATAATAAATGAATAGTGTGTGTGCAAGTGTAATACTATAAGTGAAATATAGGGGGCAGTAATAAATGAAGTGCCTCAATAGAAATAAATGGATAATGGGGTGCAAGTGAGTGAAACATGGAGGGATAGTGTGTACGTCATGAGGCACAACGTGTATAGCCAGGTAGAAGCCTATTTGTGACGCCTTGATAATTCATAGAGCGGGCTACCCTGCTTGCTATGCCAAACAACAACACACCATGCTCTCCCAGCATCAAAGACCCGGCTGTGTCCAAGAGAAGCGAATATACATAATAATGAAAAATACCTGGGGTATTGGTAATCATTTTGGCCAAAAGGACGCAAGCTCGCAATCCACGACAAGGATCCCCAGACTTGCGAGTCCCTAAATCCTAAACTGGAACAGAACGTTCCTGATGCACAAACAGAACCGATAAAAACACAGGGACATATACAAAAACACCGAAAAAGGCCATACTTACAAATGGACACAGCCAGGCCAGAAATGCTGATGAAAGGGCGAGCAGGTGCTTTAATCGGTTCTGAACGTGAATATACCCTTTTATTTACTGAGCTCACCAGAAAGAAGACGTTGTACACCCAACAAAGAGTTTTTGAACAAGGGGATAAGAATGGTCTATTATTGGCTTAGGTGGCTAGAAAGGACATCACCCCGAACCCGATCTTGAAAGTCACCTCTGGTACTGGGATGCCTGTTAGTGACCTTCTGACCATTAATGACACCTTTGCTAAGTTTTACTCTGATTTATACTCCTCTAAGGTCTCAAATACTCCATCTGAACTGGAGACATACTTAGACAGTATTGTATGCCCCACTCTGGATAGGGAGGATGTTGATTTACTTGAAGCTGACCTGACTATAGAGGAAAATACTGAGGCTATTAGATCTTTTCCAAACCGGAAAACCCTGGGTCTAGATAGTTTACCCATAGAGTGGTATAAATTGCATGTCGATCTAGTTGCACCCCATTTTCTAAATCTTTTTCAATCCTTCAATGGGAATAATACCCTACCCCATTCTATGAGAGAGGCTCTTATAGTGTTAACTCCCAAATCCCGTAAAGATCCTACAGACTGTGGCTCATACCGACCTATTTCCCTCCTCAACTGTGATATTAAAATATTGGTCAAAATATTAGCAATACGTCTGCAAAAAAACATTTCTCATCTTATTTATCCAGACCAATCTGGTTTCATGCCAGGGAAGGCCACTGATGTTAACCTTCGAAGGCTTTTCACTAATATGTCATCTACTGTGGGGTCAAGTGGCTCCAGACTAGTGGCCTCTTTGGATCTGGAGAAGGCATTTGACTTGGTTGAACTGTCCTCCTGCTGCTGTTAATGTGTGATGTGAATTTCTCAGTGAAGTTAACTAGACTGTCATATTCAGGGCCGGCTTCAGGTTTATGCGGGCCCTTGGGTGACACAGACTCACGGCGGCAGTTAAATAGCAGAAAACGTCACTTGTTGCCCCCATAAAGACGTTAGGCCTTGTTTATACCCCCATATAGAAGATAGGCCCCCAGTTTGTACCCCTATAAAGTTAGTGCCCTCTGTAGATAGTGCCACACAGCCCCCCTCCCAAGTAGTGCCACACTGCCCTCTCCCTGGTAGTGCCACACTACCCCCCTCCCTGGTAGTGCCACACTGCCCCCATCCCTGGTAGTGCCACAAAGCCCCCTCCTCCCAGGTAGTGCCATACAGCCCCCTCCTCCCAGGTAGTGCCACATAGCCCCGTCCTCCAAGGTAGTGCCACACAGCCCCCTCCTCCCAGGTAGTGCCACACAACCCCCTCCTCCCAGGTTATATGTGGAGCACTATTTATAGGGGGAGATATATGTAGGATACTATTTACAGGAATTGGCTATATGTTGGACATTATATACAGGGGTCGGCTATATATGGATCTCTATCTACAGGGGCGGCTACATGTGGGGCACTATATAGGGGGGCTACAGGTGGGGCACTATTAGCAGAGGGGGCAGTATTTGGAGCACTATCTACAGAGGTGGCTATATGTGGGCACTATCTACAGGGGTGGCTATATATGGGACACTATCTACAGGGGGCTGTATGTGGGCACTATCTACAGGGCGTCACTATCCACAGGGGATCTATGTAGGGCACTATCCACAGGGGGCTCTATAAGGGGCACTATCTGCAGGGGGCATGGTGTGTGTGTGTGTGTGTGTGTGTGTGTGTGTGTGTGTGTGTGTGACACAGTGTATGGTGCTATTATAATTAGAGGTGCAGTGTATGGTTCTATTATATTTAGAGGCGTAGTGTCTGGCACCATGACAACTGTATCTTTATTTATAGGTGCAGAAATGTTTGAACAGTGAGAAGCTGAATACATCTGAGTTGCAAACTGCAGAAATGGGCTGTGGCCGGGAGAAGTCATCATAGAGGTCTGGACCGAATGGAGAAAAAAAGAGAAAAAGAACAACTAGAATCTGAGATCGTCACTGGTGAGTCACTTAATGTAAATGTTTATTCTGCTTCTAATCAGCACTGTAGTAACTGTATGATCTGCATCGAGATGATGGGTGGTATGATTTTTTTTTTGGCAAAACAGCAACTCCCAGCATATCTTTACAATTGTTTGGGCCATGCTGGGAGCTGTATACAATTTAGTGCAAACCTATACTGCAGGGTTGCACTAAATTGAGCTGTATTTGTGCTGGTGTTGTATTTATGTACTGAGCTTTGTTCTGGCACTGCATATATGTACCAAGCTTGGTTCTGGTGCTGTATATATCTACTGAGCTTGGTTCTGACACTGTATGTGTGTACTGAGCTTGGTTCTCGCTGTCACGTTGAGGGTTTGTGGACCCACTAGGCCGTACCGCCGTAGCGGGGAACAACAGGGAGCCCCAGCAATACAATGTCCCGCACAAGGGTACCTGGATAGTCTAGACAGTGGCCGCAGCTCTGGCACTAATGGAGAAGGGTGCAGCAAGTAACGCCAGACGTGGCGGATGACACAGGTGCCGCAGGTTGTGCCAGACGTGGTGAATTCCACTGGACGTGGCAGATGACACAGATGCCGCAGGTTGCGCCAGACGTGGCGAATTCCTCTGGATGCGGCAGATGACACAGGACGTGGCGGATGACACAGATGCTGCAGGTTGCACCAGACGTGGTGAAGACACAGGAGGTGGCGGATGACACAGATGAGGCGAATTCCTCTAGATGTGGCAGATGACACAGGACATGACACGACTCCAACACTAGTAGGCACTAGAACAAGAACAGCACGGGATACAGGAACAGGTAACAAGGCACGGGTAACAACTGGAATGGGAAACACTAACGGACCATTTGCAAGACAGACTTGGGATAACTAACAACGCTCAGGCAAGGATCAAAAGGGCTGGGGCCTTCTTATAGACCAGGAAATCATGGGCAGTTAATGATGATGATTTCCTCTTGTGCGCACGCTGGCCCTTTAAGGCCTGGCACGAGCGTGTGCGCGCACCCTACGGAAAACACAGCAGACCGGAGTGGAAGGGATCCATGGCTGCGGGCGTCCGGATGTGAGTAAACCAGACGGCCCGTGGCCATGGACGCTACAGTATCACTCTTCTTATGCCCCCTCTTCTTGGGGCCAGAGCGAAAGAGGAATTTTTTAATAAGAGCAGGAGCACTGAGGTTCCCTTCTGGCTCCCAGGACCGCTCCTCATTACCAATTCCTCTCCAGTCCACCAAATAGAAAGTCCTTTCTCCTACCCTTTTGCAGTCCAGGATCTCCCTCACCTCGAACATGTCAGAAAAACCGCTGGGAGCAACTGTGGAACTAGAAGTCTTGCTGTAGCGGTTCAGGACCACAGGCTTCAGGAGGGACACATGAAAGGAGTTGGGGATTCTGAGGGTAGGAGGCAGCCGCAGCTTATAGGAGACAGGGTTTATCTGTTGCAGAATCTCGAAGGACCAAGGAACCTGGGAGAAAACTTGTATGAAGGCACCCTCAAACGAATGTTCCGAGAGGACAGCCAGACTTACCCGGAAGATAATGAGGCGGCTCTCTTCTCCTTGTATCTGCTTTTCGCTTCATGCGATCGACTGCCAGCAAAATACCGGGTCTGTTGCCAGATTTGCAGAAAGTCCCCATATGCAGAGTCAGCAGCGGGTAACTGAGATGTGGTCGACACTGGAAGGGGGACTCTAGGATGTTGACTGCACACAATGTGAAATGGACTGGAAGTGGTTGTTGTACGAGAACTCGGCCCAAGGAAGAAGCTGTACCCAGTTATCGTGCTGTGAAGAGATGAAGTGGCGGAGATAATTCTCCATGATCTGGTTGATCCTCTCAACTTGCCCATTGGACTGAGGGTGATAGGCTGAGGAAAAGTCCAATCTCACATCCAGGAGTTTACAGAGGGCTCTCCAGAACTTTGAAGTAAACTGAACCCCCCGGTCGGACACAATGTGAAGAGGCAAGCCATGCAAGCGAAAGATGTGTTGAATGAAGAGACTCACCAGTCGGGGAGCAGAAGGTAGGCCGGTCAGCGGGATAAAATGTGCCATCTTAGAGAACCGATCCACCACCACCCAGACAGTGTTGCATCCTGCTGAGGGGAGAAGATCTGTGACAAAGTCCATCGCAATGTGCTGCCAGGGGGCATTGGGTACAGGCAGAGGTTGAAGCAGGCCGAAAGGCTTGGAGTGAGTAACTTTGTTGGAAGCACACACCGTGCAAGAAGAGACAAAGTCCAGAACATTTTTAGGTAGGGTGGGCCACCAGAAGTGACGAGCAATCAGGTCTCGGGTTTTACGGACACCAGCGTGCCCAGCCAGTTTAGAAATGTGTCCCCAGCAGAGAATTCTTCTCCTGTCTGCCAACCGAACAAAAGTCCTCCATGGAGGGATGTCTCTAACCTGCAGAGGATTAGCAGTGACAATGCAGGACGGGTCTATCATAGTCTGAAGGGACTCCACTGTGTCTTCCGTCTGAAACGATCTGGACAGGGCATCAGCCCTCACATTTTTGTCCGAGGGACGGTAGTGGAGCACAAACTTGAAACAGGTGAAGAGCAGCGACCACCTGGCTTGACGGGGATTCAGTCGTTGAGCAGACTGAAGGTAGGTAAGGTTCTTGTGGTCGGTGAAGATGCCTCCACTCTTCCAGAGCCAATTTGATGGCTAGTAGCTCCCGATCTCCAATAGAGTAATTGTGCTCAGCAATAGACAAAGTCTAGAATAGTAGCCACATACTACTGCCTTTCCTTTGGAACTCCTCTGGAACAGAAGTGCACCAGCGCCAACAGAGGAAGCGTCCACTTCCAGTGAGAACTGCCGAGATACCTCAGGATGATGGAGGATCTAAGCTGAAGTGAAGGCCCTCTTGAGGCTAATAAATAATCTGCAACAGACAACGACCAAGGCACTTGGAGCCCCATTGGAGAACCTCTCCAGAATTCCAGTCCAGAACTGGGGCATGTAGTCGAACCCAAGGCAAGCCCAGCAGAACAGGATTGATGGGCAAAACAAGGAAAGAAATCAGTACAGAATGAATTACTCCAACCTGGAGCTTCAGCGGCTTGGTTTTAGAAACGATAGGATCAGTCAGAGGCAGTCCATTCACCGAGGCAACAGCCAAAGATGTCTCCAGGGGAACTGTGGGCAACTGAAGATGATCCACTTTTGAATGAAGTTTGCCGCAGACCCAGAGTCAAGATAGGCAGAAACCCAATGCGTCCTCTCGTCGGATACTAGGGTCTCAGGAATAGTCAGTTTGGAACAGAATGCTCTATTAGGTACCGTTCCACCTAGGGTTGTCTCTCCAACCAATCCTAGGCAATGGGATCTCTCTGGCCTCTGGGGACACAGATGCACAATATGGCCTCCGAGGCCGCAATGCAAATGAATTCCAGAAGTGCGTCGGTGTTGTCTCTCCTGGATAGACAACTTGGCTTGGTTACTCTGCACAAGATCCTCTGGTGGGACGACTGAGGAGGATTGCTGGAAAGTAGAATCCAGCCTAGGAAGTTCTCTCTCCCGGAGAACCTCTTGGGAACGCTCCCAGATCCTCATGTCAACCCAGGAGGTGAGTTGGATACGATCATCCAGGGTGGCAGATCCCGAGCAGCCAGCTCGTCCTTAATCCCTGAAGACAGTCCCTGCCAGAATGTGGCCACCAAAGCCTCGTTGTTCCAGGTCAACTCAGCAGCCAGGATACGGAACTGAATAGCATACTCGCCCATGGAGAGGTCTCCCTGGTGTAGGGTCAGCAGGGATGCCGCAGCCGAAGACACTCTCCCAAGTTCCTCCAAGAACAAGCAGAAGTTCCGTAAGAAGCACTGCAAGTCACGGGTCTCTGGTCCCTGATGTTCCCACAGAGGATTAGCCCATGCCAGGGCTTTGCCAGTAAGGAGAGAGATGATGGTGATCCTGACGTCATCCGAAGAGAAGGACCTGGCATGTAGTCTGAAGTGGATCTGGCACTGGTTCAAAAATCCCCTGCATGACTTCGGATCTCCGTCATAACGTGGAGGTAGCGGCAGAAAGCACAGGGGATTGGTACTGGTACAGACAGGAAGTGTAGCAGGAGGAACAGCAGGAATGGGTGTGGTGACGACATTGGTTGGAGCAAGCAGCCGATGGGCTATGGCGTTCACAGACAGGAGGAGTTGGCCTTGTCGTGACTGGAGAGCCTCCATCTCGGTCAGCATGGCTTGTGTCATCAAGGTCTCAGGTTCACCAGCAGGGTCCATCGCCTGAGCGTACTGTCACATTGAGGGTTTGTGGACTCACTAGGCCGTACCGACGTAGCGGGCAGGCAGCTAGCCAAACAACAGGGAACCCAAGCAATACAATGTCCCGCACAAGGGTACCTGGATAGTCCAGACAGTGGCCGCAGCTCTGGCACTGATGGAGATGGGTGCAGCAAGTAACGTCAAATGTGGCGGATGACACAGGTGCCGCAGGTTGCCCCAGACGTGGTGAATTCCTCTGAACGTGGCAGATGACACAGGACGTGGCAGATGACACAAATTCCGCAGGTTGCGCCAGACATGGCGAATCCCTCTAGACGCGGCAGATGACACAGGATGTGGCGGATGACACAGATGCCGCAGGTTGCGACCAGACGTGGTGAATTACTCTGGACGTGGCAGATGACACAGGACGTGGCGGATGACACAGATACCACATATATATATGTACTGAGCTTGGTTCTGATGTTCTCTATATGTATTGAGCTTGGTTCTGTTGCTGTATATATGTAATGAGCTTAGTTCTGTTGCTTTATTTATGTACTGAGCTTATTTCTGGTGCTGTATATATGTAATGAGCTTTGTTCTGGTGTTGTATATAGAACTATATTGCTTGTAAAATGTACAAATGGCTTTATGCTCGAGTTACATAAAAAAAATGTGGAAACAAAAGACACCTCATTGATTGTTAGGGAAAACAAACATGGCGCACTACTAGCACTCTGCCTGGGACTCCTGCTCTGTTCCTGACATCAGTGTCCATATATGGATAGTGATGTCTGGAGCAGAGCTGAAGTCCCATATATGAAGTCTATATATGGACAGTGATGCCGTGACGATGGCAGCGACAGCACCAGGCAGCTGAGTGGTCCCCCACAAAGGCAGTGGGCCCCGGCACTTGACCGGGTTTGCCGGGTGCTGACGCCGGCCCTGATCATGTTGCATTGTGCCATGTTCTAATATGTTTTTGTTCACTGTTATTAGAACTTTGAGATGTGATGTTTACTTTGTTAACAGGTGGGTAAGTGGGCTGGTGAGTCCTCTTGTCGTGTGTGCAGACGCAGCAACGTGCAGCCGCACAGGATCCATGCTTGGGTGGAACCAGACTATAAAGGAGATGTGAGTGTAATTGGAGAGCATACAGGGAGAGTCTGTCAGATGAGACTGAAGTAACTCATGTGACTGGCAGTAGGGCGGAGAACCGGCGGAGGTCGGTGAAAAGGATTGGGTCTTGCCAGAATTGGCTGCTAAAAAGACAGAACCTGTGCATCCTGCTGAGTGGTTTTGGACAGCTTCAAGCCTCTTGACCCTAACCAGACTGCTGTGCAACTTGGGTCTGCTGGGAAGAGTGCTCCATGACCGGAAGAGGCCCTGTGTATAACCTGAAAGTGGATTCGGATTACTTCCAGCATGAATATAGTTCCGAGGTGAGGTGAAGGCCTAGTCACCCCTGCCTAAAAGTGTGACCAAGGACCAGCGACTGTAAGTGGCATGCCAAGTGCCCAACAGAAACTGTAACAGCCAAGCTAAGTGTCATACAAAGTGTGCAACCACTATGCTAAGTAACACTGTTGTAACCATTGCGCTTTTTTGCACCAGCCAGTGTAAAAGTCTTGCTTCATTGTACTATAACGTGTCTGGCCTATTTCTGTGCCATCATCGGGTGGGTACACGTCTCAGGGTCACGGGCCACACTTACTAAAAACTGACCCTACTATAAGCCCAATTGTAGCAGAGCTAGCAGTGTGTCATCTCACATCACACATTGTTCAGCAGATCTAGAATCTGTTTGTATCAAAGTTACAGGAAATAACTAAAATATTTGGGAATGTTAATAATTACATATTCAGTTTCTAACTCTCACTCCCACATAATCTGCTCGCTGACTCTCCTGTTGGTGTGCCACTATCCTTAGCTCAACTCTGGTTCTTCATCTTCACTTGTGGTCTTGGCCATCTCATCAAGTCATATGTTATGTTGATGACCCCCTAGTCTGTAACTCTATTGCCAATTTTGACATCTTGTTTTCCTGACTACCTCTCATTTGATTCCCCTTTTATAACTACTTGCATCCTCAAACTTTACAAAGACAAGACATAAGTTAAGAGATACTTTCCCCTAATCACACTTTGCTCTCCCACTTATGCTAAAAATATCTTTTACTAACAGTCCACTAATCCCTGCTCACTGCTTAAGAATAAAATTTGACCAAGCTCTCCCATTTTAGGAATGCCATCCATAGTAACTTAAACACATATCTTCCACACACTGCTGCCTCACATATGGGACATCCAAAATTCTAATCCATAATATATCAAATCCTGATTATGAATATCATATTATGACTTTGAATGCTTGATCAAACTACATGGGGTAGTCTGTTGCCATGGAGACACATAGGGCTGCATTAAAGTTATGTTGCTTCACTTTTAATTTTGAATGCATTGTAACAACATAAAAAATAGGTTCACGAAGGTAGGCATACCCTTTAATATGAGGTTTCACTATGCAGTTCTGCCTTGAAAAAATCTGAACATGGATCATGTCTAGTGAATATATTTCCCACCCCACCCCCATTCCTAGCCTGTGAAAAACAACACAACAAAAACTGGTACTGATTTCCAGTTGTCAGTAGTTGACAAATAGAACCAAAGCAATCCCAACAGTACATAAAAAACGGTTAAGGGTCAGTTCACATGCTGGATATTGCTTGGCGGGTCCCACCTCAAAATCCGCAGTGGAATTATTTATGCTGTCAGCAGGAAGATTCCTCCCAATTAATTTAATGGGAGGTTTGCTCGGAATCCGGCCAAAGATCGGGCAGGACACTTCATTTTCTTGCTAGCTGAAAAATCAGCTAGCAGGATACAGCAGCGTCCAACTCCCATTAAAATTAAAGGGAGGTGGAAATTTGCAGTGTATTCCGCTGCAAAAATTCCACCGTGTGAATATAACCTAAGAGTTAGGAGGAATTCACTCAACATTTTATACTGTGGAACTCAAAATGTGAGATTCATTAGAGGCATAACAATGACATTAAAAGTTGAGAAAATACTACCCGGCCGTCTGAAGTTTGTCCTTTTTTGTTAAAATTCAATTACTAACACTAGCTTATGATTTGTGTTCAGTAGCAACCTTTAGTGCTGTTCTAGTACAAAACCCTTTGAAACAGTGTTCAAAGATCATCATGCTTTGTATTAACTGTAACATGCTCCTTTGTACCAACCACAGAATCACATTGACTGATGAAATTATGGACAGTTCTTTGTGAAGTAGAATGTACTGTATCCTACAAAAACCTTACCTAATTAAGTTTGCTGCTTCCAGACTAGACATTACTTGAAGTCGTCCTGTATTATCACTAATTATTAGAAAGAAGTGCATTTTACATTGCATATAATTACTGGAAGGAATCATGCTTGTTATGGTTTTGATCGTTTTTAGAGTTTCAAAGAAAATTAGAATATATGAATACAAGATAATAAGATTATGCAGAAGATGGTTAAACATTGTCCAATAGGATGAAATAATAAAAGCCAGGCAGGGAAATGCTGCAGAGTTCTTGAATTTATTTTTTACTATATTAATTGTAAAATTTTATTAATTTCCAGCGTTCTAGCAACCACATTCACCTATACTAAAATGAATCCTTTTAATCCAGTATACTTAATTTCAATTCTTCACGCATTAGTTAAGTCTGACATAGTATTCATTTGCATAAGCTAGCGAAGGATTAATACAAAAGTAGGTCATATGATATTATTATTTGATGTGCTATGACTCACCAGACTTGACATGATGCATGACATTTCATCCATACAAAATAATTTCATTTATTATTAATATTATCCAGAGAAATTCAGTATGCTCGGGTACAATGTGAAATGGTTACACTTAGTAAACTTAATTAGATTTATAAATTGGTCTGAAGCTCATTTACAGCAAATTAAAACCATGAAGAATAGTTTGTCAAATTAAAACAAAAACATTTAGGTGATGTCCTATTTCTAGAACTACGGTTTTTCATATAATCTACAGAGCTGTGCTTCGCAAACTATGCGGTGGGCCTCATTGGTCATGCACCCACTAATTGTTGGTGAGATACAGCTGGGGAGGCAGTTTCGACAGCCCTACTTACAGGGGAAACCATGTGACAATTGTCATAATTTGGACTGTGCTTGCTCTAGTTAGACCCATCTGACAGTTGTCCTCGCGACCAATAAAGGCAGCAATACTGCTGCTGCCTCCATTGTATGCACAGTGCTCATTGACCACTATGTATACACACAGGGCCACCATCAGAAACTTTGGGGCCCAATACAGTGAGATTGGTCAGGGTGCCTGGGCGTTTACCATTTGAGCCTGTAAAGGGAGGGAAGTGAGCAGAATGGTCAGCAGGAAGCACAGTAAGCAGTGACCACTGGGGAAGGTTGTCAAAGGGGTTTTCTGAGATATTAAAATTACTTAAATAAGACTTTAGTTTGAAAATAGATGAAATTGTAATGTACTTATCTCAGTAATTCTGTGCCATTCCTGCACCGCAGGTACCTGCCTGTCCCCAGTCATCTCTGTTTACCTTGCTCAATCAATGACTTGATGTGTTCATGTCACGTGATTGTGGCAGCCTGTCACTGCAGTACTAAGTAAGGGTACTGGAGGTGTGGGAACGGCACAGTATCAACAGTAAACACAAATACAAATACCTTTATTTTTAACGTTCTAGTCCTATTGAACCTAATTTAAGTGGAAACTCTCTCCGGGTTTATGCTGCCCTATCCTAGGGCAGCATAAAGTAGTGCCGGAAATCCTGATTTCATTGATGTGTCACTTGTCAATATGGTGTAGTCTTCATAAAATCACAGTTTATCAGGTACAGTGCAAGCCGAGCCAGGAGTCCTCCTAATAATGTGCACTGGAATCCCACCCACTGCCGCTGATTGACAGCTTTCTTCTCTATCCACAGTAATAGTGAGAAAGCTGTCAATCAGCAGCAGGGGGCAGGGTTGCTAACCATCCGTAAATTTACGGAGAGTCCGCAAAAATGGTTGTTTTATTCACCCATCCGTAGCATCCGGCAGAAAAAAGGACCGTCCAGGATTTTTCTGCAGTCTCCCGGAACTCTGCACTGCGCATGCGCCAAAATGTACATGCACAGTGCAAAGGAAAAGTGGGCCGCGGCCAGGCATATTTTCAGATTCCGTTTGAATTCTGCAGAATCTGAAAATATGCAGGCCAGCCGCTGCCAAGTGAGGTCGGTGCCGAGAGTGAACCAATCCAGTCACCTGACCTGTCACCTGACATATGGTCATGTGACTGCACTGGTCCACTCCCGGGCCGTCACCAACCCCAGTCAAAAGTGAACATCCGCCATTTCGCCGCATGGTCACCTCGGCTCCCCCTAATGGTGAGTCACTTAAGGCAGAGCGAAGAGTGGTAGCTGTAGGCTACCACTACCACTCTCCGCTCTGTTTGCACAAACTACAGGGAGGCTATATGGCGCTATTTACAGAGAGCGGCTCTGCTGTGCTATTTACAGAGGGGGGGCTGTGTGGCATTATTTACAGAGGGGTGCTGTGCGGCGCTATTTACAGAGGGGGGGCTGTGAGGCGCTATTTACAGAGGGGGGCTGTGCAGTGCTATTTACAAGGGGGACTGTGGGCGCTATCTACAAGCGGGAGCTATGCGGCGCTATCTACAAGGGGGCTGTGCAACGTTATTTACAAGGGGGGGCTGTGGGCTACTATCTACAAGGGGGGCTGTGTGGCGCTATCTATAAGGGGGGGCTGTGTGGCACTATCTACACGGGGGGGTTGTGTGGTGCTATCTATAAGGGAGGCTGTGTGGTGCTATCTACAAAGGGGAGCTGTGGGGCGCTACCTACAAGGGGGGACTGTAGGGCACTATCTACAAGGGGAGGCTGTGTGGAGCGATCTACAAGGGGGGCTGTGGGGCGCTATCTACAAGGGGGACTGTGGGGTGCAATCTACAAGGGGGGGTTGTATAGCGCTACCTACAAGGGGGGCTCTGGGGCTCTATCTACAGGGGGCATGGTTACAGATGGGTCACTTTTATTGTGTCGAGCACTGAGAGATTATTAACATCTGGGGTACTGTGGATTTCGAGTATGTTTAGAGGATGGGGTATAGGTGTGGAGGGTGCTGATAAAACGAGAAACCAACAAGTCTGTGTGTCAAATTCTGCAGAGACGAGTCGTGGCTGGAATAAGTCGTCACAGTGGTCTGGACCGGATGGAGAAAAAAAGGGAAAGTGAACGACTCTAATTTAGAAAAAAACATCACCTAAGTTACAAGCAAGGCTGTGATTGGTGAGTCACTCCTAGCACACTACACAGTGCACAGGCAATGATTTTTTTGCTCAGTTTCCAGAAATTTCTGAAGTGGAGGTTTGAATCCCTGGCACGGAGAGCCTGCTGCGCTCAGCTTGCGCTGAAACTGGTAAACAGTAATTTTATAAAACTACACCATATTGACAAGTGACTGACCCCTGAAAGCAGGTTGTCTGTCAATACTTTATGCTGCCCTCAGATATGGCAGCATAAATCTGGTGACAGATTCCCTTTGATCATAAAGAACAACATCAACCACCCTTTTTTCTTCTATCTTGAAGTCCTGGTGCCGTTACTTTGTTCTATGGTTTTTGTATATAGCTATACATATTGAAGAAAATCCCACAGCACTCCGTGTTAGTGAAAAAAATGGTGGTTTATTAAGCCAGCACAAGCTGCAACGTTTCCGTCCTGCTATAGGAACTTTATCAAGCATTGATATAGGTCCTATAGCAAGACGGAAACGTTGCAGCTTGTGCTGGCTTAATAAACCACCATTTTTTTCACTAACACGGAGTGCTGTGGCATTTTCTTCAATATTGATCTATATCATCTGGATCGGGATTACCTGCTTGCACCTGAGACCATCTTGGAATTGCATTGTAAATGCTGCTGCTTTTCCATTCTATATATATATATACATATACAGTGAAGGAAATAAGTATTTGATACCTTGCTGATTTTGTAAGTTTGCCCACTGTCAAAGTCATGAACAGTCTGGTAAAATTAACCTAGCCTAAAAATTCTAGTGAGAGATAGATTATATAAAAAAAAGAAACCGGAAAATCACATAGTCAAAATTATATATATTTATTTGCATTGTGCACAGAGAAATAAGTATTTGATTCCCTCCCAACCATTAAGAGTTCAGCCTCCTCCAGACCAGTTACACGCTCCAAATCAACCTGGTGCCTGCATTAAAGACAGCTGTCTTAAATTGTCACCTGTATAAAAGACTCCTGTCCACAGACTCAATTTATCAGTCTGACTCTAACCTCTACAACATGGGCAAGACCAAAGAGCTTTCTAAGGATGTCAGGGACAAGATCATAGACCTGCGCAAGGCTGGAATGGGCTACAAAACCATAAGTAAGACGCTGGGTGAGAAGGAGACAACTGTTGGTGCAATAGTAAGAAAATGGAAGACATACAAAATGACTGTCAATCGACATCGATCTGGGGCTCCATGCAAAATCTCACCTCGTGGGGTATCCTTGATCCTGAGGAAGGTGAGAGCTCAGCCGAAAACTACACGGGGGGAACTTGTTAATGATCTCAAGGCAGCTGGGACCACAGTCACCAAGAAAACCATTGGTAACACATTACGCCGTAATGGATTAAAATCCTGCAGTGCCCGCAAGGTCCCCCTGCTCAAGAAGGCACATGTACAGGCCCGTCTGAAGTTTGCAAATGAACATCTGGATGATTCTGAGAGTGATTGGGAGAAGGTGCTGTGGTCAGATAAGACTAAAATTGAGCTCTTTGGCATTAACTCTACTCGCCGTGTTTGGAGGAAGAGAAATGTTGCCTATGACCCAAAGAACACCGCCCCCCACTGTCAAGCATGGAGGTGGAAACATTATGTTTTGGAGGTGTTTCTCTGCTAAGGCCACAGGACTACTTCACCGCATCAATGGGAGAATGGATGGAGCCATGTACCATCAAATCCTGAGTGACAACCTCCTTTCCTCCACCAGGACATTAAAAATGGCTCGTGGCTGGGTCTTCCAGCACGACAATGACCCGAAACATACAGCCAAGGCAACAAAGGAGTGGCTCAAAAAGAAGCACATTAAGGTCATGGAGTGGCCTAGCCGGTCTCCAGACCTTAATCCCATCGAAAACTTATGGTGGGAGCTGAAGATCTGAGTTGCCAAGCGACAGCCTCGAAATCTTAATGATTTACAGATGATCTGCAAAGAGGAGTGGGCCAAAATTCCATCTAACATGTGTGCAAACCTCATCATCAACTACAAAAAACGGCTGACTGCTGTGCTTGCCAACAAGGGTTTTGCAACCAAGTATTAAGTCTCGTTTGCCAAAGGGATCAAATACTTATTTCTCTGTGCACAATGCAAATAAATATATATAATTTTGACAATGTGATTTTCTTTATATATATATATATATATATATATATATATATATATATATATAATATCTATCTCTCACTGGTAAAATTGACCTAGCCTAAAAATTCTAGACTGTTCATGTCTTTGACAGTGGGCAAACTTACAAAATCAGCAAGGGATCAAATACTTATTTCCTTCACTGTATATATATATATATATATATATATATATATATATAAAAATATATATATGCAAACATATATTAGTGCTGGTTATCACTTACCACTTGACCAGTCCACACTTTCTTGCTATTGAGAGCAGAATTAATTGGCTCCCCTGGCCGGCTCACTCTTCTTCCATTCAAGCGCAGTACATGGCAAACATATTTAAAAAATGTGGCCCTGAAGACAACCATCACTTTTTAATAGACTTGTATTACGTAGTGACACAACGTCGGCATCACAGAAAATCGCTAGGTCACTATCAGGGGCGGAATAGGGAACTTGGAAAAAATCTAAAATGGCCTTGATATTGTAGGTAGATCAAAATTAGCAGCAGGTGGGGCCAACACAAGTAGGCAGGCAAAAAAATCATTAACCGTAGTCACATTGGTGGTAGATTGAGCCAATGCAAAAAAGTCGGAGCATTTACAACAGGGGGGCTAACGCACAATTAAGCAAGTTATTGCACTCGTAGGCAGGGTGAATTTTACAAAACAGTGGGTGGAGCAAACAGCCAAATTACTGACCTCAGCAGTCCTGTGGTGGCAACATCGCTGAGGCCAGTGACTGTCTGCAGCGGTCATGTGCTGTACAGCATGTCATCAGTCTTGGCAAGTAAACTATAAACAAATATTATTATAGTGACTGAATAATACTGCTGTAACTGAATTTAAAAAATCCTATACAAAAGGTCAATATTAGCACCAGAGATTAACGAATTTCACAAAATTCCTTTTGAACCATCAGATTTGATCAGAATAAATTCGTTGCTAATTGAGTATCAGCAGACATCGGCACGCTATCAGCACCAGAATTTACATTTTAATTAATCAATTTATTTGAAAAAAAAACAATTAGTTATTCGTGTGGGATGAATCCCAAAAGTTTTGGATTCGCTAAAGTCTGTACTTTTGAGAAATTCAGAACGAATTCAATTGGTGTAGAATCTATTCACTTATCTCTAATTACCACCAAATTGAGACTAAATAATACCACCATGCAGTATTGTATGCAGTCTGCAGAGTATTATCACAGTGCAGAATATACAAGTGAATACAGGGCTGATCCAATACAGTCAGCGTCAGAGTAGATTACAATTAAATTCAGTGATTTAGAGGTGACGTCTTTACTAAGTTGTTCGCTTTCCTTTTTCTTCTCCATTTGTCCCAGACCGCCATGACGACTTCTCCTGCCCATAAATAGTCTCCGCAGGATTTACTGCACAGACATCTTTTACTTTTCACTTTTAAAGCACACCCCCAAACTCCCTATCCTGCTGCCTACCTTAAAGGCTATGTACACCTTTGAATTTTAATTTTTTTTTACATAAAAATATCAGTACGTTTTGCACAACTTTCTAAATGATTTCTAGAAAAAATTACTTTAACATTTTGAGATACAGCTGCTTTGTATCCTGTTTCGTGCGCTGAATCCTGTATCTGTCAGGTCCGCAGCGGGTCTCTAAAACGCAGGATCCACCTTTATCGATCACCTCTAAGTTATGAGACACACAGGACCCGCTGTCACTAAACCTATCAGTCCCGCTGACCTGACGGATACAGGATTCAGCGCAGGATACAGCTGCTCTGTATACAGGATAAAAGTTAAAATAATATTTTTATAGAGCATCTAGAAAGTTGCACAAGACATACATATATATATATATATATATATATATATATATATATATATACAGTGAAGGAAATAAGTATTTGATCCCTTGCTGATTTTGTAAGTTTGCCCACTGTCAGAGACATGAACAGTCTAGAATTTTTAGGCTAGGTTAATTTTACCAGTGAGAGATAGATTATATAAAAAAAAAAAAAAAGAAAGTCACATAGTCAAAATTATATATATTTATTTGCATTGTGCACAGAGAAATAAGTATTTGATCCCCTACCAACCATTAAGAGTTCAGCCTCCTCCAGACCAGTTACATGCTCCAAATCAACTTGGTGCCTGCATTAAAGACAGCTGTCTTAAATGGTCACCTGTATAAAAGACTCCTGTCCACAGACTCAATTAATCAGTCTGACTCTAACCTCTACAACATGGGCAAGACCAAAGAGCTTTCTAAGGATGTCAGGGAGAAGATCATAGACCTGCACAAGGCTGGAATGGGCTACAAAACCATAAGTAAGACGCTGGGTGAGAAGGAGACAACTGTTGGTGCAATAGTAAGAAAATGGAAGACATACAAAATGACTGTCAATCGACATCGATCTGGGGCTCCATGCAAAATCTCACCTCGTGGGGTATCCTTGATCCTGAGGAAGGTGAGAGATCAGCCGAAAACTAAACGGGGGGAACTTGTTAATGATCTCAAGGCAGCTGGGACCACAGTCACCAAGAAAACCATTGGTAACACATTACGCCGTAATGGATTAAAATCCTGCAGTGCCCGCAAGGTCCCCCTGCTCAAGAAGGCACATGTACAGGCCCATCTGAAGTTTGCAAATGAACATCTGGATGATTCTGAGAGTGATTGGAAGGTGCTGTGGTCAGATGAGACTAAAATTGAGCTCTTTGGTATTAACTCAACTTGCCATGTTTGGAGGAAGAGAAATGCTGCCTATGACCCAAAGAACACCGTCCCCACTGTCAAGCATGGAGGTGGAAACATTATGTTTTGGGGGTGTTTCTCTGCTAAGGGCACAGGACTACTTCACCGCATCAATGGGAGAATGGATGGAGCCATGTACCGTCAAATCCTGAGTGACTACCTCCTTCCCTCCACCAGGACATTAAAAATGGCTCGTGGCTGGGTCTTCCAGCACGACAATGACCCGAAACATACAGCCAAGGCAACAAAGGAGTGGCTCAAAAAGAAGCACATTAAGGTCATGGAGTGGAATAGCCAGTCTCCAGACCTTAATTCCATCGAAAACTTATGGAGGGAGCTGAAGATCCGAGTTGCCAAGCGACAGCCTCGAAATCTTAATGATTTACAGATGATCTGCAAAGAGGAGTGGGCCAAAATTCCATCTAACATGTGTGCAAACCTCATCATCAACTACAAAAAACATCTGACTGCTGTGCTTGCCAACAAGGGTTTTGCCACCAAGTATTAAGTCTTGTTTGCCAAAGGGATCAAATACTTATTTCTCTGTGCACAATGCAAATAAATATATATAATTTTGACAATGTGATTTTCTGTATTTTTTTTTAAATATAATCTATCTCTCGCTGGTAAAATTAACCTAGCCTAAAAATTCTAGACTGTTCATGTCTTTGACAGTGGGCAAACTTACAAAATCAGCAAGGGATCAAATACTTATTTCCTTCACTGTATATATATATATATATATATATATATATACACATATATATATATATATACATACACACACACATACACATATATATATATGTGAAAAAGGTAAAGACACAGCACAGTTCTTCCAAATTCATGAAGTCAGGGTGCAATATTCTCGTTGGGGCACGTGACCAGTGTCCCTAGAAATTAATCCAATCCTCCAAAACACGACAGCACTCCTTGGTTAGTGAAAAATAGGAGGTTTATTCACCACATGTGACGTTTCAGCCCTACTCCCTAGTCAGTGAACAGTGCACATATAAATACAAAGGCCATAATGGTCCACAACCAAGTGATTAATTAACAAACATTTTCAAATAACTTTTGATATCAATCGTTGACAGCGAAAAAGTGAACAAAGGTGCATTAAATAAATATACACACTTTATGTTCTTTTGAACAAATAACAAATTGTCAATTTGTTTGTTCAGAATAACGATTTTTGTACAAAATTTATACAAATCTCAAATAAGTATGCAATGGATGTGTTGTTACTTAATATTGAGTTTTTGCAAACCGACCTACATACTACACAAGATAAAGTGTTTCAAATTGAAACAACATTGAAAACATCTCTGTCTACTCAAGTTTATGATGATTATATGACTAAATTAAATAGTCACTTGGATAAATTTCGCTCTGGTCTAGAAGAAACTAAACACCAGAAATGGCAGAGAGATTTAGACGACTATACGAATGGGAAGGTTTACAATTGGCAATTGGAGCAGAGAAATTATCGCCGCTATGTTGGAAATGACCGCCCCCAAAATAGACGGGGAAGAAACGATAGAGGTCATGGCACTAGAGGCATCGATTTTTTTGCAGCTAATAATCTTGAGTAGACAGAGATGTTTTCAATGTTGTTTCAATTATTAAATAAAACGCACTGTTGTCACCTACATTATAGCGCCGATCTCCTTATGTAGGAGATATGGCACTTATAATGTGGTGACAGAGCCTCTTTAATTAGGGGTTTTCATTTTGTCCAACAAGTAAAACAGACTGGTTTAATTTAGAATTGGATCTACAGAGGTTCTTTTATACCATCAAATTAAAAACTTGGTTTGCAGAACAGAATCATGAACCTAGGGTTGAGTTGCCCAGAGGCTGGATGATTTTGATCTCTATTTAAAAAGCGAATTTGTTCCACATGGCAATGTGACAGCCATTGAAACCTTTATGACAGCTGTCAAGCTTGATGTCAGCTTTTTGAGGGAGAAATCCACGTTAGCTAGTTTTAAACATCCTAATATAACTACTACTGAGGTAGAGGCACTTACAGAACTGAAGGAGAATAAGAATGTTACCATAAAACAGGCAGATAAATGTGGTGCGATAGTGGTGATGGATATATCCGACCACATTGAGGAGATTATGAGACAGCTCCAAGATAGAGAGGTTTACGGCATGTTGACTGCTGACCTGCTGACCCTAAGTTCAATATAGGGAAACATATAGATAGGTTACTTGATAGATCATTTACAAATGAAATTATTGATGAAAACATAATGAACACCCTATAACACCTATTATCTATTTACTCCCGAAAAAACATAAATCCCTTATTAAACCGCCAGGGAGACCAATTGTGTCTAGTATTGGGTCAATTTTTGGTAACATTTCTGTAAAGGGTTTGCCTGACACAGGTTTGATAGAGTGATTCAATCTGCTACCACTCAGGCTGGTAGGCTGAGGAGTGGGAGAACCTATCACAGCCTGGCCAGACGGAGCTAGCTCCCGCCCTCGGTCTATTTATACCTTCGTTTCCTGCTCTTCCTTTGCCTGTGATTCTGTCTGGTTTCCTGGCTCTGCTGGTCCTGCTAGTACTATTGACCTCTGCTTCAAATTGACCCTGGCTTTACTGACTACTCTCCTGCTCTGCGTTTGGTACCTCGTACACTCCTGGTTTGACTCGGCTCGTTCACTACTCTTGTTGCTCACGGTGTTGCCGTGGGCAACTGCCCCATTTCCTTTAGCTTCTGTGTACCCTTGTCTGTTTGTCTGTCGTGCAATTATTGAGCGTAGGGACCGTCGCCCAGTTGTACGCCGTCGCCTAGGACGGGCCGTGCAAGTAGGCAGGGACTGAGTGGCGGGTAGATAAGGGCTCACCTGTCTGTTTCCCAACCCCGTCATTACAATTTCTGTTTTCTTGGATAGGGTACTTTGCAAATATGCGATGGTGGTGCCCTCCTATATATGGGATACTTCCGATTTTTTGCTCAAAATCAAAAGCATACAAATACCTACTACGGCACTGCTGTGCTCATTTGACGTTGTCAGCCTTTACACGTCACTTGACCACAATAAGGGATTGCCAGCTATCCATAGAGTTTTATCTACAAGTGAATACACACCTGAGTGTATTGAATTTCTCTTGTCTTTGTTAGAGGCTGTCCTGAGGCAGAACTACATCTTGTTTAGAGATCAGTTCTATATGCAGCAGAGAGAAACAGCGATGGGTGCCAATGTAGCACCCACATATGCAAACATTTATATGGCAACATTGAAACGCGAGTCGGTCTATGTATCCCACCACTTCAGACATGTTCTGAGGTAGTGGAGATACATAGACAACATATTTTTCATCTGGCTGGGTACTCCGGCTGAATTGGATGAGTTTCATGAATAAAATAGATGTAGATATTAAATTTACATTGGTACAGTCAACTACATCTTTACAATTTTTGGACACGACGATCATTACATTTGGTACGAAATTAACAACAGATATTTATATCAAACCCACGGACAGAAATAACCTGTTGAAATTTGAGAGTAACCATCGCAGAAAATTAGTAAGGACGCTCCCCTACAGTCAACTATTGAGGGTGAGGCGTATTGTGAAAAATGAAGAGTTAACTGAAAACCAGATTGGATGAGATGGGTGAGAAATTTGTCGCTAGGGGTTATCCGAGAAAACTAGTTCAACATAGGGATAGAGTGATGGGACTAGACAGAGAAACCTCTTCTAGAGGAGAATATGACATTAAGAAGAACAAAAAATACACAAATAGACGGATAAAATTTATATCCACATATGCGGAATCAAGTATTAATATCGCTAGGATAATCCGTAAACATTGACCAATACTGAAAAGAAATTTAAAATATGTCCCAGAGTTTGATTTACCACCATTAATACCATATAAAAGGTCACATAATCTAAAGGACAAGCTGGTACGAGCAGATGTTGGTGGTACCAGGGAGACCAGACAAACGTTTTTTGGTAGTAAAAAGTTGGGTATTTTCCCCTGTTTAAATTTGCTCAATTGTACGTACATGTTGAAGGGTGAGACTTTTACTCACCCATTTACCGGTAAGGAGTTTAAGATCAAACACTATTTAACTTGTACATCAGACTATGTAATCTATTTATTGCAATGCCCATGTGATTTGTTTTACAAACGAGAGACAGCACTCGATTATAAAACACGGATAAACAATCACAGATTTACAATTCGCAATAAAATATTAGATTTGGCAGTATCTAAACATTTTACTGAGGCTAATCATACAGAAAAGGATTTGCGATTCAGGATCATTGATCATATTGTAAAACCCAGACGTGGGGGTGACAGAGTAGCCCTACTGAAGAGGTGTGAGATTGAATGGATTTTTAAACTTAATACGTTACGTGCTTATGGTCTAAATGTTGACTTTAAGTTGAGGGGTATTGGATAGGTGACGGTTATCCTACACACTGGGGGTTTCCTTGCTATATCCTAGGCAGTGTAGACTAGACTTCATATGCACATCCCTTGAATAACTCTCTTTAGACACAATGTTGAAGAATTTTTGTATTAATATTTATTAATTCTCTTTCTTATAGATTGAAATTGTTTATATTCTCAAGATCTGAAGACTCAACTGACACGGATCCCCTTAGTAATTATTATTGTATTTAAATTATTACACTATATATAAATAAATATATTCATACATTCTCTCCAAATGTGTATCTGAATCGGTTATAAGCTATTTTTGTATTTCGTGAAATAACAACTGAAATTATTCTTCATATAAAGTAATAATATCAATATATTATGAGTGATACTGTTGTAAGTATTGGAGCGAATTTGTTCCTTATATGAGACCTTCTTTGTTCTATAGGAGGGTTCTATACTAAACTGATGTCCCCTATTCGGATATATTGTCTCCTTGTTGGAGACTACCAGGATCGGTGGGACAATCCCAAACATATACTTGCAAATGTTCATTCACTTATACATTCAATGTCCTATATTTAGGCAGGTTACGATTGCTTTCCTAAAATTATTGAAGATTCTATGTTTAAAGAAAAACACACTACAGATATTAAATATCACTTCATCGGGTCCAGAGTAATAGACGACTGAGCAGGCGTCCGATTAATCGTAATACAAAGGACGTGCGGGTCACGCCATGTGTTCCACGACTAAGTTTATAGTGGAGACTCAAACACACATGTGAGGAATCTTTTGAGCCCGTGCATGCTCTGTAAAGGAAAGTAGACGCCCAGGAGGAAGTAAACGTGCAAAAGAAATGAGGGTAGCCGATCACGGTGAGTCTGTTTCCGATATGCTATGAAATATGATTTTAAACACTGTGTTTGTGATTTTGGACCATGATGGCCTGTGTATTTATATGTGAACTGTACACTGACTGTTATGCTTGAGAAAGGCCCCATGGAGTAGGGCTGAAACGTCGCATGTGGTGAATAGACCTCTATTTTTCACTAACCAAGAAGTGCTGTTTCGTGATTTGGAGGGTTTTATATACACTACCGTTCAAAAGTTTAGGGTCACTTAGAAATTTCCTTATTTTTGAAAGAAAAGCACAGTTTTTTTCAATGAAAATAACATTAAATTAATCAGAAATACACTCTATACATTGTTAATGTGCTAAATGACTATTCTAGCTGCAAACGTCTGGTTTTAATTCAATATCTACAAAGGTGTATAGAGGCCCATTTCCAGCAACCATCACTCCAGTGTTCTAATGGTACATTGTGTTTGATAACTGTGTTTAGAAGGCTGATGGATGATTAGAAAACACTTGAAAACCCTTGTGCAATTATGTTAGCACCGCTGTAAACAGTTTTGCTGTTTAGAGGAGCTATAAAACTGACCTTCCTTTGAGCTAGTTGAGAATCTGGCGCATTACATTTGTGGGCTCGATTACTCTCCAAATGGCTAGAAAAAGAGAGCTTTCATGTGAAACTCGACAGTCTATTCTTGTTCTTAGAAATGAAGGCTATTCCCTGCGAGAAATTGCCAAAAAACTGAAGATTTCCTACAACGGTGTGTACTACTCCCTTCAGAGGACAGCACACACAGGCTCTAACCAGAGTAGAAAGAGAAGTGGTAGGCCCCGCTGCACAACTGAGCAACAAGACAAGTACATTAGAGTCTCTAGTTTGTGAAATAGACGCCTCACAGGTCCTCAACTGGCAGCTTCATTAAATTGTACCCGCAAAATGCCAGTGTCAACGTCTACAGTGAAGAGGCGACTCCGGGATGCTGGCCTTCAGGGCAGAGTGGCAAAGAAAAAGCCATATCTGAGACTGGCTAATAAGGAAAAGATTAATATGGGCAAAAGCACACAGACATTGGACAGAGGAAGATTGGAAAAAAGTGTTATGGACAGACGAATCGAAGTTTGAGGTCACACAGAACAACATTTGTGAGACGCAGAACAACGGAAAAGATGCTGGAAGAGTGCCTGACGCCATCTCTCAAGCATGATGGAGGTAATGTGATGGTCTGGGGTTGCTTTGGTGCTGGTAAAGTGGGAGATTTGTACAAGGTAAAAGGGATTTTGATTAAGGAAGGCTATCACTCCATTTTGCTACGCCATGCCATACCCTGTGGACAGCGCTTGATTGGAGCCAATTTCATCCTACAACAGGACAATGACCCAAAGCACACCTCCAAATTATGCAAGAACTATTTAGGGAAGAAGCAGGCAGCTGGTATTCTATCTGTAATGGAGTGGCCAGCACAGTCACCAGATCTCATTGAGCTGTTGTGGGAGCAGCTTGACCGTATGGTACGCAAGAAGTGCCCATCAAGCCAATCCAACTTGTGGGAGGGCCTTCTGGAAACATGGGGTGAAATTTCTCCCGATTACCTCAGCAAATTAACAGCTAGAATGCCAAAGGTCTGCAATGCTGTAATTGCTGCAAATGGAGCATTCTTTGACGAAAGCAAAGTTTGAAGGAGAAAATTATTATTTGAAATAAAAATCATTATTTCTAAGCTTGTCAATGTCTTGACTATATTTTCTAGTCATTTTGCAACTCATTTGATAAATATAAGTGTGAGTTTTCATGGAAAACACAAAATTGTCTGGGTGACCTCAAACTTTTGAACGGTAGTGTGTATATATATATATATATATATATATATATATATATAGTGAAAGAAATAAGTATTTGATCCCTTGCTGATTTTGTACGTTTGCCCACTGTCAAAGACATGAACAGTCTAGAATTTTTAGGCTAGGTTAATTTTACCAGTGAGAGATAGATTATATTTAAAAAAAATACAGAAAATCACATTGTCAAAATTATATATATTTATTTGCATTGTGCACAGAGAAATAAGTATTTGATCCCCTACCAACCATTAAGAGTTCAGCCTCCTCCAGACCAGTTACACGCTCAAAATCAACCTGGTGCCTGAATTATAGACAGCTGTCTTAAATGGTCACCTGTATAAAAGACTCCTGTCCACAGACTCAATTAATCAGTCTGACTCTAACCTCTACAACATGGGCAAGACCAAAGAACTTTATAAGGATGTCAGGGAGAAGATCATAGACCTGCACAAGGCTGGAATGGGCTACAAAACCATAAGTAAGACGCTGGGTGAGAAAGAGACAACTGTTGGTGCAATAGTAATAAAATGGAAGACATACAAAATGACTGTCAATCGACATCGATCTGGGGCTCCATGCAAAATCTCACCTCGTGGGGTATCCTTGATCCTGAGGAAGGTGAGAGCTCAGCCGAAAACTACACGGGAGGAACTTGTTAATGATCTCAAGGCAGCTGGGACCACAGTCACCAAGAAAACCATTGGTAACACATTACGCCGTAATGGATTAAAATCCTGCAGTGCCCGCAAGGTCCCCCTGCTCAAGAAGGCACATGTACAGGCCCGTCTGAAGTTTGCAAATGAACATCTGGATGATTCTGAGAGTGATTGGGAGAAGGTGCTGTGGTCAGATGAGACTAAAATTGAGCTCTTTGGCATTAACTCTACTCGCCGTGTTTGGAGGAAGAGAAATGCTGCCTATGACCCAAAGAACACCGTCCCCACTGTCAAGCATGGAGGTGGAAACATTATGTTTTGGGGGTGTTTGTCTGCTAAGGGCACAGGACTACTTCACCGCATCAATGGGAGAATGGATGGAACCATGTACCGTCAAATCCTGAGTGACAACCTCCTTCCCTCCACCAGGACATTAAAAATGGCTGGTGGCTGGGTCTTCCAATGACCCGAAACATACAGCCAAGGCAACAAAGGAGTGGCTCAAAAAGAAGCACATTAAGGTCATGGAGTGGCCTAGCCAGTCTCCAGACCTTAATCCCATCGAAAACTTATGGAGGGAGCTGAAGATCCGAGTTGCCAAGCGACAGCCTCGAAATCTTAAAGGAACAGTGTCATCACAAATTATTTTTTTATATGTTAAAGATGTTAGTGCTTTATTAAAAACGTTTATATTTATTTGTGTGTTTGTGTTTTACTTTTTCTTATTTTTACACTTTTTCTTCCCTATGGGGGCTGCCATTTTTTGTTCCATTTCTGTATGTGTCGATTAACGACACATACAGACATGGAATACGGCAGCCACAGTCCCATAGGGGCTGCGAACGGCTCCCGTCCCATTCACTTGTGTGTACGGCGTCTGTGTGGGAACTGCGCATGCGCCGCTCCCACACAGTCCAATTTGAAATTGGCGCCGTCCGGCGCCATTTTCCTGTGGACCGGAAGTCGCGGCTGGACAGTAATATTACTACTTCCGGTCGCGGCTTCCGGACTTGTGCACTTGGACCAGCGGCAGCAGACGGAGCGGACGGGCCGGAGGGAGCCGCGGCGGCAGGAGCAGGTAAGAGATTTCAATGTATGTTCGTGTTTGTGTGTGTTTACTACTGTATGTAAACCTACTACACTGTGTGTTAGCTCAAAAAATGGCGACACAGTGTAGGAGGTTACACCGTTCAAACCTCTCGTTTATCCCGGCACTAGCCAGGATAAAGGAGGGGGGGATGCTGAGAGCTCACTAGAGCGAGGGCTTTTTACCCAATTTTGTAATGCTGCAATTTTGGGAATAGCTCCATCTAGTGACCAGAAATGGGAAATATTATAAATTAGAATTAATTTATAATATTTCCTGACTCGTGAAAAAAATAAAAAAAATTTGAACAATGTTTAATCACCCACACACTAAATGTTTAATTAAAAAAAAAAAAAACATGTTTTTCTGGCAACACATTCCCTTTAATGATTTCAGATGATCTGCAAAGAGGAGTGGGCCAAAATTCCATCTAACATGTGTGCAAACCTCATCATCAACTACAAAAAACGTCTGACTGCTGTGCTTGCCAACAAGGGTTTTGCCACCAAGTATTAAGTCTTGTTTGCCAAAGGGATCAAATACTTATTTCTCTGTGCACAATACAAATAAATATATATATAATTTTGACAATGTGATTTATATATATATATATATATATATATATATATATATATAATCTATCTCTCACTGGTAAAATGAACCTAGCCTAAAAATTCTAGACTGTTCATGTCTTTGACAGTGGGCAAACTTACAAAATCAGCAAGGGATCAAATACTTATTTCCTTCACTGTATATATATATATATATATATATGTTCAAATGATTTCAAAGGTGTACACAGCCCTTAACCTCTTCAGGACGCAGCCTGTTCTGGCCTTGCGGCACAGACGATTTTTTTCTTTATGTGGTTATATCTCTGAAATGCTTATACCTATCCAAGTGATTCTGAGAATGTTTCATGACATATTGTACTTTATGTTAGTGAAAAAATTTGGTCAACAAATTTAACCCCTTAGTGACCACTAATACGTGTTTTAACGTGATTCACTACTGGGCTTTAGGCTAGGCTGACGCCTTTTCACGTCAGCCTAGTCTAAGTCCTGCACGGGTTTCCCGTGCAGGCAGGAGCCGGGGCTCTGCTGTCTGATGACAGCTGAGCTCCTGCTCCAACGACCGCGATCGAAGTTTACTTCGATCGCGGCCGTTTAACCCGTTAAATGCCGCCGTCAATAGCGACCGCGGCATTTAACTTTGTTTACAGAGGGAGTGCGCTCCCTCTGTCACCCATCGGCGGCCCGCGAATGAAATCGCGGGTCTCCGATGGGGTGTCATGGCAGCCGGGGGACTGATAAAAGCCCCCAGGTCTGCCCTGGACATATGCCTGTTAGGACGCGCCGGAGGCACGTCCTAACAGATTGCCTGTCAGATTTACACTGACAGGCAATAATGCTCTGGTATACGAAGTATACCAGAGCATTATAGCAGCGATCGGAATATAGCAGCGATCGGAATATCGCACAGTAAAGTCCCCTAGTCGGACTAATAAAATCAGTCATCAAAGTGAAATAAAGATTATTAATAAAAAGTACAGTAAAAAAATAAATAAAAAGTGGTTTTATTTAGTAAAAGTGTAAAAAAAAAAAAAGTACACATATATGGTATCGCCGCGACCGTAATGACTCCATTAATAAAGTTAATATGTAATTTAAACCGCAAAGTGAACACCGTAAAAAAAAAACGCCAAAAACTATGGCGAAATTGCAATTTTTTTCCATTGCCCCCCAAAAAAGTCATAATAAAAATGAATCAATAAGTCCCATGTACCCCAAAACAGTACCATTCAAAACTACGTCTTGTCCCGCAGAAAACAAGCCCAAAAAATCACTACATTGATGGAAAAATAAAAAAATTACGGCTCTTGGAAAGCGACGATGCAAAAGCAAATAATTTTAGTTCAAAGGTGTTTTTATTGTGCAAAAGTCGTAAAACATAAAAAAAACTCCACATATGTGGTATCGCCGTAATCGTACCGACCCATAGAATAAAGGTCACATGTTAATTACGTCGCACAGTGAACGGCGTCAATTTAAAAACGCATAGAACAATGGCGGAATTTCAGTTTTTTTTTATAATCCCCCCCAAAAAGGTTAATAAAAGTTAATATAAAAATTATATGTACCCAAAAATGGTGCCATTAAAAAGCACAACTAATCCCGCAAAAAACAAGTCCTCATACAGCTATGTAGACGAAAAAATAAGAACGTTATAGCTCTTTGAATGCGACTATAGAAAAACGAATAAAATAGCTTGGTCATTAAGGCCTAAAATGGGCTGGTCACTAAGGGGTTAATATTTATTTGTGAAAAATAGCAAAATTGTGAGAAAATTAGCAAATAATAGCATTTTTCAATTTAAATGTTTCTGCTTGTAAGACAGATAGCAATACCACACAAAATAGTTACTAGTTAACATTTACCACATGTCTACTTTATGTTTGCATCATTTTTTTGAAAATACTTTTATTTTTCTAGGACGTTACAACGTTTAGAACTTTAGCAGCAATTTCTCACATTTTCAAGAAAATTTCAAAAGTCTATTTTCTCAATGACCAGTTCAGTTCTTAAGTGACTTTGAGGGCCTTATATATTGGAAAGTCCCCCATAAATACCCCATTTTAAATTCTGCTCCCCTCAAAGTATTTAAAACAGCATTCTCAAAGTCTCTTACCCTTTAGGCGCTTCCCAGGAATTAAAGCAAAGTAGAGATGACATTTTAGAATTTCATTTCTTTTGCCGAAATTCATTTGTAATAAAAAAATTCTGTAACACAGAAAGTTTTACCAGAGAAACGCAACTTAATATTTATTGCCCAGATTCTGCAGATTTTAGAAATATCCCACATGTGGCCCTAGTATGCTAATTGACTGAAGCACAGGCCCCAGGAGCAAAGGAGCACCCAGTGGATTTTGGGGCCTCCTTTTATTTAGAATATATTTTAGGCATCATGTCAGGTTTGAAGAGGTCTTGTGATGCCAAAACAGTGGAAACCCACAAAATTGACCCAATTTTGGAACCTACACCCCTCAAGGAATTTATTTAGGTGTATAGTTAGCATTTTGACCCCATAGTTTTTTTGCTACATTAATTTGAATTAGTCTTTGAAAATAAAAATCTACTTTTTTTCTGAAAAAACAGAATAATTTAAGTTTTTCCAAGGAATAAAGGAGAAAAAGCACCCCAACATTTGTAAAGCAATTTCTCCCGATTACGGCAATACCTTATATGTGGTAATAAACTGATGTTTAGACCCACTGCAGAGCTCAGAAGGGAAGGAGCACCATTTGGCTTTTGGAGTGCAGATTTTGCTGGAATGGTTTTCAGTGCCATGTCGTGTTTGCAATGCCCTGAAGTAAACAAAACAGTGGAAATCCCCCAAAAGTGACCCCAATTTGGAAACTACACCACTTAAGGAATCTTTCTATGGGTATTGTTAGTATTTTGATCCCACAGGTTTCTTATAGAATTTAGTGGAATTAGGCCGTGAAAATTAATATCAACATTAAAAATGTTGCATTTTTTCATTTTCACATGGGATAAAGGAGAAAAAGCCGCCCAACATTTGTAAAGCAATTTCTCCTGAGTACGGCAATACCCCACATGTGGTAATTAATGTGTTTAATTATAAATTTCTTAACCCTTTCAGGACTGATCCTTTTTTTGCTTTTTCATTTTCGTTTTTCACTCCCCGCCATCCAAGAGCGCATTTTAACCACGGCTTGTGAACCAGCCTTATAAATGACACAATTTTTTTTTAAAATTCTCTTCTCATCTGCCCCATCACATTAAATATAATCAGACATTGACCCCCAACATTACTCTTACTCTTAGCTGTAAGTTGCAGCCTAGTCTCTTTCACTATGAACTTGCAGGGCCGCCCTCTCGTCATGGCTCCGCCCACTTTCACTCTATTGGTTCTCCCATAGCTGCAAGAGGACCTGCTGATTGAATGAATGCCTGTGAGATAGGGAGACTGACAGGCTCTCATCCAATTGGCAATTCCAAGTGGCACAGAGTGTACTGTGTGCAGGGGAGCTGGCAGCTGGACTGACCGGCCCACCGTAAATTTTTCCGATAGGTTACATTACCAATCCTCCCCTAGTAACCATGGAGATGGAGGCAGCAGCTGGAGCATGGGTGGGCAGGTCCAAGCAGCACTGAACTGGGGCACGTGCCAGTTCAAATGCGAAATGAGCGGGCCCCATGTTCACAAATTGCAGAGTTATTGAGCCTGTTCATTTAACTAAATGAAAATGCACGGGCTTCAATAAGCTTATGTAGATAGTATCCAGCGGTCTCGGTGGGCCCCTGACGGGAGTACCATCTGTACTGCCCTGATGGTGGCCCTGTATACACAGATCTGGTAAGCAGAAATGGTAAATGGTACCTGCCTTTTCCACTGATTGCCCACAGCTGATAAATAAACCCCCGAAACGGCCGCAGTAAAATCTGCACACAGCCATTAAGAGATTAAATTAAATTCTCAATCATTTTCTTTCAAACTGTAAAATTTAATATATCTAGGAAAGCTGATGATAAAATAAAATGAACTTTAGATCCCACTGAGGTTGTAAATGTCAGAAAATACTTCCTCTTACATACTTTGTAAGTTTGTAAATTTTTATCTTGATCAAATGTGATAGCACTCTAGAACAATGGCAAGCTAATATGCCTAGATTGACAAGTAAGTGATTGCAATGTAAAAATAAGAAACCTTTCAAATTCGGATGTATAAGTAAAATAAAGAAATGTTACTCTTATGCCCCCCTTAAAGGGGTATTCCCAACTTAGACATTTATGGCATATCCACAGAATGTGCCATAAATGTCTGAGAGATGCGGGTTCCAGCTCTGGAACCTGCCCCTATATCGAGAAAAGGGGTTATTCAACCCCCGTTTCGCAGATTCTAGGCAGACTAGTGGCACGGGTCTCTCCATACTGTTCAATTGGAGTTATGGAAACAGTCGAGCAAGTACAGCTCAGCTGTATCCGTAACTCCCATACAACAGAATGAAAAGAGCCGCATCCCTACCCTCTAGTCCCCGCCTAGGATCGACAACTTGCGGTAGCAGCAACAGGCCTAACAGGGTCAGGTGACCCTTAGGCTGGATTCACACGAGCATGTTCGGTCCATAAAGGACGGAACGTATTTCGGACGCAAGTCCCGGACCGAACACACTGCAGGGAGCCGGGCTCCTAGCATCATAGTTCTGTACGACGCTAGGAGTCCCTGCCTCTCCGTGGAACTACTGTTCCATACTGAAAACATGATTACAGTACAGGACAGTTGTCCCGCAGCGAGGCTGGGACTCCTAGCATCATACATAACTATGATGCTAGGAGCACGTCTCCCTGCAGTGTGTTCGGTCCGGGACTTGCGGCCGAAATACGTTCCATCCTTTACTGACTGAACATGCTCGTGTGAATCCAACCTTATTCTTGATATAGGTGCAGATCATAGCGTTAGGACCCACAACTATCAGAAATTTATGGCACATCCTGTAAATGTCTAAGTTGGGAATAACCCTTTAACCTCTGTTATGATAGATTCCTTGTCAGAAGATGGGATATATTAACACCTCGCTTCTACTACACAAACTACGCAAACATTTACAGAGAGACAGGTAGGAAAAGAGGAAATAAAGGTTGCTGGATGTTGAGGAAAATGCAACTTTCCACCGAAAAAAATGCATTACAAAGTTTCATGTTTTCACTTGAACTAACAATTTACATATCATTTGGGAGTGGGGGGTTCCTAGTTTGCAAAAATTTCCCCCCACCCCTTGGGAAAAGCAGGCACACAATCATAGAATTAAATTCTAAAACATTTTCTGCCTGCAGCTGCCAGTAAGCCCCTGTTCACACTGAGCTTTTTGGCACCGATTTTGACGCGGAAACTGGTTCGGAATCTGCGCCAAAGAAAACGTCCGAAATCGCCTCCCATTGATTCAATGGAAGGCAGAGTTGTTTTTTTCCAGGGCAGCTTTTGGCTGCTTGCTGGAAAAAAATGTGGCATGCCGCGGTTTCCGCCTCTGACCTCCGATTGAAATCAATAGGAAGCAGAAAAAACGTGTGACGCTCGTTTGAGAGCGTTTTTCGCTGCGTTCTTTGCCCAAGGGCTTTACATTAGCTTAAATTGCCGCGGAAAAAAGCGCAGTGAAAAACGGGGGAAAAAAAGTGCAGACAGTTCAAAATCTGCTTTAAAATTCCTTAAGGAATTCTGAGGCAGATATTTATCGGAAATAAAAATAAAAAAAGATTACACAAAACACACATATACGGGATTGCCGCGATTGTAACGACCCGAGTAATAAAGTTAAGTCATTAATTAACCCCTTCCCGCCGCAGCCATTTTTCAGATTTTCATTTTCGTTTTTTCCTCCTCACCTTCCAAAAGCCATAACTTTTTTATTTTTCAGTCTATATAGTCCTATGAGGGCATGATTTTTGCAGGACGAGTTGTCGTTTTTCGTAACACCATTTATTGTGCCATATAATGTACTAGGAAATGGTAAAAAAATTATTTGTGAGGTAGAAAAGGAAAAAAAAAAAACGATTCCTCCATTGTTTTTTGTGCTTCGTTTTTACGGAATTCACTGTGCAATTAAAACAACATGTTAGCTTTATTCTGCGGGTCAATACGATTACGGCGATACCAAATATATATAGTTTTTTCTATATTTTACTACTTTTACAAGTAAAAACCTAAGTGTAAAAAAGAACATTTATTTTGTGTGGCCAAATTCTGAGAGCCGTAACTTTTTTATTTTTCCGTCGATTAAGTGGTATGGGGCTTATTTTTTGCGGGATTAGCTGTAGTTTTTAATCATACCATTTTGGGGTACATGCTATGTTTTGATCACTTTTTATTTCATTTTTTGTGGGAGATGAGGTGACCAAAAAAACAGCTATTCTGGCTTTTACATGTGCAGGTTAAATAATGATATGTTATAATAGTTCAGACTTTTCCGGATGCGGCGATACCAATTATGTTTTTTTTTTTTTTTTTTTTACTATGCTCTAGGGGGAAAATTGGAAAATGGGATACGTCAAATGTCGGTAAGGGGTTAAACTGCCCCGTGAACGCGATACAAAAAAACACACAAAAACAAAGACAAAAATTCTTTTTTTTTCCATCCCTCCCACCCAAAAATGTAATAAAAGTTAATCAATAAGTACCATATACCCCAAAATTATACCAATGAAAACTACACCTCGTCCCGCAAAAAACAAGTCCTCATAGGGCCAGTTCATGCATTGCGTAAATACTGCGGATTTTCCGCAAGAGAATTAGTTGCTGAAAATCTGCAGCAAATACAGTAGCATCAAAGTGGGTAAGGTAAAACAAATCTCATCCACACGCTGCGTAAATACTGAGTGAAAATTCCGCTCAGCAATCAACCTGCGGTGCAGAATATTATTCTGTAGTATGTTAATTGTCTTTACGTAAACGCTGCTTATATGTTGCAGGATTTCCCCATTCGATTCAATGGGGATGTAAATCCCGCATTAAATAGCAGTTGTTCCGTTGTTTGCGGCGTAGTCGCAGCGAAGCAGCAGCAAAAAACAGAATTTATAAGACAAGTAAAATATTAAACTTACCTAGAAGTCTGTGTTTCATCCTCCTCGGTTGACGCTTCATCCCATGTGACCATGGCTGCAGCCAATCACAGGCTGTAGCAGTGGTCACATGGATGAAACGTCATCCCAGGAGGCCGGCCTGGATGACGCAAGAAGGCCGGCCTCCTGGGATGACGCTTCATCCCAAGTAACCGCCGCTGTAGCCAATCATAAGCTTCAGCGGCCTCCTGGAATGAGACATTTTCGGCCGGAATTCCCTGCGGCGCACAGGGCGTATACGTTGCGTGCTATTATGCAGTGTATCCACCCCGTGTGAAGCTATATGGCGACATCAATACACAAAATATAATATGGCTATATTGACATAAAAATTAAAAAAGTTATGACTCTTGGAATGCGGGGAGGAAAAAACGAAAAAGAATGATTGGCCCTTAAGGCTGAAATAGACCTGTGTTTAAGGGGTTAAGGCCTGCTGCACATGACCGTAGTGGTTTTGCAAGCCGCAAAAGCACGGATCCAGTGTCAGTATTTGCGGAGTGTGTGCCCGTGGAAAACCTTCCACAGGCCATTCGTAATGTCAACAGTAATCAAGTATCCGCAATATTTGCAGTAGGTTGGATATAATGAATCTAGTTGAGGTGGTCACATGCTCAAAAGTCCCAACCCCCTGATATGGTTACATGATCGCTCTGGCGCCATATTAGTTGCGTTTTTGCCTTGTTTAGAGCTCTGTCTGATTCCTCTGCTGATGTAGCTGTGGTTTCTGGCAATTCCTTGACAGCAAAGATGTCCAGCTTTCCTGTGGATGGTGTTCTCCTGGACTGGCTCCTCTCTCGGCGATTTGGACAGCAGGCACCAATGCTGGACAAAGACAGGAAGAGATGGAGGAGGAGGTATTGGATTCACCCCATTGTCTCCCAACGGACTAGAAAGGGTAATTTCCACACCCTGTACTCTGACTTGTGACAGCACCCGGACAAGTTTCACAGCTACTGTCGTCTGTTCATCGCCGCCTTTGATCGTCTGCTGGCGGACCTGCGTCCTGGACTCACCTTCCAGGACACTATCATGCGACGCTGTATCCCTCCAGAGGAATGGCTCATCGTCACCCCCAGGCAAGAACACATAATGTCCCCTTTGACCATTTCCTGATTTCTTCCTAGTACAGATAGTATAAGCGTACTTGTCCCGTTGCTTGTTGTCGCCGATTTTGCCATGGTACTGCTTCCAAAAATTATAATTTGTTTCTTTTTCAGAGATTCTTGGCAACCAGGAACTCGTTTGCATCGCTGCATTTCGAGTTTCTGCTGGGTTCCTCCATCATTTCGCAGATCATCCGACTGACCTGCGAAGTGATCTGGCAGAGACTGAGAATGGCGTGGATGAGACAGCCCAAGGCAGAAGACTGGCCTTGGATTGAAGAGGGCTTCTACCATCAAGTACAGTTTCCCAACTGTGTTGGCACGATGGATGGGAAACACATTCTTGTGAAAAAGCCGCCTCACTCAGGGTCCCTATATTTCCATTACAAGCAGTATTTCTCAGTGGTGCTGTTGGCCTTGGCTGACAGCGACTACCGGTTTGTAATAGTAGATATAGGGGCATATTGGAGCTCTGCTGATGTTGGCATCTTTAGGGCTTCTAGAATGGGTGAACGGCTTCAATCCAGCAGTTCAGGGATAGTGACCCCCTGGAAACCAGCAACACAACTGCTGAAACAGAAGAAGCCACTGAAGAGCAGCCAGGGCCCTCATCATATTTTCATTCCACTACTGCATCTTCTAGCCCAGTAGTGTCTGACAGTGCACCCATTGCCCGCACCATTTCTCAACGGAGTGGGAATAGAAGTAGGAACAGGGAAAGAGACATCAAGGTACAGACCGAAGCTATATCCATGATTCAGAGGACGGAGGTTGAAGACCAGTTTGACCACCTTATTGTCACGGCACGGGGTGTGGACCCACTGGGCCATACCGTGTATCGGGATAGCAGCTGGACAACTAGGTGCAAAACAATGTCTATAGTCCAGAAAGGGTACTTGAGGCAAAGTAGACAGTAGCGGTGACACAACTTGACTCTCACTGTAGATGCAGAGGAAGACACGACTTGACTTTCACAGCTGATGCAGCGGAAGACACGACTTGAGTTTCACAGTAGATGCACAGAGGCACGATAGCACGGGATACAGGTAACAGGCAGCAGGAACGGGTAACACTGGGAACTGGAAAACACTGGGAGACCATTTGCAAGACAAACTTTAAGTAAACAACAATGCTCAGGCAAGGATTAAGTGGGCAGAGTCCATTTTATAGTCCAGCAGCATTCTGGGCTAATACTAATCAATGACAGCTAAACGCGTACTGGCCCTTTAAGGCCATGCACACGTGGGCGCGCGCGCCCTGCGAGAAATAGTCCCAGGACCCGGAAGTGAGTGCCGGTGTCTCCCTGGAGGGAGATGCCGATGAGAACACAGATGTCCATGGCCGGGGCCGTCATTCAGACTTACCCTCTGACGGCCCCGGCCATGGACATCTGTGTTCTCATCGGCATCTCCCTCCAGGGAGACACCGGCACTCACTTCCGGATCCTGGGACTATTTCTCGCAGGGCGCGACGAATGTGTGCATGAGGCCTAACAGTGTATTGTAGGGGAGATTAACCTGTTTCTAACGTTTATTTTCAAACTCTGCATACTGCCTTTTCGTAGAGAAATCAGTTTTTATTAACGTTATGCTAATGAGCATTTAGGTGCAAAAAGGGCATCATTGCTCAAATGCTCTTACATCGCTCCCCAGTTCAACCCCTTCCGTCTATTCTTACATTGCGCAGTACGATCTTTCTGCTCTCCATTCTATTCACTACTCCACATGCGCCGAGTAAAGGGCAGGGATGCGCGCGCGTTACAGACCGTATGGGGCCAGGCATGAACGCGCTGATTACGCTGCCTGCCCCCTGTCAATCAATGTAAGGAGGTAGGGAGTGGGGTTGAACTGGGGAGAGACGTAAGAGCATTTAGGAGCAATGCTAACACCCTCGTTGCACCGAAATGCTCATTAGCATAAAGTTAATAAAACATATTTCTCTACAAAGGAGGCAGTAAGCAGAAATTGGAACTAAACGTTAGAAGCATCTTAGTCTCCTCTACAATACACTGTTACTAGTTTAATCCGGACATTCTGGTGACAGACTCCCTTTAATTTTTTTTAGGGTAAATAAAATTTAAAACATTTTTTGTCATGTCATAGTGACAAGTCAGAACGTTTGATCAGTTGGATTCCAAGCAATGAGAAACCCAAAGATCAAAAGTTCTGACATTTCCAAAGTTTTTAAAAAGTTTACTTACCCCATAAAATATTTTTGACTGCTCACCACCTTCAAATCATGCATCTTTTTGCGCATGCTTGAGAGAGGCCATCATAGCCGGGACAGTGAGGTAAGATACACCCATAAGCTTACATCACTCTCCCTTAACCCTAGTGATGGCTAGGGTGGCTGCCCAAAGACTCTCTCAGGCATGTTACTTTGAAGCATGCTTAAAAGAGGCTTTACGCAGTCACCCTAGTTTTCAATAGGGTTAAGAGACAGTGGGGTACGATACCCACATAAGCTTAATTGAATGTGCTTTAAACCTATACAGGCCTTGCTTGGCTGATCAAATCCTTCATTTTTCTGGATAAATGGACACAGTCACAATTTAAACTTAAAAAATATTTTTAACTTTACTGACATTTTTGTAATGCCAAACAAAAAAAAGTCATAACTTCATACAGTGCATTGAAGTCTAGGGGATTGCTGATCACATCTTAATCAGGTTCCAGGGTTGCTTGGAAGGCGATCACTGCTGGACATGCTGCACTCCACCGACACAGGAGTATTGCCAGGGCACGACACCTTTGGAAGTCATAAAATAATCAGCAAAGGTATCTTGCACACTGATACCCGAATTTAAAGGTTGTCCCAGACCCCAGTTGATGGCTGTGTTAAAAACAGGCAGCTGAGACTTCACTTCTATGTCTTGACTATACTCTCGACCATAGTTGCAGAGTACACTCCACATCATCAGCTGTGGTCGGGTCCAATTAGATGGCTGAGCGAAAGACCCTCCACTGACTAGTCATGATTCCGAAGGTGTAATCCACAAATCTACGTGTCTAGCTCAGCCGAAAATTTTACATTCAGTCCCCTTCGTGGATATGGGCACAGCAGGTTAGACATCAATGGAAAGGCCTCATCCGATACCATCACAAAGGGGAGGAAGCGTGGAACCTGGAAGAGGTCTGCGAGCTGTGAGCGAAACGCAATCTCTGAGAATTTGGAGTCCAATCTGTGATCTTTGCAGCCTTCAAGAGTCCCCAGTACTGCCATAGGCACCAACATCGATGGCAACAAATTTGTAATGTGCATCAGCCATCGCCATCAGAACCACTGAAAAATACTTCTTGTAATTAAAGAAGTGTGATCCGGATCACGGTGGCTGCTGCACCCTTACATGCTTACCATCGACTGCGCCTAGGCAGTTGGGGAAGTTGGCCACAGATTGAAAGCCTACTGCAACCTGCAACCACGTCTCCTCGGGTGGGCAAGGCATCACAATGGGCTGCAACGTCTGCCAGATTATGTTGCGGAAGTGTCACGGGGCAGCAGTTTAAATGGTTTTATTTAAACAAGTGGCATAACAACCAGAGTGGTCCTAAACTGGGTTTGGGCTCTCCACTTTGCAGTTCTAACCAGGTTGGGCTGCGCCAAAGTGACTGCAGGCTCCGCAGCCTGTTCCCACTGTGCCGCTATGGTTCGCTGAGGGGCTCCCCTCTACTTACAGCGGGCACCAGTCACTTTGGAGGAATGCTCTGCGCCTCCGTGGTTCACGATGGTCGCTACGCCACTGCTTTTACGGATCCAGACTCCCTCGGCTGTGTACGTGCAACGTGCACGTCATGTACTTTTCACACAACACCCAGAGAAAGGTCCCAGGCCACAGAGTGACACGCTCACACAGTCTTAAGTCCAAGTCTTTTAATCGGATACCGTCTCTTTAAGGACCACTCAAAATAATTAGTTGCTTTACATTAATTCACCCATTGACAGGTCTCTTCTCAATAATGCAGGAGTACAGGCAACAAACATCTCCTCACTTATCTCTGAGGCAGGCACCAACATGCACGCCTCCTAGGCGTCTGCTTCTACTCACAGGGTAACCTCCCTGTTCCCCCACAGTCTCTCTTGTAGAAAGGACCTCCATCCTGAAGCGTCTTGCCAGGCTCAGGCGCTGGGAGGCCATACTCTCTCCCTACCAAGCTGCAGCAGTCCTCTCTGACTACCCTGTGTGCTACACACTCACTCCTACCTATTTCCTACCAGACAGCTCTATCTCTATGTCACTCATACGTACTGCAGCGACCCCTAGTGGCTGCACATATCATGGAGGCATGCAACAGATAACACATAGATGTAAACATCACCTCACACAGGAGGAAACACAGAACGCAGGCAGTGGCGGATCCTAATTAGGGCGGTGCGGCCGGCTGCCCGGGGGCCAAGGCTCCCAGGCGGCCCATGACCACCCGAACCGCACAGGCTCCCTTATGCCCGGTGGTGACGCTAGCACCGGAGGGGGGCCAAATGCTAGCGACAGCCACATTCACTTGTATCTGAGTCCTCTGTGTGGCCCTATATACAAGGGGGCAGCACTATGTGGCCCTATATACAAGAGGGGAGTGCTGTGTGGCCCTATATATAATGGGGGAGCATTGTGTGTCCCTATATACAATGGGGAGAATGCTGTGTGGCACTTTATACAAGGGGGGAGTACTGTGTGGCCCTATATATAAGGGGGGAGAGTGCTGTGTAGCCCTACATACAAGGGGAGCGCTGTGTGGCACTATATAGAAGGGGGAAGTGCTGTGTGGTCCCATGTACAAGGGGGGAGCGTGCTGTGTGTCCCTATATACAAGGGGGGAGAGTGCTGTGTAGCACTATATACAAGGGGAGCGCTATGTGACCCTATATACAAGGGGGAAGAGTGCTGTGTAGCACTATATACAAGGGGAGGGGAGCGCTGTGTAGCACTATATACAAGGGAGGAGCGCTCTGTGGCCTTATATACAAAGTGGGTGCGCTGTGTGGCCCTATATACAAGGGAGGAGAGTACTGTGTGGCACTATATACAAGGGGGAACACTGTTTGGCACTATATACAAGGGGGAGCACTGTTTGGCACTATATACAAGGGGGAGCACTGTGTGGCACTATATATAAGAGGGGAGCGCTGTGTGGCACTATATACAAGGGGGAGCACTGTGTGGTACTATATACAAGGTGCGAATGGAGGGGGACTGTGTGGCACTATATACAAGGGTGGGGCGCTGTGTGGCACTATATACAAGGGAGTACGGCTGTGTGGCACTATATACAAAAGGGGGCTGTGTGGCATTATATACAAGGGGGGCTGTGTGGCACTATATACAGGGGGGACTGTGTGGCGCTATATACAGGGGGCTGTGCGGCACCATATTCAAGGGGGGGCTGTGTGATACTATATTCAAGGGGGCTGTGTGGCACTATATTCAAAGGGGGCTGCGTGGCACTATATTCAAGGGGTCTGTGTGGCACTGTATCCAAGGGGGGGGGGCTGTGTGGCACTGTATCCAAGGGGGTCTGTGTGGCACTTTATCCAAGGGGGGCTGTGTGGCACTTTATCCAAGGGGGGCTGTGTGGCACTTTATCCAAGGGGGGCTGTGTGGCACTTTATCCAAGGGGGGCTGTGTGGCACTTTATCCAAGGGGGGGCTGTGTGGCACTTTATCCAAGGGGGGGCTGTGTGGCACTATATTCAAGGGGGGACTGTGTGGCACTATATTCAAGAGTGGGTTGTGTGGCATTATATTCAAGGGGGGCTGTGTGCATTATTTTACAGTGTTTGACACAATTATATTCAGGGGTACAGTGTATGGCATTATTATATTCAGGGGCACAGTGTATGGTGCTATTATATTTAGGGGCACAGTGTGTGGCACCATGATAATTTTATAAGTGTGAAAATGTTGGAAAAGTGAGGAGCCGAATACATCTGAGTGGCAAATTCTGCAGAAATGGGTCAAGGCCGGTAGAAGTCGTCATCAACTCTGGACCGGAAAGAGAAGAAAAGGGAAAAAAGTCAAGTCGTCACCTGTGAGTCACTAGATTTATAGAATATCTGTCACCTCTCCTGACATGTTTATTATAGGAAATCCTTGTATTTCACAAAAAGTCTTTGTGCAGTCCAGGACTGATAGACAATTCCCTTTGTCAGGAGGATGTGTTCCTGCACAGTGTGATACTGTCCGCGATGATTGGAGACTGTCAGTATGTAGGGACACAGCCCTTTGACAAGGGGAATCGTAACACCCATTTGTTAATGCTTACACAAAAAGGTAGTGTTAACAATAGTTACGGCGTGGCAGGGCGGCGGTGGAGAAGGGGGCCCAAGTGTAATGACAGGGTAGGGAGACAGGTGAGCCCTAATCTACCCGCCACTCAGTCCCTGCTTACTTGCAACGACCCGTCCTAAGCGACGGGGTACAACTGGGCGACGGTTCCTACGCTCAGTAAGTGCAAGACAGACAAAACAGACAAGGCTACACAGAAGCTAGGGAAACGGGTCAGCTGCCCACGGAGACACCGTGAGAAACAAGAGTAGTGAACGAGCCGAGTCAAACCAGGAGAGAGCGAGGTACAAAACGCTGAGCAGGAGAGTGGTCAGAAAGCCAAGGTCAATAACAAGCAGAGGATGAGTAGTACAAGCAGCAGCAAGCCAGGAAACAAGCATAGGAGGAATCACAGGCAAAGGAGGAACAGGAAAGGCAGGTATAAATAGACAGTGGGCGGGAACTAGCTCCGTCTGGCCAGGCTGTGATAGGCTCTCCCACTCCTAAGCCTGCCATCCTGAGTGGTGGAAGATGGAGTCAGTCTCACAGACATAGGAGCAGGTGCAGACTGATTGCCCACGGGTGTTGACACAGAAGCTGTGTCTGGCAAATCCTTTACACCAAGTTTGAGTAACAGCCCAGGGCCTATGGTCTACTTAATCCACCACTAAACACAGGTACATACAAACATGGAGGCCGCACAGGGCAGACAGTTAAATTGAAAGGGGTAGCATAACCCCCTTACATGTGCACCTCACAATTTCAGAAATGGTCGATTTGCCCACACGAAATTAGAGGTGTGGTGATGCAAGGCTCTCTCCTGTGGCTAAAAATCTGAAAGAGGAAAAAAAATTAAATTAGTAAACTCATCTCACTGCTACAACATTCAATATGTGAAGTCTGTCGTGAGCAGCTTTCCACAGGCGGGTGCTATGCAGTGACGTTATCCTGCCTGCCAGGTCCGAGCAGACTGATAACTATCTGATTATGGATCTCCTCGTTTTGATCTTTTGCACTTTGCTGTTTTTTTTCTAGAGGTGACACTATGGGGGTAAAAAAGTGTTTGGGGGTACAAAGGTAACTGGCTGTGTATGGACAGGGATTGGGTGGGTTTGGATGCTAAAATTGGCAGATATGAAGGTATAGGTTTAGCTGCTGCACATTTGTGCTTTGAATTATATTGGAAACATGTAAAATACAAACTTACCGCAAGGTGATGAGAAGCCTTCCCTCTGTAGAGATTGCCTTCCTCATCACTGTATTTGAGTAGGTTGGATAAGGATTGACAGCAACTGATCAAATCCATGAATGGGCAATCGTCAAAACAAAATTAATTTGTCTGGATACCTGAAAAATTGTAAATATATTGTTAGATTTCTTTATATTAAAAAAAAACAATATTAGTTTCCTCCGCAAATCACAATATATTAAGGCCTTATTCACACGAACGTGTCCGTTTTGCGCGTGTAAATAATGCAGCATTTTTCGTGCATTGCAGTTCTGTGTGACATCCGTGTACGGTGCATGTCTGCATTTACGCACGTATGTCACCTGTAGGTCACACGTTTTTTACGTCAGCAAAATAAACTGAAGGAGGTGGGTTTTTTTTCCTCATCATTTCTTTAGCAACTGTTGCATGAATCATGCACAGCACACGTATGACTTTTTTTCACGCACCCACAGACTTCAACGGGTGCGTGATGCGCAAAATACGCACAGGAAACAACAGACATCAAACGGACCTATGCAATTCAATGGGTCCATGCAGACATTGTGTTTTTCATGCAGCGTGTGTCCGCTGTGTGAAACTCACTGCATGTCCTATTCTTATGCGTTTTTTTCGAATCACGCACCCATTGTAGTCAATAGGTGAGGGAAAATCACGGACAGCACACGGACGCACATACGTTGATAATAATGATGAGAAAAAGAAAACCAGCTCATTCAGTTTTTGTTGACGTAAAAAACGCGTGACATACGCGCGTAATAAAACTTAGACGTGCACCGTGCACGGATGTCACACGGAACTGCAACGCAAGAAAAATGCTGCATTTTTTTATGCGCGCAAAACGGACACATTCGTGTGAATTAGGCCTAAGGCCTGATTCACACGAACGTTGTATACGTCCATCTGCTGTGTTTGAAAACAACGGACAGCACACGGACCTATGCAACTCAATGGGGCTATTCAGACATCAGTGATTTTTCACGCAGCGTGTTTCCGTTGCATGAAACTCACTGCATGTTCTATTCTGGTGCGTTTTTGCGGATCACATACCCATTGAAGTCAATGGGTGCGTGAAAAACACGGACAGCACACGGCCGTCATCTTTGTGCTGTCCGTCGTTCACGCGCCAGTTGCTAAAGAGATGCAGAGAAAAAATAAATAGATAAAAAATGTGCACCAACACTGACATAAAAAACTGATTCCAAACAGAACACACACTGATGACACACAGAACTGCAAGCCAGGAAAAACAGTGTTTTTTGCGGACGCAAAATGGACATGTTTGTGTGAATCTAGCCTACGTTTGTGAAGTGTCCCTTCTGTGGCCGCTCTAATAAAAGGGGGTGCACCCACTTTGGGCAGCGTCTGATTTTTAAAAAATAAAAAAGAGATTAGAAAAACCAAACTTTACTTGCTCTATAGTGAAAAAAAATAAAATCTCTGTGTGGAACAATTTAATTAAAAGGAAATTAAAACATACATTAAATATTAAATTTGACTTACCTGTCTCAATGATGACAAAACAATGCTGAAAATAGTTTTTTTTTTATATATTCACGACATAAAAAAACTATATAAATTTGGTATTACCGTAATCGTATCGACTCACAGAACAAAGCTAACATGTAATTTAGGGCGCACTGTGGATGCCGAAAAAAAACCCAATAAAAAACTTATTCCAGAATTGCTTGTTTTTGGTCATTTACTTTACCAAAAAATGAAATAAAAAGTGATCAAAAAATCTTATGTGTTCTAAAATGGTACCAATAAAATCTACAGCCCGTCTCGCAAAAAACAAGCCCGCACACCGCTCAATCAACTGAAAAATAAAAAAAAGTTATGGCACTAGTAATGCGGTGATGAAAAAACATCTCAATGCGCAGGCCGGAGGGGAACATTCCTTCAGTTTCATGGCCCTAGTATTTAGGAACTAGGAAAGGGAAGGGACATAGCACATCCGCTGGAAGCGAGGGTGCCCGTATTATACCAGCGCAAAACTTTCCCAGCAATATTTCCCAAACTACGAAGGAGAAAAGTCCCCAAAAGGTGCAGAGCGTTATAAAAGGGGGATGAGAAAGAAAACCGTTTATCAGTGTGACACCGGCCTGCGCATAACGGATCGCTTCACAACGTAACACACATCTATGGATAATTGTATTATTTACCCCATTATTATAGCCTCTTATTATGCCCTGATGTACTCGGCACAGATTACATATGCCACCGCATTATAAACTGAAATACCAGCAAAATCCCAAACAGAACTACTACCAAGCAAAATCCATGCTCAAAATGGCGGTCTTTCCCTTCTTAGACCTACAGTGTGGCCAAACAGCAATTTATATCCACAAGTAAGGCATTACCATACCCGGGAGAACCCGCTTAACAATTTATGGGGAAAGATTCTCTAGGGGCACAACATCTTGTGCGGTGAATCGGAAGATCAGTGGAAAAATAGCAATTTTGACATTGCACTATCCACTGCGCATTCATTTCTGAAAAACACCTGTGGAGTCTAAATTCTCACTACACCCCTTGATAAATGCCTTTAGGGGTGTAGATTCTAAAACGGGTCACTTTTGTTTGGTTTTGCAAATGCAACATGCAGTCTGCAAACCATTCCAGCAAAATCTACGTTCCAAAAGATAAATACCGCTCCTTTTCTTCTGAATGCTCCCATATATGTAAACAGCTGATTATAACCACATATGGGGTGTTACCGTACTCGGGAGAAATTTCTTTACAAATGTTGGGGTGCTTTTTCTTCTCTATTCCTTGTAAAAATAAAACATTTTGATATAAAACTACATCTTGTTGGAAAAAAAATTTTTATTTTATTTTCATGGCTAATTAATTCAGCAAAAAACTTTTGGGATCAAAATTTTCACTATACCCCTAGATGATTCCTCAGGGGGTGCAGTTTCCCAAATAGAGTACCTTTAGGGGTGTTTCCACTGTACTAGTACTACAGGGGCTCCGCAAATGTGACATGGCGCCCAGAAACCATTCCAAAATCCAAATGGTGCTCCTTCCATTCTGAGCCCTACCGTGTGTCCAAACAGATGTTTATGACCACATTTGGGGTATTGTTTTACTCGGGAGAAATTGCTTTACAAATATTGCATTGCTTTTTCTCCTTCAGTCCTTGTGGAAATGAAAAAAAATTACCTAAACCTACATTTTCTTTGAAAAAATGTAGATTTTCATTTTCAAAGTCTACTTCCAAAAATCTCTGCTAAAAACCTGTGGGGTCAAAATGCTCACTATACCCCTAGATAATTTCCCCAAGGGGTATAGTTTCCAAAATGGGGTCACTTGTGGGGGGTTTTCACTGTTTTGTCCCCTCAGGGGCTTTGCAAATGCGACATGGCCTCCGCAAATCATTCCTGCTAAATTTGAGCTCCAAGAGCCAAATGGCGCTCTCTCCCTTCTAAGCCCTGCCGTGTGTCCAAAAAACCGTTTATTACCACATGTGGGGTATTGTTTTACTCGGGAGAAATTTCTCTACAAATGCTGTGGTGCTTTTTCTACTTTAGTTCTTTTGGAAAAGAAAAAAAATTAGCTAAACCTACATTTTATTTGAAAGAAATGTAGATTTTCATTTTCATGGCCTAGTTCCAAAAATGTTATCAAAAAACTGCCAGGTCAAAATGCTTGCTACACCCCTAAATAAATTCCCCGAGGGGTGTAGTTTCCCAAACGGGGTCACTTTTGGGGGGTTTCCACTGTTTTAGTTCCACAAGACCTCTTCAAAGCTGACATGGTGCCTAAAATATATTCTAATAAAAAGGAGGCCCAAAATCCATTATGTGCTACTTTTGCTTCGGAAGCCTGTGCTTAAGTCCAGTAGCACACTAGAGCCACATGTGGGATATTTCCTAAAACTGCAGAACCTGGGCAATAAATATTGAGTTGCATTTCTCTGGTAAAACCTTCTGTGATACAAAAAAAATGGATTAAAAATGAATTTCTAGAAAAAAATAATGAACTTTGTAAATTTCACCTCTAGTTTGCCTTAATTCCTGCGCAATGTCTAAAGAGTTAAGAAACTTTCTAAATGCTGTTTTGAATACTTTGAGGGGTGCAGTTTTTAAAATGGGATGACTAATTGGGGGTTTCTAATATCTAAGGACCTCAAAGCCACTTCACAACTGAACTGGCCCCTGTAAAAATAGCATTTTTTAATTTTCTTGAAAATGTGAGAAATTGCTGCTAAAGTTCTAAGCCTTGTAACGTCCTAGAAAAATAAAAGGATGTTCAAAAAATGATGCCAAACTAAAGTAGACATATGGGGGATGTTAATTAGCAACATTTTTGTGTGGTATAACTGCCTGTCTTACAAGCAGATACATTTAAATTGAGAAAAATGCTAATTTTTGCAATTTTTCGCTAAATTTTGGTGTTTTTCACAATTAAATACTGAATGTATTGGGCAAATTTTGCCAGTAACATAAAGTCCAATGTGTCATGAGAAAACATTCTCAGAATTGCTTGGATAGGTAAAAGCATTCCGGAGTTACCACATAAAGTGAAACATGTCAGATTTGAAAAATGAGGCTCTGTCAGGAAGGTCAAAAGTGGCCACAGCGGGAAAGGGGTTAATGCAGTACAAAAACAAACAAGTGCTTATCCAGCATACAAGACTTATAGCATATAGAAAAAATAAACACCTGGCCTGTCTAGGCAGTAACTAAACAGCAGGTTTCCTCACCTATAATAAACCATGAGTACAGTGCTCCTAGGATCAGGCTCTCCACACTATCCTGGTGTGGATTCCCAGGTTCTGACCCTCTCTGCACTAACTGCAGAGCTTTTATATCTCAGTAACGAGCCCAGTAGCTACACCTGTACTGATTTAGACTAGAGAAAAACCATGTACTGGTCCCTCTACCAATTCTACCTGCCATTCCATAGAAATCCAGGCCCGTAAAACAGACTTAAAGAGGCTCTGTCACCAGATTCTCAAATCCCTATCTCCTATTGCATGTGATCGGCGCTGCAATATAGATAACAGTAAAGTTTTTTTGTTTTTTTTAAAACGTTCATTTTTGGCCAAGTTATGAGCTATTTTATATATATGCAAATAAGGTTTGAAATGGACAACTGGGCGTTTTTTTTTCGTTATGTCCAACTGGCCGTGTATTGTGTTTTTAACTGGGTGTGTTTACGTGTATGACGCTGACCAATCAGTGACCAGTCAGCATCATACACTCCTCTACATTCATTTACACAGCAGCGATGTGCAGCCACATAAACAGAGATTAACGTTAATCAAGTGTCCTGATAATGAATACACATGAAATCCAGCCTGGACGTCATGTGTATTCAGAATCCTGACACTTCTGACTCTTTTCTTTGAGATTTCTAGCAAGTGAAACGAAATCTTGTTTACCTCCGTAATCTCGCGAGATTTCGTTTCCCTTGCTAGAAATCTTCAAGAAAAGAGTCAGAAGTGTCAGGATTCTGAATACACATGACGTCCAGGCTGGATGATCATGTGTATTCATTATCAGGACACTTGATTAACGTTAATCTCTGTGTATGCGGCTGCACATCGCTGCTGTGTAAATCAATGGAGATGAGTGTATGATGCTGACTGGTCACTGATTGGTCAGCGTCATACACGTAAACACGCCCAGTTAAAAACACAATACACGCCCAGTTGGACATAACGAAAAAAAAACGCCCAGTTGTCCATTTCAAACCTCATTTGCATATATATAAAATAGCTCATAACTTGGTAAAAAATGAACGTTTTTTTAAAAAAAAAACGTTACTGTTATCTACATTGCAGCGCTGATCACATGCAATAGGAGATAGGGATTTGAGAATCTGGTGACAGATCCTCTTTAACAAAAACCTCTGTAAACAGAAGTTTTACTGATAATCACAACTTTCCCGGATTCCTCATCTTACCTGTCTTAATAAGTCAGGTGAGAATTACAACCCTCGAGTATGTTCCAAGCCACAGAGTGACATATCCCCCCTCTTTTCCAGACTGGAAGGCTGGGCATCTGCTGACATCCGGCAGTGCAATCTAGTGAGTGTATCAGCATTAGCTTGTAGATTACTCTGTCTGTGTTCTAGAACAAAATTACAATTTTGTAGCAAAAGAACTACCTAGTCACCCTTGCATAGTTACATAGTTGCATAGTTACATAGTTAGTACGGCTGAAAAAAGACACATGTCCATCAAGTTCAACCAAGGGACGGGAAAAGGGAAGGGAAAAACCTCTACACATAGGAGCCAATACTTTTTTGTTCTAGGAAATTATCTAACCCTTTTTTAGAGCCATCCACTGTCCCTGCGGTACACTATTCCATAAATTCACAGTTCTCACAGTAAAGAAGGCTTGTCGTCTCTGCAGGTTGAACCTTTTTTTCTCCAGACGGAGGGAGTGCCCCCTTGTTTTTTGAGGGGGTTTTACATGGAACAGGATTTCACCATATTTTTTCTATGTGCCATTAATATATTTATATAAATTAATCATGTCCCCCCTTAGTCGTCTTTTTTCAAGGCTAAATAAGTTTAATTCTTTTAACCTTTCCTCATAACTTAGATTCTCCATGCCCCTTATTAGCTTCGTTGCTCTTCTTTGTATTTTTTTCCAACTCCAGGGCATCCTTTCTATGAACTGGAGCCCAGAACTGAACTGCATATTCTAGATGAGGCCTCACTAATGCTTTGTAAAGTGGCAATATTACATCCCTGTCCCGCGAGTCCATGCCTCTTATAATGCATGACAATATCCTGCTGGCCTTTGAAGCAGCTGATTGACACTGCATGCTGTTATTTAATTTATGATTTACAAGTACACCGAGATCCTTCTCAACAAGTGACTCCCCTAGTGTAGCTCCCCCTAGGACATATGATGCATGCAGGTTGTTCATACCCAGGTGCATAACTTTAAATTTATCTACATTAAACTTCATTTGCCAAGTGAACTCCCAAACACTGAGTTTGTTTAAATCCGCTTGCAATTAACGAACATCTTCCATAAACTGAACTATATTACATAGCTTGGTGTCATCTGCAAAAATAGAAATAGTGCTCTTAATCCCATCCTCTATATCATTAATAAATAAGTTGAATAATAGTGGTCCCAGCACTGAACCCTGGGGTACACCCCTTATAACCGGGGACCATTCAGAGTAGGACTCATTGACCACAACTCTCTGGATACGGTCCTTGAGCCAATTCTCAATTCAATAACAAATTAAACTTTCTATACCTATAGTCCTTAATTTACCCATTAAACATCTATGAGGGACAGTATCAAATGCCTTTGCAAAGTCCAAAAACACTATATAATCCTGTATATAGTCCCTCAATATCCCCTAAAACATTTTCCCCACAATGGATGTTAAGCTTACTGCTCTATAATTACCCGGGAAAGACCTAGTGCCCTTTTTGAAAATAGGCACCACATTTGCCCTGCGCCAGTCCCTTGGCACTATACCAGTCACTAGAGAATCTCTGAATATTATGAAAAGGGGGACAGAAATAACTGAACTAAGCTCCTTAAGAATTCTAGGGTGTATCCCATCTGGTCCCGGGGCTTTGTGCACATTTATTTTATTTTATTTAGCTTGGACCATATCTACATTGATCCAATTCAGTATATCAACTGATATATTAACAGCACTGGCACCAGCTACATCAGCTGCTCTTTCTTCTGTTGTATATACAGAGCTAAAGAACCCATTTAGTAACTCTGCCTTCTCTTGATCCCCTGTGACCAACTCCCCATTACCACTATCTAGTGGTCCTACATGTTCAGACCTTGGCTTGTTTGCATTTATATACTTGAAGATTTTTTGGGGATTTGTTTTACTATCCTTGGCCACCTGCCTTTCATTTTGTATTTTTGCTAATTTTATTACATTTTTACAGGTTTTATTAAGCTCTTTATATTTTACAAAGGCTACAGCTGTACCCTCAGATTTGTATTTTTTAAATGCCCTTTTTTCGTCATGCATTTTTCTCCTTGTTTTGCTTCATCCATAATAAAAAGTACAATTTCTACCAAGGAGGTACTACTACAGTGTTTCAAGAGCCCACTTGACTGCCAAGCATTCACGTTCAGCAATTGAATCATTTTTTTCAGCAGGAGTCAACTTCCTGCTCGAGTACATGACCGGGTGTTCCTCCCCATTCACCACTTGTGACAGTACCGCGATGAAACATGCATCAGATATATTTATCTGGACCAGAAACTCCTTCCTAAAATCAGGGGTAATGAGCACTGGCTGTTGCATAAAGCAATCATCGGCTGATTGTTGCCCTGTTTACACAGAGCAATTAGCGGGAACTAGCGTTCTGTGAACGCTCATTTGCCCGATAATTGGCTGGTGTGAAAGGGCCCTTACTATAACCCGAATTCACATTTTTTACAAATTTTATTGTCAAATCTGAATCAGTACGGCCTAAACTTTACAAAGTGGACTATTCCAATCTGAGCGAAAAAAAAGACCACATTATTCAGGTAGGCAGCTGCCTAGTCACGTGGCCACAGGATCGAGTACATCAAAAGTAGCAGGAGCTCCATTGCAACCCAAATGGCATGACTACATAGTGGAACAACTTATCTGTTAGTTCGATAATATAAGCCTTATTTAGGACAATGTCAAGCAGGCTGTCACTATTGAGCAAGTCACAGGCTACATACAACCAGGTTCCTTCCTTTCTGTGGTCTATTCTTTCACCTCATCAACAAAATTTGATAGTAACTGTTGGATCTGGTCATTTCTAATAATACAGAGCTTGTTGGGAATGTCAATGTTCGTGAAAACCTCGGTAACAGTGATCACAATATAGTTATATTTTACCTATACTGTAAAAAACAAACACAGGCTGGGAGGGCAAAAACACTTAAACGGAAGGTGTCATGAATTTTTATTTTTATCCAATTTATTTTAGTATGATATTAAAATAAATTTTATTTATTTGTGTTCTTGTGTTCTACTTTTTACTTTTTTCTTACTTTTACTTCTCTATGGGGGCTGCCATTTTTTTTTTCATCTCTGTATGTGTCGATTAACGATACTGTTAGGGATCTGCCAGGTACTATGTCTAGGTATACTCCTGGGATTAATCAATCCACACCTGAGGCCAGACCTGTTCGACTGACACCCTCTCCCACCAACCAGGGTGGCAGGCTCAGGAGTGGGAGAGCCTATCGCGGCATGGTCAGTCGGAGTTAGCTCCGTGTTCTCCTCCTCAGTGCTTGTAATTCTTTTGCATTCCTGGCCCCACTGCTGCTTGCTCCAGCCTGCTTCTGCCGTGCTTCTGCCTTGCTGCAGTTCTGCTTAACCCGCTTTGCTTTGCCTCCGGCTTGCTTCCTCCTCCGTGCTCACTTGGGTATACTCCACTTCGTCCTGGTCCTGACAACTCATTCACCGCTCCGTTTCCTCGCGGCGTTCCGTGGGCTACTGCCCCTTCCCTTGCGTGTTCCCTGTTTGTTCTCCCGTGCACTTAGACAGCGTAGGGACCGCCGCCCAGTTGTACCCCGTCGCCTAGGGCGGGTCGTTGCAAGTAGGCAGGGACAGGGCGGTGGGTAGATTAGAGCTCACTTTCCCTTCACCTCCTTCCTGCCATTACATAATTACAAGCCCCTTACCTAGTCTACCATTTCCCCTACGCTGACGCTATCATGGACCCCCTTGAGACCCTGACCCAGCAGATGCAGGGCCTCTCCCTACAGGTCCAGGCCCTGGCCCAGAGGGTCAACCAGGGTGATGCTGCCGTAGTAGTTCCCCTCACCTCACCTCTAGAACCCGACCTCAAGTTACCTGACCGGTTCTCAGGGGACCGTAAGACGTTTCTCTCCTTCCGGGAGAGTTGCAGACTGTTTTTCCGCCTTAAACCCCACTCCTCAGGTTCCGAGAACCAGCGGGTGGGTATCATCATATCCCGACTCCAGGAAGGACCCCAAGAGTGGGCCTTCTCCTTGGCTCCTGACGCCCCTGAACTTTCCTGTGTTGATCGTTTTTTCTCTGCCCTCGGACTCATTTACGACGAGACTGACAGGACTGCTTTAGCCGAGAGTCAGCTGGTGACCTTACGTCAAGGTAGGAGACCGGTTGAGGAGTACTGTTCTGATTTTAGAAAGTGGTGCGTAGCTTCTCGGTGGAACGATCCGGCCCTAAGGTGCCAGTTTAGGTTAGGATTATCTGACGCCCTGAAGGATCTGCTGGTTAGCTACCCCTCTTCTGACTCCCTTGACCAGGTTATGGCCCTAGCAGTACGACTTGACCGACGTCTCAGGGAACGTCAGCTTGAACGCTTCAATGTGCTCCCCTCTGACTTTTCTGCGATCCCCCCCGAGGTCCCGTCTCCTCACCCCTCCACGGAGGACTCGGAGGTACCTATGCAACTCGGGGCCTCCATGTCCCCTCGACAACGTAGGGAGTTTCGCAGAATGAATGGTCTCTGCTTCTACTGTGGGGACGACAAGCATCTTCTGAACACCTGTCCCAGGCGCAAGAATAAAAAGCCGGAAAACTTCCGCGCCTAAGTGATCATCGGGGAGGTCACTTGGGCGCACAGGTATTTCCCGTTAATGTGAAACGCAATACAATTTTGCTTCCCTTTCAGGTCTCGTTTGCTGGCCGGTCTGCCACTGGCAGTGCCTTCGTGGATTCTGGCTCATCTGCTAATATCATGTCTGTGGAATTTGCTATGTCTCTAAAAATGCCTTTTATTGATTTACCTTATCCTATCCCTGTAGTAGGTATCGACTCAACTCCCCTTGCTAATGGTTATTTTACTCAGCATACTCCTGTTTTTGAACTCCTGGTTGGCTCCATGCATTTGGAGCAGTGCTCTGTACTGGTGATGCAGGTATTATCGTCTGATCTGGTATTAGGTCTTCCCTGGTTGCAGTTGCATAATCCCACGTTTGATTGGAATACTGGGGATCTCACCAAATGGGGTAGTGAATGTCTTATGTCATGTCTTTCTGTTAACTCTATTTCTCCCCGGGAGGAGGTAAACACGCTTCCTGAGTTTGTTCAGGACTTCGCCGATGTGTTTTCTAAGGAGGCCTCCGAGGTGTTGCCCCCCCCATAGAGATTACGATTGCGCCATCGATTTGGTGCCTGGTGCCAAGCTTCCTAAGGGTAGGATATTTAATCTTTCATGTCCTGAACGTGAAGCTGTGAGGGTGTATATCCAAGAATGCCTGGCCAAGGGTTTCATTCGCCCCCCGACTTCTCCTGTAGGTGCTGGCTTCTTCTTTGTGGGGAAGAAGGATGGTGGTCTTAGGCCGTGCATTGATTATCGTAACCTGAATAAGGTCACCGTAAGGAACCAGTACCCACTTCCTTTGATTCCGGATCTTTTTAATCAGGTTCAGGGAGCCCAATGGTTTTCTAAGTTCGATCTACGGGGGGCATATAACCTTATCCGCATCAAAGAGGGGGATGAGTGGAAAACTGCGTTCAACACACCCGAGGGTCATTTCGAATACCTGGTCATGCCCTTTGGGTTGTGTAATGCCCCTGCTGTCTTCCAGAATTTTATTAATGAAATCCTGAGAGATTACCTGGGTAATTTTCTTGTTGTGTACCTTGATGACATACTGGTGTTTTCCAAGGACTGGACCTCCCACGTGGAGCATGTCAGGAAGGTGCTCCAGGTCCTTCGGGAGAATAATCTGTTTGCTAAGACTGAAAAATGTGTCTTTGGGGTACAGGAGATACCATTTTTAGGGCAAATCCTCACTCCTCATGAATTCCGCATGGACCCTGCCAAGGTTCAGGCTGTGGCGGAATGGGTCCAACCTGCCTCCCTTAAGGCGTTACAGTGTTTTTTAGGGTTCGCCAACTATTACAGGAGATTTATTGCCAACTTCTCGGTCGTCGCTAAGCCTCTTACGGACCTTACTCGCAAGGGTGCTGATGTCCTCCATTGGCCCCCTGAGGCCGTCCAGGCCTTTGAGACCCTCAAGAAGTGCTTTATCTCGGCCCCCGTGCTGATTCAGCCCAACCAAGAGGAGCCATTTATTGTGGAGGTTGACGCATCCGAGGTGGGAGTGGGGGCCGTCTTGTCCCAGGGTACCAGCTCCCTCACCCATCTCCGCCCCTGTGCTTACTTCTCTAGGAAGTTTTCGCCCACGGAGAGTAACTATGATATTGGCAACCGCGAACTTCTAGCCATTAAATGGGCTTTTGAAGAGTGGCGACACTTCCTGGAGGGGGCCAGACACCAGGTAACGGTCCTTACGGATCACAAGAATCTGGTTTTCCTAGAATCGGCCCGGAGGCTTAATCCTAGACAAGCTCGGTGGGCACTATTCTTTACCAGATTTAATTTCTTGGTTACCTATAGGGCTGGGTCCAAGAATATTAAGGCTGATGCCCTGTCACGTAGTTTCATGGCCAATCCTCCTTCCGAGAAGGATCCTGCTTGTATTTTACCCCCTGGTATAATCGTTTCCGCCACGGATTCTGATTTAGCTTCTGATATCGCGGCTGATCAGGGTGCAGCTCCCGGGAACGTCCCTGGGGACAAACTGTTTGTTCCCCTGCAATACCGGCTAAGGGTACTCAGGGAAAACCATGACTCCGCTCTATCTGGTCATCCTGGCATCTTGGGCACCAAACACCTCATTACCAGAAACTATTGGTGGCCTGGGTTGCCTAAAGACGTTAGGGCTTACGTCGCCGCTTGAGAGGTTTGCGCTAGGTCCAAAACCCCTAGGTCCCGACCTGCGGGCCTACTACGTTCCTTGCCCATTCCCCAGAGACCTTGGACCCATATCTCCATGGATTTTATCACCGATTTGCCTCCATCTCAGGGCAAGTCGGTGGTGTGGGTGGTAGTAGACCGCTTCAGCAAGATGTGCCACTTTGTGCCCCTTAAGAAGCTACCTAACGCCAAGACGTTAGCTTCTTTGTTTGTGAAACACATCCTGCGTCTCCATGGGGCCCCAGTCAATATCGTTTCTGACAGAGGGGTACAATTTGTTTCCTTATTTTGGAGAGCCTTTTGTAAAAAGTTGGAGATTGATCTGTCCTTCTCCTCCGCCTTCCATCCCGAAACTAATGGCCAAACGGAAACCAGGTAACGGTCCTTACGGATCACAAGAATCTGGTTTTCCTAGAATCGGCCCGGAGGCTTAATCCTAGACAAGCTCGGTGGGCACTATTCTTTACCAGATTTAATTTCTTGGTTACCTATAGGGCTGGGTCCAAGAATATTAAGGCTGATGCCCTGTCACGTAGTTTCATGGCCAATCCTCCTTCCGAGAAGGATCCTGCTTGTATTTTACCCCCTGGTATAATCGTTTCCGCCACGGATTCTGATTTAGCTTCTGATATCGCGGCTGATCAGGGTGCAGCTCCCGGGAACGTCCCTGGGGACAAACTGTTTGTTCCCCTGCAATACCGGCTAAGGGTACTCAGGGAAAACCATGACTCCGCTCTATCTGGTCATCCTGGCATCTTGGGCACCAAACACCTCATTACCAGAAACTATTGGTGGCCTGGGTTGCCTAAAGACGTTAGGGCTTACGTCGCCGCTTGAGAGGTTTGCGCTAGGTCCAAAACCCCTAGGTCCCGACCTGCGGGCCTACTACGTTCCTTGCCCATTCCCCAGAGACCTTGGACCCATATCTCCATGGATTTTATCACCGATTTGCCTCCATCTCAGGGCAAGTCGGTGGTGTGGGTGGTAGTAGACCGCTTCAGCAAGATGTGCCACTTTGTGCCCCTTAAGAAGCTACCTAACGCCAAGACGTTAGCTTCTTTGTTTGTGAAACACATCCTGCGTCTCCATGGGGCCCCAGTCAATATCGTTTCTGACAGAGGGGTACAATTTGTTTCCTTATTTTGGAGAGCCTTTTGTAAAAAGTTGGAGATTGATCTGTCCTTCTCCTCCGCCTTCCATCCCGAAACTAATGGCCAAACGGAAAGGACTAACCAGTCCCTGGAATAATATTTAAGGTGTTTCATCTCTGACTGTCAATTCGATTGGGTCTCATTCCTTCCCCTTGCTGAATTTTCCCTGAATAACCGGGTCAGTAACTCGTCAGGGGTCTCCCCGTTTTTCTGTAATTTCGGGTTTAACCCAAGGTTCTCCTCCGTTTCCCCTGGTTGTTCCAATAATCCTGAGGTAGAGGATGTTCATCGGGAACTGTGCACTGTCTGGGCCCAGGTTCAGAAGAACCTAGAGGCGTCCCAGAGCGCACAAAAGATTCAGGCGGATAGTAGACGTTCTGCTAACCCCCGGTTTGTCGTCGGGGATTTGGTCTGGTTGTCGTCCAGGAACTTGCGCCTTAAGGTCCCGTCCAGGAAGTTTGCTCCCCGATTTATTGGGCCTTATAAGATCATTGAAGTCCTCAACCCTGTATCCTTCCGTCTGGAGCTGCCCCCATCCTTTCGCATACATGACGTCTTCCATAGTTACATAGTTACATAGTTACATAGTTAGTACGGCTGAAAAAAGACACATGTCCATCAAGTTCAACCAAGGGAAGGGAAAAGGGAAGGAAAAATTACTACACATAGGAGCTAATATTTTTTTGTTCTAGGAAATTATCTAACCCTTTTTTAAAGCCATCTACTGTCCCTGCTGTGACCAGCTCCTGCGGTAGGCTATTCCATAAATTCACCGTTCTTACTGTAAAGAAGCCTTGTCGCCTCTGCAGCTTGAACCTTTTTTTCTCCAGACGGAGGGAGTGCCCCCTTGTTTTTTGAGGGGGTTTTACAAGGAACAGGATATCACCATATTTTTTGTATGTGCCATTAATATATTTATATAAGTTAATCATGTCCCCCCTTAGTCGTCTTTTTTCAAGGCTAAATAGGTTTAATTCTTTCAACCTTTCCTCATAACTTAAATTCTCCATGCCCCTTATTAGCTTCGTTGCTCTTCTTTGTATTTTTTCCAACTCCAGGGCATCCTTTCTATGAACTGGAGCCCAGAACTGAACTGCATATTCTAGATGGGGCCTCACTAATGCTTTGTAAAGTGGCAATATTACATCTCTGTCCCGCGAGTCCATGCCTCTTTTAATACACGACAATATCTTGCTGGCCTTTGAAGCAGCTGATTGACACTGCATGCTGTTATTGAGTTTATGATTTACAAGAACACCCAGATCCTTCTCAACAAGTGAATCCGCCAGTGTAGCTCCCCCTAGGACATATGATGCATGCAGGTTGTTGGTACCCAGATGCATAACTTTACATTTATCTACATTAAACTTCATTTGCCAAGTGGACGCCCAAACACTTAGTTTGTTTAAATCTGCCTGTAATTCATGAACATCTTCCATAGTCTGAACTATATTACATAGCTTGGTGTCATCTGCAAAAATAGAAATAGTGCTATTAATCCCATCCTCTATATCATTAATAAATAAGTTGAATAATAGGGGTCCCAGCACTGAACCCTGGGGTACACCACTTATAACCGGGGACCATTCAGAGAAGGAATCATTGACCACAACTCTCTGGATACGGTCCTTGAGCCAATTCTCAATCCAATTACAAACTATATTTTCTAAACCTATAGTCCTTAATTTACCCATTAGGCGTCTATGGGGGACAGTGTCAAATGCCTTTGCAAAGTCCAAAAACACTAAATCCACAGCGGCCCCTCTGTCTAGACTTCTGCTCACCTCTTCATAAAAACAGATTAGGTTAGTTTGACAACTTCTGTCCTTAGTAAAACCGTGCTGGCTGTCACTTATAATGCTATTTATTGTCACATAATCCTGTATATAGTCCCTCAATAGCCCCTCAAAAATTTTCCCCACGATGGATGTTAAGCTTACTGGTCTATAATTACCCGGGGAAGACCTAGAGCCCTTTTTGAAAATAGGCACCACATTTGCCCTGCGCCAGTCCCTTGGCACTATACCAGTCACTAGAGATTCTCTGAATATTATGAAAAGGGGGACAGAAATAACTGAACTAAGCTCTTTAAGAATTCTAGGGTGTAACCCATCTGGTCCCGGAGCCTTGTGCACATTTATTTTATTTAATTTAGCTTGGACCATCTCTACATTCATCCAATTCAGTATATCAGCCGATATATTAACAGCACTGGCAGCGGCTACATCAGCTGCTCTTTCTTCTGTTGTATATACAGAGCTAAAGAACCCATTTAGTAACTCTGCCTTCTCTTGATCCCCTGTGATCAACTCCCCATTACCATTATCTAGGGGTCCTACATGTTCAGACCTTGGCTTTTTTGCATTTATATGCTTGAAGAATTTTTTAGGATTTGTTTTACTATCCTTGGCCACCTGCCTTTCATTTTGTATTTTTGCTAATTTTATTACATTTTTACAGATTTTATTAAGCTCTTTATATTTTACAAAGGCTACAGCTGTACCCTCAGATTTGTATTTTTTAAATGCCCTTTTTTTGTCATGTATTGCCCCTTTCACAGAAGGTGTAAGCCATGTGGGGTTTAATTTGAGTCGTTTATACTTATTACCTGTAGGAATAAATTTTGCACTATAATAACTCAAAGTAGATTTGAAAATCTCCCATTTATCATTTGTTCCATTATTTGACATTAGTTCTTCCCAGTCCATATCCTGAATTGCAGCCCTCATCCTGGGGAAATTGGCTTTCTTAAAATTAAATGTTTTTGCCCTCCCAGCCTGCGTTTGTTTTTTACAGTATAGGTAAAATGTAACTATATTGTGATCACTGTTACCGAGGTTTTCACGAACATTGACATTCCCAACAAGATCTGCATTATTAGAAATGACCAGATCCAACAGAGCTTCACCTCTAGTCGGGTCTTCCACAAACTGGCCCATAAAATTTTCCTGCAACAGGTTGAGGAAATGTCTCCCCTTTGCAGTTGAAGCCGAACCATGACACCAATTAATATCCCGGAAATTAAAATCTCCCATTATCACTACAGTACCCGCCTGTGCAGCCCGCTCCATCTGTTTATATAGCTGAACTTCCATCTCCTCAGTTATATTGGGGGGTCTATAGATTACACCAAAAGTAATTTTTTCAGTGTTTACCTCCCTTTCTAGTTCCACCCACAAGGTTTCAACCTCCTCACAGTATTCACCCACTATTGTCTCTTTCACACTCGCCTTCATATCACTTCTCACATACAGACATACACCACCACCTTTCCTATTTGTCCTGTCTTTACGAAAAAGTGTAAAACCCTGTAGATTTACAGCCCAGTCATGTGAAGAGTCCAGCCATGTTTCAGCAACACCAACTATATCTATATTTTCTTCCAGTATCAAGGCCTCCAGCTCCCCCATTTTACTTGCTAGACTTCTGGCATTTGTGAACATACACTTTAACTTGCCTGTCAGTTTTTCACTTTTGTTATCAGAAATGTGATTTGACATTAATCGTTCCTTTTTATTTACACTGATGTTTTGTAACGAAAGGATCTCCTTATCCTGTTGTCCAGTCCTCTCCCCACATTCTGTTTCTCCCCCCACCAATATAGTCTGACCCCTCTCTAACCTGGCTACCCCTTTTTTTTTTTTTTTTTTTTTTTTTTTTTTTTTTTTTTTTTTTTTTTTTTTTTAAACGCTGCTCCCCGTCCTGGTCCCCCTCGAGGAAACCTCCTGTTCCCGTTCTCACCCCTGAGGGGGTGGAATTCGAGGTGGCCAAGATTATGGACAGTAGGATGGTCCAGGGCTCCCTCCAGTACCTGGTCCATTGGAGAGGATACGGGCCGGAGGAGAGGACTTGGGTACCTGCCCGTGATGTTCACGCTGGGGTATTGATCAGGAGGTTCCACCTTCTCTTCCCTACTAAACCGGGTCCTCTTAGTAAGGGTCCGGTGGCCCCTCATAAAAGGGGGAGTACTGTTAGGGATCTGCCAGGTACTATGTCTAGGTATACTCCTGGGATTAATCAATCCACACCTGAGGCCAGACCTGTTCGACTGACACCCTCTCCCACCAACCAGGGTGGCAGGCTCAGGAGTGGGAGAGCCTATCGCGGCATGGTCAGTCGGAGTTAGCTCCGCCCCCTGTCCTTTATTACCTGCTGTGTTCTCCTCCTCAGTGCTTGCAGTTCTTTTGGATTCCTGGCCCCACTGCTGCTTGCTCCAGCCTGCTTCTGCCGTGCTTCTGCCTTGCTGCAGTTCTGCTTAACCCGCTTTGCTTTGCCTCCGGCTTGCTTCCTCCTCCGTGCTCACTTGGGTATACTCCACTTCATCCTGGTCCTGACAACTCATTCACCGCTTCGTTTCCTCGCGGCGTTCCGTGGGCTACTGCCCCTTCCCTTGCGTCTTCCCTGTTTGTTCTCCTGTGCACTTAGACAGCGAAGGGACCGCCGCCCAGTTGTACCCCGTCGCCTAGGGCGGGTCGTTGCAAGTAGGCAGGGACAGGGCGGTGGGTAGATTAGGGCTCACTTTCCCTTCACCTCCTTCCTGCCATTACAGACACATAAAGAGATGGAATACGGCACATACAACCCCATAGAGAATGCGATCGGGAGCCGTTCCATTCACTACATGCACTCCCACACAGACCAAAAGGAAGGTCTTTGGCCAAGCGAAATCCAAGCGAAGGCGCAAGGAATAGGAGCGGAGGCGGCAGCAGCGGCAGGAGCAGGTAAGTTATGTTCGTGTATGTGATGTGTGTTTTACGTTCGTGTATGTTTGTGTTATACTGTCTGCTGAGCACTGTATCTAATCCTCCTACACTGTGCAGTCGCTCAGAAAATGGCGGCACACAGTGTAGGAGGTTTGACGATTCAAACCCCCTCCTTCTCCTGGCACTAGCCAGAATAAGGGAGGGGGGATTGTGTGAGGACACTAGAGAGTGTTTCTACCCCAAATTTGCAGTATAAAGCAATGAGGTTGTTTTACCACATTGACCAATTTTGGGAAGTGCTCACTCTAGTGCCCAGCACATGGTAATGTTATAAATTAGAATCTAATTTATAATATTTCTTGACTTGTGAAAAAATAAAAAAAATTAAAACAATGTGTAATCACTCAAATAATAATTGTTTAACTAAAAAAAATAAAAAAATTCTACCGACACATTCCCTTTAAAGAGGCTCTGTCACCACATTATAAGTTCCCTATCTCCTACATAATGTGATCAGCGCTGTAATGTAGATAACAGCAGAGGTTTTTATTTTTTCTTAATGCCCAACTGGGCGTTTTTTAGCTTTTGACCAAGTGGGCGTTGTAAAGAGAAGTGTATGACGCTGACCAATCAGCGTCATACACTTCTCTCCAATCATGTACTCAGCACATAGTGATCTCGCGAGATCACGATGTGCTGTCACTTACTAACAAATTAACTTTACTGAAGTGTCTTCAGAGTGAATAGACATCGCTTCCAGCAAGGACGCTATTCATAATCCCGACACTTCTGTAACGTTTGTGTGGGACTTAATGACAGCAAGCGTGATCTCGCGAGATCACGCTGTAAATGACAGCACAGCGAGATCTCGATGTTCTGTGTGAGTAAGTGATACACAAACGTTACCGTAGTGTCGGGATTGTGAATAGACATTGCGTCCTGGCTGGAAGCGATGTCTATTCACTCTCAAGACACTTCAGTAAAGTTAATGTGTGAGTAAGTGACAGCACATCGTGATGTCGCAAGATCACTATGTGCTGAGCCCACTTGGTCAAAAGCTAAAAAACGCCAAGTTGGGCATTAAGAAAGTCATTAGCATAAATCTAAAATAGGTCATAACTTGGTCAAAATTTATAGTTTTTCTAAATAAAAACCACTGCTGTTATCTACATTACAGCACCGATCACATTATGTAGGAGATAGGGCACTTATAATGTGGTGGCAGAGCCTCTTTAATTTTAAGAAGGCCAATTTCCCCAGGATGAGAGCTGCAATTCAAGATATAGGCTGGGAAGAACTGATGTCAAATAATGGTACAAATGATAAATGGGAGATTTTAAAATCTACTTTGGGTAATTATAGTGCAAATTTTTTCCTATAGGTAACAAGTATAAACGAATAAAATTAAACCCCACATGGCTTACACCTTCTATAAAAAGGGCAATATATGACAAAAAAAGGGCATTTGGAAAATACAAATTTGAGGGTACAGTGGTAGCCTTTGGTAACTATAAAGAGCTTAATAAAATCTGTAAAAAGTTTATAAAATCTGCAAAAATACAAAATGAAAGGCAGGTGGCCAATGATAGTAATATAAATCCCAAAAAATTATTCAAGAATGTAAATGCAAAAAAGCCAAGGTCTGAACATGTAGGACCCCTAAATATTGGTAATGGGGAGTTGGTCACAGAGGATCAAGAGAACGCAGAGTTACTAAATGGTTTCTTTAGCTCTGTATATACAACAGAAGAAAGAGCAGCTGATGTAGCCAGTGCCAGTGTTGTTAATATATCAGTTGATATACTGAATTGGCTGAGTGTAGATATGATCCAAGCTATGTTAAATAAAATAAATGTACACAAGGCCCCAGGACCAGATGGGTTACACCCTAGAGTTCATAAAGAGCTTAGTTCAGTTATTTCTGTCCCCTATTCAGAGATTCTCTAGTGACTGGGCAATTGTGATGCCTATTTTCAAAAAGGGCTCTAGGTCTTCCCCGAGTAATTATAGAGCAGTAAGCTTAACATCCATCATGGGGAAAATGTTTGAGGGGCTATTGACGGACTATATACAGGATTATGTGACAAAAAATAGTATTGTACTTGACAGCCCGCACGGTTTTACTAAGGATAGAAGGTGTCAAACCAACCTGATTTGTTTTTATGAAGAGGTGAGTAGAAGCAAAGACAGAGGGGCCGCTGTGGATATAGTGTTTTTGGACTTTGCAAAGGCATTTGATACTGTCCCTCATAGATGTTTAATGGGTAAATTAAGGACTATAGGTTTAGAAAGTTTAGTTTGTTATTGAATTGAGAATTGGCTCAAGGACCGTATCCAGAGAGTTGTTGTCAATGAGTCCTACTCTGAATGGTCCCCGGTTATATGTGGTGTACCCCAGGATTCCATCCTGGGACCACTATTATTCAACTTATTTATTAACGATATAGAGGATGGGATTAATAGCACTATTTCTATTTTTTGCAGAGAACACCAAGCTATGTAGTATTGATCAGTCTATGAAAGATGTTGGTAAATTGCAAGCTGATTTGAACACACTAAGTGGTTGGACATCCACTTAGCAAATTAAGTTTAATGTAGATAAATTTAGAGTTATGCATCTGGGTACACACAATCTGCCCGCATCATATGTCCTAGGGGGAGATATATTGGGGGAGTCACTTGTTGAGAAGTATCTGAGTGTTCTTGTCGATCATAAACTAAATAACAGCATTCAATGTCAATCAGCACAGTGCTCGACCAGAATGGTATGGAATGCAAGGAACAGGAACTGGAACAGGAACAGGAACTGGAACTGGAACAGGTACAGGAACAGGAAACAGAAAACACACTAGGAGGCCATCACATAGACAAACTAGGAAACATCAACAACGCTCAGGCATAGAAGCAGGGGGCTAGAACCCTCTTATATTCCAGGGTACTGACGGGTCAACGTTCATCAAAAGTCCGGTATGCACGCTGCCCATTTAAGAGCGGGCATGAGCGTGCGCGCGCACCCTACGGGATTCGGCTGAGGTGAGTGGAAGCAGGCGCTGGCGTCTCCTGAGCAAGAGGCTGGGGCCAGAGCTTGCCGACTCGTGGCTGCGGCTGTCAGGAGGGTATTGGAACTGACAGCCCGCAGCCATGGACATTACAGTATCCCCCCTCTTACGCCCGCTCTTCTTGGAACAAGAGCGAGAGAGAAATTTCTTCAGAAGAGTAGGAGCATTGAGGTTCTCCTCTGGCTCCCAAGACCTTTATTCAGGACCAAACCCCCGTCCAATCCACCAAATAAAAGGTCTTTCCTCAAACTTTTTTTGGTGTCCAGGATCTCCTGAACCTCAAAGGGGTCAGAAGGGCCGCTGGAGGCAACCACAGGGCTAGGAGTCTTGGTGTAGCGGTTCAGAACCACCGGCTTCAGGAGGGAGACATGGAAGGAGTTTGGGATCTTGAGGGTAGAAGGCAGCCAAAGCTTGTAGGCGACAGGGTTGATCTGCTGTAGGATCTCAAACGGTCCGAGGAATCTGGGAGCAAATTTGCATGATGGCACCCTAAATCGGATATTCCTGGAAGACAGCCAGACCCTCGTGCAAGGAAGAAACTGAGGAGGTTCTCTTCTCCTTGTGTCAGCCTTCCAGTCGACTGCCATTAGGATGGAGGATCGAGTCTGCTTCCAGATCTGTAGGAAGTCCCTAAAAGCGGAGTCAGCCGCTGGAACCTCGGAAGTATCAGGCACCGGGAGAGGAATTCGTGGGTGCTGGCCGTAAACAATAAAGAACAGTTTATTCCTTGTGGACTCGCTGGTGTGATGATTGTAGGAGAATTCAGCCCATGGGAGCAACTGCACCCAGTCATCATGCTGCTTGGAGATGAAGTGGCGTATGTAGTTCTCCAATATCTGATTGATCCTCTCGACCTGACCATTGGACTGAGGATGGTAGGCTGATGAAAAGTCCAACTTCAGACCGAGGAGGGCTCTCCAGAACTTTGAGGTAAACTGAACCCCCCGATCAGACACAATATGCTGCGGCAAGCCGTGCAGGTGAAAGATGTGTTGGATGAACAGCTTGGCCAGCTGAGGAGCAGAAGGAAGACCGGTCAGAGGAACGAAGCGGGCCATCTTCGAAAATCGATCCACCACCACCTGGACAGCACTGCATCCAGCAAAGAGAGGCAGGTCCGTAATAAAGTCCATAGCTATATACTGCCAGGAAGCATTGGGCACAGGCAATGGCTGGAGCAGACCAGCGGGTCTGGAGTGAGTGGCCTTGATGGCTTCACATACAAAACAGGAAGAAACGAAATCCATAATGTCCTTGGGTAGCGTGGGCCACCAGAAATGACGAGCAATCAGATCCAGGGTCTTACGGACACCCGCGTGACCTGCCAGTCTAGAGGAGTGTCCCCAGTGGAGGAGTCTTCCCCGATCAGCCAGGTGCACAAAAGTCCTCCCTGGAGGAATGTCCCCAACTTGCAGGGGATTGACAGAGATAATGCAAGACGGATCAATAATATTCTGTGGACTCTCCAAGGTGTCTTAATTCTCGAAAGACCTGGACAAGGCATCGGCCCTCACATTCTTGTCGGCTGGGCAATAATGGAGCCCCATCTGGAACCTTGTAAAGAACAGTGACCCGAGGGTTCAGCCATTGGGCCGTCTGGAGGTAGGTCAGATTCTTGTGGTCTGTAAAAATTAGGATCGGATGAGCTGCGCTCTCTAGTAGATGTCTCCTCGCTTCCAGGGCCAATTCGATGGAGAGTAACTCCCGATCCCCAATCGAGTAGTTGCGTTCTATGGAAGAGAAGTGCTTAGAGAAATATCCACATACCCTTGACTTGCCCTTGGGACCTCTCTTGAACAGGAGTGCACCAGCACCAACAGAGGATGCGTCCACCTCCAACGAGAACTGGATAGGCAAGGTCTGTGGACCCACTAGGCCGTACTGCCTTGGCGGTAAGGCAGCTGGCCAACAGGGCGCAGGTGAATTTCTATAGTTTGTATAGGTACCTGTGGCAGCTCAGACAGCAGCAGGGCAGGCTCGGCTTGGACTAGGCAGCAGATAGACGTCAGGCGAGGTGAAGCAGGTCAGACGTGGAATACAGCATGACACGACTTTGGCACAGCACAGTGCTCGACCAGGATGGTATGGAATACAAGGAACAGGAACTGGAACAGGAACTGGAACAGGGACAGGAACTGGAACAGGTACAGGAAAAGGAAAAATGAAAAACACTAGGAGGCCATCACATAGACAAACTAGGAAACATCAACAACGCTCAGGCATAGAAGCAGGGGCTGGACCCCTCTTATAGTCCAGGGTACTCACGGGTCAAAGTTCATCAAAAGTCCGGCTGAAGTGTGTGGAAGCGGGCGCTGGCGTATCCTGAGGAGGAGGCTGGGGCCAGCGCTTGCCTACTCGTGGCTGCGGCTGTCAGGAGGGGATTGGAGCTGACAGCCCCCAGCCACGGACATTACAGTCGTGTATTAAAAGAGGCATGGACTCGCGGGATAGGGATGTAATATTGCCACTTTACAAAGCATTAGTGAGGCCTCATCTAGAATATGCAGTTCAGTTCTGGGCTCCAGTTCATAGAAAGGATGCCCTGGAGTTGGAAAAATACAAAGAAGAGCAACGAAGCTAATAAGGGGCATGGAGAATCTAAGTTATGAGGAAAGATTAAAAGAATTAAACCTATTGAGCCTTGAAAACAGACGACTAAGGGGGTACATGATTAACTTATATAAATATATTAATGGTATATAGAAAAAAAAATGGTGAAATTGTGTTCCATGTAAAACCCTCTCAAAAAACAAGGGGCACTCCCTCCATCTGGAGAAAAAAAGGTTCTATCTGCAGGGGCGACAAGCCTTCTTTACTGTGAGAACTGTGAATCTATGGAATAGTCTATTGCAGGAGCTGGTCGCAGTAGCTACAATAGATGGCTTTAAGCCCTTCGTGCAACCTGACGTGCCATTACGTCCGGGTGCCGGGGGGTGATGTTTGGAGCGCGCTCACGCGCTGGGCGCGCTCTATATGCTGCGAGTTATGGCTGTATTTAACAGCAGACACCCGGGACTAACAGCTGGGAGCAGCGATCGTACTGCTCCTGGCTGTTTAACTTCTCAAATCCTGCGTCAATCACGACCGCAGCATCTGAGGCGTTGAAAAGACAGCTCATCGTCCCCCCGGAGTGAGATCGGGGGGTGACGATGATTGTTACGGCAGCCCAGGTGCCTAATGAAAGCCCCCAGGGCTGCCTTCACTCTGCCTATGCTAAGCCCTGCCTGTGGCAGGGCTTAACAGATGCCTGTAAAAATGACGATATACTGTATACTGTAATTGCTGTTTCAAGTCCCCTAGGGGGGCTAATAAAGTGTCTGAAAAAATAAAAAATAATTTTTAGTAGTGAAAAAAAAATAAAAAAATATTAAAAGTAAAAAAAAACAAAACCTTTTCCCATTTTCCCCCTAAAGTAATGTAAAAATTAAGAAAAGTAAACAAAATTGGTATCGCTGCGTCCGTAAAAGTCTGAACTATTACAATATAGTGTTATTTAATGCGCACCATGAACGCCGTAAAAAATAAAACATTTAAACCGCCAAAATCGCTCTTTTTGGGTCAACTTAGCTTTAAAAAAAATTCTAATAAAAACTGATCAAAATCTTCTACGTATTGAAAAATGGTACCAATAAAAACTACAGCTTTTCCCGCAAAAAATAAGCCCTCACGTCGCTCAATCGGTGAAAAAATAAAAAAGTTGTGGCTCTCAGAATGTGGCGACACAAAACATTGTTTTTTTTAACAAAATGTTTATTAGCAATAAAAGTAGTAAAATATTAAAAAAACTAAAAAACCTATATAAATTTGGTATCACCCTAATCGTATTGAGCCACAGAATAAAGAAACGTTTTTGTTTTTACCGCATTTTGATAGCCGTAAAACGAAATCCACAAAACAATTGAGGAATCACAGTTTTTTCCATTTTCAGTCCGCAAAGAATTTTCTTTTAGTTTCCCAGTACATTATATGGAACTATAAATGGTACCAAAAGAAACGACAACTCCTCCCCCAAAAAATAAGCTCTCACACCACTCTATTGACTAAAAAATAAAAAAGTTATGGCTCTTGGAATGCGGGGAGTGAAAAACGAAAATGAAAAATCAAAAAATGGCTTCGTCCGGAAGGGGATAAAAAAGGCTTAGATAAATTCCTAGAACAAAAAAATATTAGCTCCTCTGTGTACAAATGTTTCCCTTCCTTTTTCCCATGCCTTGGTTGAACTTGATGGACGTGTCTTTTTTCAACCGTACTAACTATATGTAACGTTTGAAATATAAGGACTTACCGGGTTAGGTAGATAGTTAGGCGTCAATTAACACACATATTGTTATATTTAATTTAATATCTTCCTATGTCCTGGGGTTGCGCTTGTTGCAGTTGAACCTGGGAGCCTCGCCCTGTTTCCCAGTCGTCTCTACGCTCGCACTGTGCTTTGCTTGGTTTCCATGGACACGCGTCCTTGGGGCACGCAGGCGCACTGAGAGCGTGACGACAGAGGACAGGGATCTCGCGGCTCAGGTCGGGTTCCCGCGCATGCGCCGTAGACCAGAACGGCGAGGACGGACACCGGAATCACATAATTTTTAAATCAACTGAACTGTATATATATGCATGATACTGCAGCATCCCATATACTACCCCCTGAGGAAGCCACATTGGCGAAACGTGCGTCGGGGCGCTACGTTGTCAGGCTGCAGTGCGGGGCTTCTTATCACGTCCATCTCTATGGGTAAGCCCAGCTTCACACTCTCTATGTAAGATATTTGACTCTTTCCCTGGCGTACTCAGTCACACTACTATATTCTGATCCTAGTTTACTTTATTGCTACATCCTACCTTTTGTAATGCTATAACTTACTATGTTTTAAATTTTCTAAACACTCTGAATAACCTTTGGAGGAAACATATGACTCTTTTAGCGAGTCCTTTTTTTCGCTCCAAATCTGCGGATACTTTGCATTCATTATCTCCACTAGCATTTTTTTATCTTCATTGTTACGTATGCAATAATTAATTTATTTAGACTGGATCACCTATTATCCATTCTGGATTGTGACTTACTGCCAGGGATTTTGTGTTACGGTGGGCCGAATACCCCTAACTTATAAAATCCTTGAAGCCGCCACACTGTGCTCCTATTTTTATTCGGATCTGTTTTTGAATTTTATGTAATACCCTTTATGTTGTATGTCCCAATAAAATATGTTAATTTTTTCACTACATCTATGGCGTAATGACTTCTTTTTCTCTAAGTTTTCTACTATATGTAACGTGCGTGGTCGCTGACCACGAACTCCTTCCATACAGTCGACACCCTTCTCTCCAGAGATGTCTGCACATACGGCCGTCCTGTTCCACAGTGACCACCAGGGTGGGCTCGCGAGCTCAGTCCAGACTTAAGAAGCCAAAGCGCACAAATGTGGGAGATTGAGCTGATTGCTCCCAGAGCACCCTGGGCTATAAGAAGGGCTGTGCCCCTCCCTGCAATGCTTGATCGCTGTCAAGGCAGTACGGCCCAGTGGGTCCACAAACCCGACGTGACAGTATGCTCAGTCCATGGACCCCGCTGGTCGATCCAAGACCAAGAGGACGTCGCAAGAGATGCGGACGGATATGCTAGACCTCCGGGCTCGACAGGGCCAACTTCTCCAGGCCTTGAACATTATCGCACGTCGGCAGGAGGCGCTAGCTGCCGTTCCTCTTACTACACCTCCTGGCAGTGTTGATCCCCATTTTTCTTTGCCACTTCCTGACCGCTATGATGGAGACGCAAGGACCTGTCGTGGATTTTTGAACCAGTGCCAGATCCACTTCAGCCTGTATGCAAGGGCATTTTCGTCTGATGGCACAAGGGTCGCTTTCATCATCTCTCTCCTCACTGACAAGGCCCTTGCATGGGCAAATCTTATCTGGGAGAGACAAGGACCAGAGACCTGTGACTTCCAGGGGTTCCGCCGGACATTTTGCACGGTGTTTGAGGAGCCTGGACGAGTCTCATCTGCAGCGGCTTCCTTGCTGAACCTATGCCAAGGAGACACCTCCATGGACGAGTACGCCATCCACTTCCGCACCCTGGTGGGAGAACTGTTGTGGAACTATGAGGCCCTGGTGGCTACATTCTGGCAGGGACTATCTCCCAAGATTAAGGACGAACTTGCCGCTCGAGATCTACCATCTACCCTGGATGACCTCATCCTTCTGGCCACCCGGATTGATATAAGGATCCAAGAATGGCTCCAAGACGCTCGTCGGGAGGGAGGCCTCCCTAGTCCGGTCTCTCCCTTCCAGCGACCCCTGCTGTCCTCTAATGCCGACCCTCCTAAGGAGTCTGTAAGGATGGACCAGTGTAAGCTTTCTACCCAGGAGAAACAATGTAGACGCACTTTGGGACACTGTCTATATTGCGGCCTCGGAGGCCATCTTGTGCGTCTGTGTTCCCAAAAGCCCCAAAGCCTAGGTTTAAATAGCTGTAGAGAAATAAAAAAGGTACATGGCGCACATGGTGCATCATCCCAAAATAATCTAAATATGACGTGAAAATTAGAGCGGTGCTCACTTGGTGGTGTTGTGCTAGGAGCACAACGTCATTGTAGACGGTGTAATTGAGGGAGGTCTGCAGCCTGTGATTATTCCGGTGACCCATAGGGTTCCGTGGGATGAATTGTAGGTATACGATAGAAATGGGGGAATCCCACTAAACGGCACTGATCCTCCTAAGTGCAGAGTAGAGGAAAGAGCAAGCTCCTTGGGTCTAGACCCGCTGATAAGATATCGATAAAATCCACGACTGCTACAAATATTTATCTTTGTATATTTATTGCGTTTTTTGGATAAAATAAATACATTAAAATAAGTGCTACGTGTTTCAAGACCGGACCGGTCTCTTCATCAGGCTGGGAAAAAACACAATGATGGTTATCAGCTTTAACAGCAGCTATATAGCTCGTTGTGAGTCCACAAAGAGGCTCTGGGTCAGAGTTCATACATTTGGAGTTGAACGTGATGCAAACATTTTATATATATATATATATATATATATATATATATATATATATATATATATATATATAAAAACATTATCATTGGTAATGGTAACAATTTATCAATATTTGATGTAAGCGATCCAGGAATGACAAAGAAAACAGCAGACAATATGATAAAAATGATAAAAACATATGATGGAAATATCTGTCAGTGTGAGGCCTTTTAAATTTCACAAAGTAGCTAGACAGCAGATCTGGGCGTTGACGTATGCAAACCGCTCAATGTGAACTGTAAATATTGGTATGCGCTAGTCAATAATGATCTACATGAAAATAAAAAATAATAATAGTAATTATTATAATTAATAATAATAAAAATAAAATTAAAATTAAAATAAAATAGAATTAAATCCAGATAACGAGACGTGTATAAAATAAATGTTGGAAAGGTAGCTCATGTATATCGGCTCAAATAACTGGGTACCTCCAGGAAAACTTTATATCTGCGGTACATACGCATTAGGGAGTTATTGTTGAAGCTGTTTTTTCAGTATCTTTCAGGAGAGCTGCAGTTGTGCTACATATATCAGAAGGGGTATGGCGTTGTCCCAGCCATGCATTCAACAGAGATAATGGTCATATAGCTATCTCAATGGAACCGTCTGGACGGGGCAGAGTGAGCCCTGGAACATATTGCAAGGCATCACAAAGGACACCTTGGAGAATGGAAACAGAGCAACACGAAAAGACGAGCCGCCAATCGACATCGGAAGGACCAAATCGAAAGGCTGAACCATCTTTCCAAGATAACACCTACCATATGAGGCAGGTGAGTGAGAAAACACATTTTCCTCTTGTATTACTCGCGCTGTCTTATTGCAATAACACAACACGGGAAATAGAAATAATTGTAGCTGTCGGTGTCGATGTCGGTATTTTGCGTACGCAAAACAATGCCTATTTGTTTATTCTCACTTATCAATCAAATAGCAAGGGAAAAGTGTTGCAACCAAAGTGATTCTAATGACTAAATGAAATATTTGGAATTATATGATAGTTTCAGTGATGTTGTTAAGGCCTATAGGACTAAATGTATTTAATTTGTACATCCAGAACACTTCGCTTTTGTTTAGGGTGTCAAGGCTATTATTTGTTGTTGGGTCCACATGATCTATTGGTGTGATGGTGTAACAATCAAAATCTTTATTGTGTTGCAGTGTACAATGCCTCGATACACTGTATTGCATGAAACCTTTCATGCAGTTTGAACGGTGTTTGTTCAGCCTACAGTGTAGTGGCTGTGTCGTTCTCCCAACTTATTGAAATGGGCAAGAGCATTGTAATAGGTAGATAACTGATTTAGATTTGCAGGTAAGTTTATGTTCAATGTCAAAGGTTTTCCCAGAGTGAACGGAGGAGAAGGTTGTGATTTTATGCTTGATAGTCTTGCAGCATAAAGATCTTATTTTGCCACATTTAAAACTCCCTTTGTTCGATGCCATAAGGACTGGGTGATTAGAAATGGTCCATTGTCGGACTCTACTGGGGGCCAATACATTTTTCAAGGTGGGAGCTCGTCAAAATGTCACTAGGGGTTTAATAGGAAGTGTATCTTCCAGGTATGGATAAAGTTGCAAAATGTGCCAATGTTTGACGAGAGTATTGCGAATTTTACTATGTGCCGTGTTGAATGTAGTTATAAAATTCAGGTTCTCCTCAATCTTTAGAGGCTTCTTTTGATTGGACGAATTTGTTGAGGATTTTTTTGGGGCCAGGCAATCTTCCTGAGTTAGATTTTTTGTTTTATTAATGGCATGAGTTAATAGTAATCCGGGATAGCCCTTCTCTTTAAACCATTTTTTAAGAATTTCTGACTGTAATTTAAAGTCGCTGTCTTTGGTACAGTTTTTTCTATTTCTTTTAAACTGACTGTAGGAGACCATTTATGGTAGTGGCCACTGGTGAAATCAAGGTAACTGTTAGTGTCTACTTTCTTAAAGAAGGTCCGTGTAATGAAACTGTTTCGTTCAAAGGAAACAAGAAGATCAAGGAACTCTATTTCTGTCTGATTTATAGTACTAAGACTCCAAGTATTAAAATGTAATGATTCACAGCTTCTTGTATATCCCCTTCCCACAAAAGGAAAAGGTCATCAATGTATCTTTTGTAGCGGAATATGTGTGATTTTGCCCAGGTGGAGTTCAGGATATGTTGGTTTTCGAATTCTCCCATAAACAACTTCGCATAGCTAGGTGCCACCCTTGTCCCCATAGCTGTAGCCCTAATTTGATGATATACTGTGTTTTTAAAAGTGAAGACATTATTTTCAAGGATCAATTTCATACTATTGAGAATAAAATCGGCTTGTTGAGTTTTCATCTCAGGGTCTCTGGCCAGAACAGCTTTTAAACTGGATAGACCTAAATCATGCTTGATGTTGCTGTAAAGTGCTCCTACATCAAGAGTGATCAAATTAAATTAGGTTCATGGTTAAGTTGTTTGAGTATATTAATCAATTGAGTGGAATCTTTAAGATAACTGGGTAATTCTGTCACATATTTTTGTAGTTGTAAATCTAAATAGTGAGATAAGCGGCAGGTAGGTGAGTGAATTCCCGAAATGATTGGTCTACCAGTGGGGTTTGTTAAAGCTTTATGTACTTTTGGTAAGTGATAAAAAAAAAACGGTATCTGCGTATTGGATGGAACAAGATAATTTTTTTCTTTTTTATTCAAGATAGAGCGGGTGTGAGCCAAATTAATGATGGTTTTCACTTTATCTGCAATTATATCTGTGGGGTCATTAGATATTGTAGTGTAATGGTTTGAGTCTGATAATATGCTCAGGGCTACTTTCTCGTAATCTGCAGTATTTTGTAAATCTGTGCCCCCTCCTTTATTGGCCGATCGGATGATGATATCCTTATTATTTTTAAGGGATTTGATGGCTGAACTTTCTTTTTTTGTGAGGTTATCCTTATGTGGGATTCTATAGTGTTCAAGTTGATCCAGGTCCTTGATCCAGGTACTAGATGATGAAAGGTAGAGATGAAGTTGCCTTGATTTTCTACCGGATAAAATGTCGATTTTGGTTTGAGGTCGGTATGTCTAAAAAGATCCATTTCTTTAGTGGGGGAATCTAAATGGTCAGCGATATTTATATCTAGGTTTCTTTTTGTAGATAGCAATTTAAAATGTCTTTTCAGGGTAAGTTTCCTAGTAAATTTGTGAAGATCTAAAAATAAATTGAAACAGTTGGCTGTAGAGTTGGGACAAAAAGAGTCCTTTATGTAGTAGTGAGAGTTCCTCAGGTTTAATAATGTGTTTGGATAGATTAAAAATCAGAATATTATCTGTGGGTGACTGGATTATTCTTTTTTTCTTTTTGGCTCCTCTGTTACCTCTATAGCGTTTTTCTTTTTTTCTGATTTTTTATAGGGAAGAAATCTTTTATTGTCTGATCTCGTTGGGGGAAGGTGTGCAGGAATGTCTTGGGTAGAGATGAGCGAACCGGGACAACCGAACCCGGTTTCGGTCCGAACATCGGGAAAAGTTTGGTTCGCAGCGAATCCGAACTTCACCGGGTTCGGCCGAACCCGTTTTGACCGAACCCGGCTACATTTTGGCGCCTTCCACATGTTAGATGTAAAATGGAGGATTTCACAATATCACCTGACATCAGGTTACCCCATAATGCCTTGCAAACGGCTCTCCCAGCCAATCGGGAGGCAGCATAGGGGCGGGCTCAAGCCTGCAATAAAAGTCTATGCACGGAGCTCAGCGGCCATTTTACAGACAGGAGCTGTAGGGATAGCATCTCTGTGCAGTTAGGGAAAGCTTTAGGAATCCAGCAATCGAAGGGGCTCATCCACTACAGCGGGAGTCTACTCTCAACATCCAAATTGCAATACAAATTCTCCATTTGCCAAGCCAGTGTGTGAATAAGCTTTTAGAAGGGGCTCATCCCCGGCCGTTAACATAACAATCCAACTTGCAATACAGGCAGCCTTTGTAGTACTACAACGCCCAGCATTCCCTGAGTGCACCGCGGCGTGGCTGATAGAAATTCTCATTCATTGCCATTTGCCAAGCCAGTGTGTGAATACGCTTTTAGAAGGGGCTCATCCCCGGCCATTGCATCTAACTTGCAATACAGGCAGCTGAGGCAGCCTTTGTAGTACTACAACGCCTAGCATTCCCTGAGTCAGTGCAGTGGCTGATAGAAATTCTCATTCATTGCCATTTGCCAAGCCAGTGTGTGAATACGCTTTTAGAAGGGGCTCATCCCCGGCCGTTAACATAACAATCCAACTTGCAATACAGGCAGCCTTTGTAGTACTACAACGCCCAGCATTCCCTGAGTGCACCGCGGCGTGGCTGATAGAAATTCTCATTCATTGCCATTTGCCAAGCCAGTGTGTGAATACGCTTTTAGAAGGGGCTCATCCCCGGCCATTGCATCTAACTTGCAATACAGGCAGCTGAGGCAGCCTTTGTAGTACTACAACGCCTAGCATTCCCTGAGTCAGTGCAGTGGCTGATAGAAATTCTCATTCATTGCCATTTGCCAAGCCAGTGTGTGAATACGCTTTTAGAAGGGGCTCATCCCCGGCCGTTAACATAACAATCCAACTTGCAATGCAGGCAGCCTTTGTAGTACTACAATGCCCAGCATTCCCTGACTGCACTGCGGCGTGGCTGATAGAAATTCTCATTCATTGCCATTTGCCAAGCCAGTGTGTGAATAAGCTTTTAGAAGGGGCTCATCCCCGGGGTTTTGATTCAACTTGCTGCACTCCAGCAGTGAAATTTCTGGTAAAAAAAAGGTTGTGAAAGGACGGGGTAGAGCAAAAAACACCCATGCCGTGTCCTCTTTCAGTCCAAATGTTGGATTTGTTGGTGCCAGACCCAGTACCAGCATTTGTGGCACAAGACATGTGCCCAGTTCCACTAGTAGCAGCAGCCATGTGCCTGCTGGTAGTAGTAGCAGTATTTGCAAGGCCTTGAGGAAGCCTTGAGGAAGTGTGTACGCACGTGAAACGGCCGTAGGCTAATTCCACATCCTGACCGAGATCCAGAAATAAAGAAGTTTATTGAATATCCGGTGAGTGCCTCGATATCTTCTATCTCGTTTTATTCAAGCTATATTGTGCTGTGCTGATCGATGAGCACCTCCGGGCAACTCGGCTGCTATAATCAGCAAAGATAAGAAAACCACTTTGATATACTCCGTTTACACAAGTGATTCTGGTTCAGCAGTGTCAGCCGTTTTTTCCTTCTTCCCATTCATGACAACATGACAGTGATGGTGATGACGAGTCTGACGACGACCTTGATTATGGACAACGATGGCAGTATGGGGCGGAGATGGGACCAACCGGGCCCTCTGAAATGCTGGCCAGGATGGCGAACTGTATGCTTTGTTACTTGCGCGCTGACTGTCGTATTGTTAGCATGAAGCAAAGAGATGAGTACTGGATAGCCACACTTTTAGACCCTCGGTATAAAGCCAGAATGGGGGAGTTTTTTGCGCCTTCCGAGAGGGAGGCAAAATTGGCTTATTATCGAGAGAAGCTATGCAGCCAGCTTGTCACGGCTTTCAAACGGCAAACACCTGCTGCAAGCATGTCTGACCGGGGGGCCACTCTCCGCTCCCCACTGTCTCATCGTTCCACCGCCTCTGGCAGAGCTACCTCTGCAATAGGCGGCAGCAGCGGCAGCAGCAGCAGCAGCCAATTCAGTTTGAAAAATATGATGACAACAGTTTTACATCCAATACCCCGACCTGACACACATCGTAGTCACCAAAGGGATGTTCACCATCACCACGTCCAGCACCTAAACAACCAGGTTCACTCGTACCTGGACTGTGCCCTTTCTCCGTCAGAAATCCTGATACCAGACCCCATGGACTTCTGGGTCAGCAGATTGGATCATTGGCACAGAACTGGCCCAGTTTGCCATGGGTGTACTGTCTTGTCCACCCTCCAGTGTAGAGTCAGAGAGGGTATTCAGCGCGGCAGGGGGCTTTGTCACCCCTAAGCGAACAAGATTGTCCGCCAACAGCTTGGAAAATCTCACGTTTCTGAAAATGAATCAAGCGTGGATCGGTGAGGATTTTAAAACCCCTGTGCCTGATGCCACTGATTAGATCTGACATTGCTGCTGCTGCTGCCGCTGACGCCTGCTACTGCCACCTGCTACTACGGGATTCTGTCCTGTCCACTCTTTTTTTTAATGTGCCGCTGCTGTTGTTGCTGCTACTACTTCTACCACCAATCCACCCCCAGTGCCGTCTGCTACAAGCAGGCCTGCCCCACCACAGGGCTTTGTCCTGTGACTCTCCAGTCTCTTTTAATGTGCTGCTACTACTACTACTACTACTACTACCACCACCACCCTTGCTGTCCGTTGGCTACCTCTACTACCACCAATACACCTCCACTGCCGTCTGCTACAAGCAGGCCTCAGGCCTGCCCCACCACAGGGCTTTGTCCTGTGACTGTCCAGTCTCTTTTAATGTGCTGCTACTACTACTACTACTACTACTACCACCACCACCCTTGCTGTCCGTTGGCTACCTCTACTACCACCAATACACCTCCACTGCCGTCTGCTACAAGCAGGCCTGAGGCCTGCCCCACCACAGGGCTTTGTCCTGTTGACTGTCCAGTGTCTTTTAATGTGCTGCTACTACTACTACCACCCTTGCTGTCTGTTGGCTACCTCTACTACCACCAATACACCTCCACTGCCGTCTGCTACAAGCAGGCCTGAAGCCAGCCCCACCACAGGGCTTTGTCCTGTGACTGTCCAGTCTCTTTTAATGTGCTGCTACTACTACTACTACCACCACCCTTGCTGTCCGTTGGCTACCACTTCTACCACCAATACACCTCCACTGCCGTCTGCTACAAGCAGGCCTGAGGCCTGCCTTACCACAGGGCTTTGTCCTCCTGTGACTGTCCAGTCTCTTTTAATGTGCTGCTACTACTACTACCACCCTTGCTGTCCGTTGGCTACCTCTACTACCACCAATACACCTCCACTGCCGTCTGCTACAAGCAGGCCTGAGGCCTGCCCCACCACAGGGCTTTGTCCTCCTGTGACTGTCCAGTCTCTTTTAATGTGCTGCTACTACTACTACCACCCTTGCTGTCCGTTGGCTACCTCTACTACCACCAATACACCTCCACTGCCGTCTGCTACAAGCAGGCATGAGGCCTGCCCCACCACAGGGCTTTGTCCTCCTGTGACTATCCAGTCTCTTTTAATGTGCTGCTGCCACTACTACTACCACCCTTGCTGTCCGTTGGCTACCTCTACTACCACCAATACACCTCCACTGCCGTCTGCTACAAGCAGGCCTAAGGCCTGCCCCACCACAGGGCTTTGTCCTCCTGTGACTGTCCAGTCTGTTTTAATGTGCTGCTACTACTACTACTACTACTACTACTACTACTACCACCCTTGCTGTCCGTTGGCTACCTCTACTACCACCAATACACCTCCACTTCCGTCTGCTACAAGCAGGCCTAAGGCCTGCCCCACCACAGGGCTTTGTCCTCCTGTGACTGTCCAGTCTGTTTTAATGTGCTGCTACTACTACTACTACTACCACCCTTGCTGTCCGTTGGCTACCTCTACTACCACTAATACACCTCCAATGCCGTCTGCTACAAGCAGGCCTGCCCCACCACAGGGCTTTGTCCTGTGACTGTCCGTATCTTTTAATGTGCTGCTACTACTACTACTACCACCACCCATGCTGTCTGTTGGCTACCTCTACTACCACCAATACACCTCCACTGCCGTCTGCTACAAGCAGGCCTGGAGGGCTTGTGAAAAGCCATTGCTTGTTGCTTTTACATCCATGTATGGATGAACCCCGGCAGGAATCTGCCAATAAAAATGGTACATTTTTGGAGGGCTTGTGAAAAGCCATTGCTTGTTGCTTTTACATCCATGTATGGATGAACCCCGGCAGGCATCTGCCAATAAAAAGGGTAAATTTTTGGAGGGCTTGTCTGAAATGTTAAATACTTTTGTGTCAAAAAAGACAAAAGTATAATAGGTATGATACCTTTATTGGCTAACCATAAAAGTTCTATATGCAAGCTTTCAGAGCACAGAGCTTGTCAAAAGCCATTGCTTGTTGGTTTTACATTACATCCATGTATGGATGAACCCCAGCAGGCATCTGCCAATAAAAAGGGTACATTTTTGGAGGGCTTGTGAAAAGCCATTGCTTGTTGCTTTTACATCCATGTATGGATGAACCCCGGCAGGCATCTGCCAATAAAAAAGGTAAATTTTTGGAGGGCTTGTCAAAAGCCATTGCTTGTTGCTTTTACATTACATCCATGTATGGATTAACCCCGGCAGGCATCTGCCAATAAAAAGGGTCAATTTTTGGAGGGCTTGTGAAAAGCCATTGCTTGTTGCTTTTACATCCATGTATGGATGAACCCCGGGAGGCATCTGCCAATAAAAAGGGTAAATTTTTGGAGGGCTTGTCAAAAGCCATTGCTTCTTCTTTTACCACCTTATATGTATGAACCCTGGCAGGCATCTACCGCCAAAAATGGTTAATTTTTGTACCTTTTTTAACAATGCATTAAGCATACAACATGCACAAGTGCAGTGGTTTCTGTTAGTTATCACCGTGTCCCATCCGTTTTACTATAGCCATACATGTTGGCGTAACTTTGACACTAACTTTGCCTTAAAGACAGCTCAAAAGTACTTGGATACACTCATGGGTGACCTAAGAGTGTTATACAGGGCTTCTAGGGCTTTTAAACAGTGCTATACATGATTTTTAGGGGCTTTCTTGTATTACAGGTTCGGTCACAACTAGTTCGGTCCGAATCGAACTTTTTCATGAAATTCGGCGAACCAGCCGAACCGAACTTTTCATAAGTTCGCTCATCTCTAGTCTTGGTCGATAGTACAGGGATATGGGGATCGACAGGGCCTTTCTGTAAAAAAGATTTACTGTTCGGATTGGATAAAAGTGTTTCTACATCTTGATTGACGTGGGTAGGCGCAATCAGAGATGTTAGAAATGGAACCAAAGCTGCACTATCAGCGTTAGTATTATCAATAATAATAGGGCTTGAGGGAGATGGAGAGAGAGACAATAAAGTTCCTATTGTTTGTCTGGGGGATAAATCAGAGGGATGGTCCCCATGTACAGTAAGTATAGACAAATTCAGCATGTCTGTAGGTGTCACAGATTCAGCTACTTGGATATTGGAATGATCATTCCTTCCTATGCATGGTGTGTTGGGAATAGTCACCTCCACTGGTTTTGAATTAACTGGAGGTTTTATAGGGTCCTTAGGGCAACAATTAGAGGGATCCCCAATTGCTGCCAGGGGCAGAACTGGTTTATTTAATGCAGATTCAGATGTAACTATTGATTTGTTATATTTTCTATTTAAAAAGAACCTATTACCCGTTGTTTGTGTCTTTGTGTGTACAGTTTTGGGTGTGAATGAAGCCATAGAGTGTGGTTTGCGTGCTTTGTTGAAATTAGGGGAGTGAGATGTTGTATCAGCTGCAGAACCCCCTTTGGGCTTGGGGTAATCTTTTTTGGGCCAATTTTGTATCTGATTTTGTAAGTAATCAAGGCGATCACGGCCAAGATCTTGTTCGATTTTATAAATTCTATTAGTGATATTAAGGTTAATATGACGATAGTCTGGGTGTTGATTATATATGTGAAGCCGATCTATTAATTTTTCAATGGTTGTTGTCTTATTAGAATGCCCCTTGAGCATTCCACCATAAAATTCTCCCAATCGCTTGTGAAAGCGATATCCTCCTTGAAGGGAGACTCAAAGGTCATCCTCAAGCCTCTGGGAGAGATATTTTCGTTCAGATAGATATTCAAAAAAATAATCTCAATATGATGGTGAAGTTCATTTTTAAGATTATTCTCAAGTTCATTAAAGATAGTAGACATGCATTTTGAGTCTTCCTCTGAGTACTCCAAGTGGGTATTGGCAGTTTTAGAAAAGATGTTACTAGATGTGTATTGCATAACAAGTCTGTCTCTTGATTCTTTTCTATGTTTGAAATGATCCATGGTTGATTTGGACACTGTCGTACAGTAAATTCAAAATCAATTCTTGAGTGTAGCGATCAATCTCATCGGTATAGATTGAAGAATTTCTTTAGAGGGGATGCCCACTGTTGCAGCCACGTAAGGGATCTATGCAGAGAGCCCAATCGAATCCTACTCAATAGGGTAGCTGATTATAAATAGCTGTAGAGAAAGAAAAAAGGTACACGGCGCACATGGTGCATCATCCCAAAATAATCGAAATATGACGTGAAAATGAGAGCGGTGCTCATCTGGTGGCGTTGTGCTAGGAGCACAACGTCCTTGTAGACGTTGTAATTGAGGGAGGTCTGCAGCCTGGGATTATTCCGGTGACCCGTTTTTTTCCTAGCTTGATGAAGAGACTGATCTGGTCTTGAAACGCGTAGCACTTATTTTAATGTATTTATTTTATCCAAAAAACTCAATAAATATACAAAGATAAATCTTTGTAGCAGTCGTGGATTTTATCGATATCTTATCAGCGGGTCAAGACCCAAGAAGCTTGCCCTTTCTTCTACTTAGGAGGATCAGCGCCGTTCAGTGGGATTTCCCCATTTCCATTGTATACCTACAAAGCCTAGGGTTGGTAGGAGAGCCAACCTTGGGTAAAGAAGGACTTCCGTCTAAATTATCCATCCCGGTGACCAAAGTGTCCGGCGAGAAAACGCATCGGGTCTCTGCGTATCTGGACTATGGATCCTCTGCTAATTTCATTCGAAGAGACCTGGTGGATCATCTCCAATTGCCCACTACCCCTCTGGAGTGGCCGTTGGTGGTTGCATCTGTGAATGGATTACCTCTGCCAGACCCAGTTATTGCTGTGACCAAGCCGCTGAGGCTCCAAATAGGAGCTCTCCACTCCGAGCTCCTCTCGTTCTTTGTCTTGTCCAAAGTCGTTAACCCCGTGCTGCTGGGCCTGCCTTAGCTCCGACTATATGCCCCAGTCCTGGACTGGAACTCTGGAGAGGTTCTCCAGTGGGGCCCCGAGTGTCACAACCGTTGCCTGGTACTGATTAGTTCGGCTCAGCCTCCCCTGTCTCAGTCATTGGCAGGATTGCCTGGTCATTATTCTGCATTTTCAGACGTCTTCAGCAAGAGGGAGGCGGAGACGCTGCCCCCACACCGGGCGTATGACTGTCCTATCGAGCTGATTCCTGGTGCATCGTGGTAGGGTATAACTTCTCTGATTGCCAGAGACTCTGTCCATGACCGCCTATGTTAAAGAGAACTTAGAGAGGGGCTTCATATGGAAGTCTTCCTCCCCGGGTTCCCTGCATCCTTGTATCGACTACCGGGGTCTCAATCAGATCATGGTGAAAAATAAGTATCCGTTGCCATTAATCTCAGAACTGTTTGATCGTATACATGGTGCCAAGATTTTTTCCAAACTAGACCTGCATGGGGCTTACAACCTATTCCGGATTCACCGGGGTGACAATTGGAAGACTGCATTTAACACCTGTGATGGACACTATGAATATCTAGTAATGCCCTTCGGCCTGTGTAATGCTCCCACGGTCTTCCAGGAGTTCGGTAATTACATATTCCGTGACCTCCTCTATGGTTGTGTAGTAGTCTTATCTTGATGACACATTGATTTGTTCTCCAGATCCTATGACTCATCAGAGACACGTCCGTCAAGTTTTGCTGCGGTTAAGGGAGAATCGTCTATACGCCAAGTTGCAGAAGTGCGTGTTTGAGAAAGATGCTCTACCCTTCCTGAGCTACATCATCTCGAATTGAGGTCTCAAGATGGATCCTGAAAAGGTAAAGTCTGTCCTGCAATGGCATGCCCTCAAGGCTTGAGGACCATTCAGCACTTTCTGGGATTCGCCAATTTTTACGCACAGTTCATCCCAAACTTCTCCTCACTGACTTCTCCTATCTCTAACCTCACCAAGAAGGTCATAAACGCCAAGGTGTGGACTCCTGAGGCAGAGTCCGCATTCAATAGCCTGAAGAGTGCCTTCACATCAGCCTCTATCCACCATTATCCAGATGTTTCTCTACAGTTCTCGTTGGAGGTGGACACCTCCTCTGTCCGTCCTGGTGCACTCCTCTTCCAGAGAGGTTCCAAGGGCAAGTCAATGGTATGTGGATATTTCTCAAAGCTCTTCTCTTCCGCAGAACGCAACTACTCGATTGGGGATAGGGAGTTACTGGCCATCAAATTGGCTCTGGAGGAGTGGAGACATCCACTAGGGGGCGCAGCTCATTCCATCCTAATTTTTACGGACCACAAGAATCTCACCTATCTCCAGACGGCCCAATGGCTGAATCCTCGTCAGGCCAGGTGGTCGCTGTTCTTTATACCAGGTTCCAGTTTGAGCTCCATTATCGCCCGACTGACAAGAATGTGAGGGCCGATGCCTTGTCCAGATCTTTCGAGACAGAGGACACCATGGAAGTTCCACAGAATGTTATTGACCCTTCTTGCATTGTTTCTGTCAATCCCCTGCAAGTTGGGGACATTCCTCCAGGGAGGACCTTTGTGCACCTGGCTGAGAGAGGGCGAATCCTCCACTGGGGACACTGCTCTAGACAGGCAGGTCACGCGGGGACCCGTAAAACCCGAGACCTCATTGCCTGTCATTTCTGGTGGCCCATGCTGCCCAAAGACATTATGGACTTTGTTTCTTCCTGCTCAGTGTGTGCAGCTAACACGGTCGCTCACTCCAGACCTGCTGGTCTGCTCCAGTCATTGCCTGTGCCCGATGCCCCCTGGCAGCATATAGCTATGGACTTTGTTACGGACCTGCCTTCCTCTGCGAGATGCAGTACTGTCTGGGTGGTGGTGGACCAATTTTCGAAGATGGCCAACTTCGTTCCGCTGACCGGTCTTCTGTCTGCTCCTCAACTGGCCGAAACTTTTCATCCAACACATTTTCCGCCTGCACAGCTTGCCGCGGCATATTGTGTCTTATCGGGGGGTTCAGTTCACCTCAAAGTTTTGGAGAGCCCTCTGGAGACTCCTCGGTGTAAAGTTGTTTTTTTCCTCAGCCTACCATCCTCAGTCCAATGGTCAGGTCGAGAGGATCAATCAGATCTTGGAGAACTACCTACGCCACTTCATCTCCAAGCAGCATGATGACTGGGTGCAGCTGCTTCCGTGGGCTGAGTTCTCATATAATAATCACACCAGCGAGTCCACAAGGAATACACCGTTCTTCATTGTCTACGGCCAACACCCACGAATTCCTATCCCGGTGCCCGATGCGTCCGAGGTACCAGCGGCTGACTCCGCTTTTAGAGACTTCCTGCAAATCTGGCAGCAGACCCGATCCTCCATCCTGCTGGCAGTCGACCGCATGAAACGGAAGGCTGACACATGGAGAAGAGAACCTCCTCAGTTTCTCCCTGGCACGAAGGTCTGGCTGTCTTCTAGGAATATCCAACTAAGTGTGCCATCATACAAATTTGCTCCCAAGTTCCTAGGACCCTTCGAGATCCTACAGCAGATCAACCCTGTAGAATACAAGCTTCGGCTGCCTCCTACCATCAGATCCCCAACTCCTTCCATGTTTCCCTCCTGAAGCCGGTGGTTCTGAACCGCTATACCAAGACTCCTAGCCCTGCGTTTGCCTCCAGCGGTCCTTCAGACACCTTTGAGGTTAAGGAGATCCTGGACACTAAAAAAGTAAGAGGAAGAACTTTTTATTTAGTAGATTGGAAGGGGTTTTGTCCAGAAGAGAGGTCCTGGGAACCAGAAGAGAATCTCAATGCTCCTACCCTCATTAAGAGGTTTCTCTCTCGTTCTGGTCCCAAGAGGAGGGGCGTAAGAGGGGGATACTGTAACGTCCGTGGTCGCTGACAACTAACTCCTTCCATTTAGTCGACGCTCTTCTCTCCAGAGATGTCTGCACAAACGGCCGTCCTGTTCCACAGTGACCACCAGGGTGCGCTCGCGAGCTCAGTCCAGACTTAAGAAGCCAAAGCACACACAGGTGGGAGATTGAGCTGATTGCTCCCAGAGCACCCTGGGCTATAAGAAGAGCTGTGCCCCTACCTGCAATGCCTGAGCATTGTTTGTCGTATCCAAAGTTTGTCTATGCAAATGGTTCCCAGCGTTCCCCGTACCTGTATCCTATATCCTGTGCTATCCTGGTCAAGTGCCGTACTGAGCTGTAGTCGTGCTGTACTGTATTTCACGCCTGTCCTGCTGCCTAGTCCTAGCCGAGCCTGCCTTGATACTGTCCGAGCTGCCACAGGTACACTATACGAACTATAGACTGTGACCTGCGCCCTGTTGGCCAGCTGCCATACCGTCAAGGCGGTACGACCCAGTGGGTCCACGAACCCTACGTGACACTATGTAAATATGTAACCCTTTGGAAGATCAATCGTTGTTATATATTTTGCATTACCCAACCCCTCAATTAGTTCATCCATACTGGGCATGGGATAAGTGTAACATTTTAAAATCTCATTCAGTCTTCTAAAGACATTACAAAACCTCAGTTTACCGTAAGATCACACCGCCTCCCTACGTGACTCGGAAATTCGGCATGGATTAAGATTTACAATGGCTCTGAGCACAGTTTCTATATGGTGTTTAGCAAGGTGTGTACGCCCTAGTAGCTCAGAAATTGTACGTTTGTTTTTCTGTAGAAATTCTTTAACTTCTTGTTATTGTGACGCTGAAAGGGTCTCACCTATATTTACTGGAAGGATTGATTGCGGCAAGTTACCTTTCACAGTATGTGAGGCCACCAAGGATTCCCTGTCTTTCCAGTTCATGATACATTTTTAAAAAATACCTTCTCTCTGGTTGGTGCACTTTATAGTTTACTTCACCAACCTTTCTACAACCTCATAGGAGCCGTGCCTGTTGCAAAGAACTTACTTTCTGTAGTGGTTAGGAAGATAAGGACTCTATCCCCAGGAATGAAATTTCTGACTCTTGCAGACAGTAAATTTTGCTTTGAGCCTCTTGCGCTCTCTGAAAATGTTCCTTTTCAATTGCCATTACTATGGTCTTGCATTTGCGCCATGTGCTCTTTAACCCTTTGTATGCGGTAGACTTTGTTTCCCATGTTTCCTTGGCTAAATCAAGGCCATAGACCAACTTAAAGGGAAGGAACCCTGTAGAAGCTTGTGGTACCTCCCTAATAGAAAACATCAAGTATGGCAAAAAACTGTCCCAATCACGACCTTCTTTTTCTACTACCTTTTTAACATATGCTTTGTGATTTTGTTAAACTGCTCTACTAACCCATCTGTCTAGGAGTTATATACAGAAGTACTTGTGATTTTATACAGCTTTTATAACCTTTGACATAAAGGGGCTGCCCTGGTCTGAAGATTTCTTTAGGGATCCCAGTTAGGGAAAATGTTGCAAAACATGTAAAACAAATCCCATGAAATATTTTTAGAGGCAGTGTTTTGTAAGGGCACGGCTTCAGGATGGCGAGTTCCATAATTCCTAATGATTAAATTGCATAGGTGTGCTTTGGCTGAATTGACGGTGACCCACCAAATCCATAGCCATGCTCTCAAATGGTACCTTAATAATTGGAAACTGAACCAAAATGCAACGAAAGTGGGATGCTGGGGTAGTTCTCTGAGATGTGGGACATGACTCACAGTATTCCTTCACTTCCTTGTATACCCCCTGCCGTAAAAACTTTTAGAGAATTCTCTCCCATACTATCCACAGTTCGGGAAGACGGGCTTCTAGCCTCATAGTTATCAATGATGCTAGGAGTCCCTGCCTCTATGCGGAAATACTGTCCTGGACTGTAATCATGTTTTCAGTACTGGACAGTATTTTCGCGGAGAGACAGGGACTTCTATCATCATACAAAACTATGATGCTAGGAGCCTGGCTCCCTGAACTGTGGTCAATTCAGGAAATGCCGACATACAGTCCGTATATCACGGACCAAACACAGTCGTGTGATATTAAGGCCTAATAACTATAGTAATAAATGGAATAAGTGGACTACAGTACCCAGAAAGATCATCAAAACTAGGGTTATTTAGTTTAGATGGCTAAGCGGTGACCTAATAACTATTTAGAAATATATCATAGGTCAATACAGAGATCTCTCTCATGATCTTTTTATACCAAGGACTGTATCTAACAAGGGGGCATCCTCGACGTTTAGGAAGGAAGGCTTCTACACAAACATAGAAGGGGATTCTTTACTGTAAGAGCAGTGAGACTATGAAACTCTCTGCCAAAGGGAGTTTTTATAGGGAATTCAATGAAAGAGTACAAATGGGGCCAGGATGCCTTTCTTAAAGGCTATGCACACCTTTGAAATAAAAAGGTCAATCAGTGTGAAAATTCGTTTTACTTTTTAAGATACAGCTACTCTGTATTCCCTATACAGAGCAGCTGTATCGTTTGCTATGACCTGAATCTATAAGGCCCGCGGACATGACGGGTTCAGTGTCAGCGGGTGCCTCCATGTCTCTGACACGCAGGATCCACCTGTAATCTATCGCATCTAAGGCGTCATGCACACTATTGTAGTTTTGCGCTCATGCATTTGGGACAAGCACCAGGGTTGTTATCAGGACTGGAATCTAAAGGACAGTGTCTGGGAAGAAGTGGCTGATGAACTCCATCAAGAGGAATGGGAGAAGGCGACGTGGGCACAACGCAAAAAACGATGTATCACCCGATACTTATGACCCCTCACCCTTTGCAGCCATGTTGTTTCTTTATATGATTTTAATAATGTTTTTTTTCTAGTGGATGAACTGAAGACCCGATGGAACATCTACCGGGATCAGTTCCATCGGGAGCTCAAGGACAAGGGGAAAGGTGGAGCGGAGCAGGGCAAAGCGCCCCTACCTATACCCCGAACAGCTGATGTTCCTGACTGATGTGATGGAGGTTGGCCCGTAAGTACATATTATATATACTTGTCTAGTGACGCATGGAGCTATGCTGGGTAAGAGGGACCAGCCTGCTACCTAGCTTACTTCCATCTGTCAATTTCTACTATGTGGATTGTGTGTAGTTGGGGCCTATTGTGATGCATAGAGCTAAGCTCGGTAGCAGGTACTGGCCTGGTACCTAACATACTTCCATCCGTCAATTTCTGCAATGTGGATTGTGTGTAATTAGGGCCTATTGTGACGCATGGAGCTATGCTAGGTAGTAGGGACCGGCCTTGTACCTAGCAAACTTCCATCTGTCAATTTCTGCTATGTGGATTGTGTGTAGTTAGGGCCTATTGTGATACATAGATCTATGCTCGGTAACAGGGACTGGCCTGGTACCTAGCATACTTCCATCCGTCAATTTCTGCAATGTGGATTGTGTGTAATTAGGGCCTATTGTGATGCATGGAGCTCTGCTAGGTAGCAGGGACCCCCCTGGTACCTAGCATACTTCCATCCATCAATTTTTGCTATGTGCATTGTGTGTAGTTAGGGCCTATTGTGATGCATGGTGCTATGCTAGGTTGTAGGGACCTGCCTGGTACCTAGCATACATCCATCCGTCAATTTCTGCTATGTGGATTGTGTGTAGGGCCTACTGATAGATCATAGGTATACAAAACAAAGTTTAAAAAGATTAATGTTTTAAAAGTTTCACTAGAACTAAGGACAATCTACTTCAAACTGACTCAGAAGTGGACTCGGACGAAACACAGCAATACTGTGTCCACACCGAGCAGCGAGTCCACTGTTGACATTCACCCTGTTACCTAGCAACCGTGAGAACATACACCGCCCTCCAGACCACCTATGCGTCGAAGAGCACGGAATGTACCACCTACACCTGCCACTGCGGACAAGGGTAGAGATAGACGCACAGGTGTTACAACATCTGAGGTGCCAGAGCCCAGATACCCAGAAGAACATGTTCTTCTGCAGTCTGGCACAACTGCTCAGGACAGTCCATGAGGAGGAAAAATTTGTTTCCAGACTGCTCTTTTGGGGGTGGTGGAGGTTTTCAAAACCAATCCTAATCCAAGTGAACTGTTCCAGGTATTGGATTACTGCCGCAGAAAAGCAAAAGCGCAAGTGAAATGGCACCGGAGAAGTCATGTGAACATCTCAGGGGGATGGGATTACTCTCATGTGACATACTCAGGGGGTTGGGACTACTAGTGACATCATTTCCAGCCTTCTGCATTTTATTGTGGATCCGTGATTACTGATAACACACAGATGGACTGCGGAAGTTTTTTCACGGACAAATGCTCAGTAAATATTGACAACGGACTACAGTCGTGCGCATGGTTGATCTGACATGCAGGACCCGCTTTCACTGAACCCGTCAGCCTCACAGACCTGAAGGGAGCAGGATTTAGTGATCGATACAGCTGCTCTGTATACATTATACAGAGCAGCTCTATCTCATATAGTAAAAATAATTTTTAATAAAGACTATTTATAAAGTTGCACCAATCACACTGATTGATCTTTTTATTTAAAAAAATGCCTTTCAAAGGTTTACATAGCCTTAAAGTATACAAAATATGTATATTATTTTTACTAGTTTACTATAGATGGGTCGTTGATCCAGGGATTTATTCTGATTGCTATATTGGAGTCGGGAAGACAAATTTTCCATATGATGAGGAAAATTTGATTTTGAATCATGTGTGTTTTGCCTTCCTCTGGATCAACATTACAGAATAAGAGGCTTAACTGGATGGACATATGTCTTTTTACTGTCTTACAGGCTATGATACTATAATAAATTGTGGCAACATACTACTTATTTACTAAGATTGTTTAGGGCAGAAATCTATGTTCATGTTTTATGTTGTAAATATTGGTACATTGATTGCATTTTGGTGTGATTCTAAGTGTTCCTACGTATTTACTGAACAATTCATTTTCATTCTCTAGTGATTTTTGTAAACTGGTAATAATGGTAATTTTACACTAAGTGGACATAGATTGGAAAAAAAAAACAAGCACACGCACTGGGGCGTAACTAGGAAAGACTGGGCCCCATAGTAAACTTTTGACTGGGACCCCCCTCCCCTAGGTTTCACACAACCCGCCCTTGTAGATAGTGCCTTTTTTACAGCCCCCCATGTAGATAATGCCATACAGCCCTCACTGTAGATAATGCCATACAGCCCCCCCTGTAGATAGCGCCATACAGCCCCCCCTGTAGATAGCGCCATACAACCCCCCCCCCCCCCGTAGATAGCGCCATACAGCCCTCCCTGTAGGTAGCGCCATACAGCCCCCCTGTAGGTAACACCATACAGCCCCCCCTGTAGGTAACACCATACAGCCCCCCCTGTAGGTAACGCCATACAGCCCCCCTGTAAGTAACGCCATACAGACCCCCCTGTAGGTAACGCTATACAGCCCCCCTGTAGGTAACGCTATTCAGCCCCCCTGTAGGTAATGCTATACAGTCCCCCTGTAGGTAACGCTATACAGCCCCCCCTGTAGGTAACGTCATACAGCCTCAACCCCCCAAAAAAATCTGACCTATAGTGTGTCCTACTAAAGACATGTATCCCCTATCCACAGGATAGGGGATACATGTGTGATCGCTGGCAGCGATAGGGAGAACGGGGGACCGAAAGTCCCCCGAAGTTCTCCATGACTAACCTCTGACTTCCGGCGTCTGCGCAGCTCAATAAAAATGAAAGGAGCGCTGGTTACGCATGCGCACAAGCGCGGCCGGTGTACATTTCATTTCTATGTAGCTGCCGACAGACCCTGGAAGTCCGAGGTTTGTGATGGAGAACTTCAGGGGACTTTCGGTCCCCCGTTCTCCCTATCGCTGCCAGCGATCACACATGTATCCCCCATCCTGTGGATAGGGGATACATGTCTGTTGTAGGAACAACCCCGTTAATGGCAGAGCGGGGAGATACCTCCCTGCTCTGCCGTAGTGTTCCTTGGCGTCGCGCTGTAGTAGCCATAGCGGCAGCTAACGGAGCCTCCGGCCATGGTGGGGGCCCGTGCCGGCGGGCGACACGGGCCCCCTCATGCCACGGGCCCCGTAGCAGCCGCTATGGCTGCTACATCAGTAGTTACGCCACTGCACACGCACACTTTGAAGATTATATGTCCATAGAACACAATAGGATATAACCATTGTGCAATTCACTGGCAGAGCGAAAATGATGGCCTACACTTGTACTTCCCCTGAATTGCCCTTTAAAAATTGGCAAGCTTGCATGGTATTAAAAGAAGTTAGAAAAACAAAAAGTAGGTCAAATACTAGATTTTTCATTGACTTACAGGAATTTGGGCATTCTGGACAGCTCCTTTGAAGAGTAGAGACTGCATTAGATGATACTGGTACTACACCTTAGAGCCACACCATGCGGTTTCCAACTTTTGAAGTTTCGTGGTTGCATATTTAAAGACTGACAGACATCTTTGAAGCCTCTCTGTTACATCCTTTAAGCAAAGGGTTTGCACACTTGTAGCCTGGAGGTTGAGTCTTTGAAGCTGAGTTCTGCAATATTTAGTGCCTCGGGTGGCACTTTGAAAACAAAGCTTCACCTTATAAACTGGAATATGATGTTTAAAACTTTCCAGCGGTAACAAAAATTCTACAATTGCTCAACATATCAAAAACTCTTCATAGAACCTTGGGGTAAATTGGGCTTTAAATACATCCAATGTTATCTGTAATTTATGTAAATGTAAACGGTGAGAAAATAGCCCAAAAATGTGTGTTTTTTTTTTATAATGAATAAAATCATACAGACTACCAGATGTATTTCCTACATAAACCATACTGTGCAATTTCCACAGAAGAATTCTATTCTTTGAATACAAGGTTCCATTAAGTCACAGATCAATAATATATCCTAATAAGGGCAAAGACATCACATAATGTTAAGAGTAGAAAGTACAGATGTGCTTATAAAAAGGATATTAATTTAAGAGTTAAAGCAATTCCATATTAACCTCTTCCCGCCCTGCTCCGCAATAATACGTCCTGCAGAGGGGTTAGTTCCCGCATCAGGACGTACAGTTGCGGAGTAGTTCCCGGCGCACACTGTCCTAACGGACAGTGTCCGGGAACCTGGAGGTCAGCTGTCCCCGACAGCTGACACTCCAGCCTTGCCGGTCAGCGGACCATCGCCGCTGATTTCGGCAATTAACCCCATAAATGCGGCGACAGATTGCCGTCGCCGCATTTAAGGGATTTGAAGCACATCGGCAGCCCCCACGAAGTGATCGTGGGGGCTACCGATGCGTGTCACGGCAATCGGAGGTCAGACAATGACCCCCCGGTTGCCATGTAAGGAAAGCCTCGGAGGAGCAGCCTCCGCCGGTCCTCCGAGGCTTCCTGTCAGTGTGACTGTCACGTCACAATGACAGTTAGAACACATTACACTATGTGTGTAGTGTAATATATTCCAGCAGCGATCAAAGCTGCAAGTCTATGTGTCCCCTAGTGGGACAATTGAAAAAAGTAAAAAAAAAGTAATAAAAATGTTTTCAAAAAAGTGTAAAAATAAAAGTTAGAAGTTATATAAACAAACACTGCATTTTTTTCCTATAATAAGACTTTCATTATAGGAAAAAAATGAACACGTTGAAAAAAGTACACATATCTGGTATCACTGCGTTCGTAACAACCCCAACTATAAAACTGTAATGTTATTTTTCCCGCACAATGAAAACCCCCCAAAAAATCAATAAAAAACTACTCCAGAATCGCTTTTTTTTGGTCACCACCCCTCCCAAAATAGAGAATAAAAAGTGATCAAAAAGTCGCATGTACCCGAAAATAGAACCGATAAAAACTACAACCCGTCCCGCAAAAAAAAAGCCCTTACACAGCTTTTTTGACTGAAAAATAAAAAAGTTACGGCTCTCAGAATATGGTGACACAGAAAATAAATTATTTGATAAAAATTTGATTTTATTGAACAAACGCTGCAAAACATAAAAAAACCTATAAACATATGGTATCGTCGTAATCGTATTGACTCGCAGAATAAAGTAAAATCGTCATTTATAGTGCACGGTGAACGCCGCAAAAAATAAACTAAAAAACATTGTCAGAATTGCTTGTTTTTGATCACCTGGCTTGCAAAATTTTTTAGAAAAAGTGATCAAAAAAATCGCATGTACCCCAAAATGGTACCAATGAAAAGTACAGATTGTCCCGCAACAAATAAGCCCTCACGCAGCTCCGGTGGTGAAAAAATAAAGAAGTTCTGGCTCTCAGAATATGGCGATGCAAAATGTGCAGTGTTTTCTAAAAGCGGGCAACATCCGACACCATTTATCAGTGCGACACTGGCCACATATCTATGAATTATTATTTACTTACTGCATTTTTATACCCTCTTATTATGCCCTGATGTACTCAGCACAGATTACATAGGCCCCCACATTATAAACTGAAATACCACCAAAACCCAAAACAGAAAAACTACGAGGCAAAATCTGTGCTCCAAAAGCAAAATGGCGTCCCTCTCTTCTGAGCCCCGCAGCGTGCCTAAACAGCAGTTTGCGGCCACATATATGGTATCGCCATACCCGGGAGAACCCGCTTAACGTTTTAGTAGGTGTTTGGCTTCAGTGGCACAAATTGGGCACAACATATTATGCACTAAAATGGCATATCCGTAGAAAATTGCAATATTCACACCATCCGCTGTGCATTAACCCCTTTGCGCACTATGACTTAATAGCACGTCATGGTGCGGGAGTTGATGTATGGAGCCGGCTCACGTGCTGAGCCCGCTCCATATGCTGCGGGTGTCGGCTGTGTATTACAGCTGACACCCGGGACTAAGGCCTCATTTACACGAGCGTGTGCGTTTTGCGCGCGCAAAAAACGCAGCGTTTTGCGTGTGCAAAAGGCACTTGACAGCTGCGTTTGTCATCCGTGTATGATGCGCGGCTGCGTGATTTTCGCGCAGCCGCCATCATAGAGATGAGGCTAGTCGACGTCAGTCACTGTCCATGGTGCTGAAAGAGTTAACTGATCGGCAGTAACTCTTTCAGCACCTTCGACAATGCATTCCGATCACCATATCGAGTAACTTGTTTAAAAAAAAAGAGGTTCGTACTTACCGAGAACTTCCCGGCCGTTGCCTTGGTGACGCGTCCTTGGTGACGCGTCCTTGGTGACGCGCCTCTCTTGACATCTGGCCCCACCTCCCTGGATGACGCGGCAGTCCATGTGACCGCTGCAGCCTGTGCTTGGCTTGTGATTGGCTGCAGCTGTCACTTGGACTGAATTGTCATCCCGGGAGTTCAGACTGGAGGAAGAAGCCGGGAGTTATCGGTAAGTCAGAACTTTTTTTTTTTTTTACAGGTTCACGTATATTGGAATCGGAAGTCACTGTCCAGGGTGCTGAACCAGTTTAACTCTTTCAGCACCCTGCACAGTGACTGTCTCCTGCCGGGTTCGGTCAAAACGAGTTTGGCCGAACCCGGTAAAGGTCGGTTCGCTCATGTGTAAGACACTCCGTTCGGATGTTTGTAAACAGAAAAACACATGGTGCTTTTCTGTTTACATTCAGTTTGACAGCTCTTGCGCGAATCACGCAGTTCGCACGGAAGTGCTTCCGTGCGACCTTCGTTGTTTTCACGCACCCATTGACTTCAATGGGTGCGTGATGCGCGAAAAACTCAGAATTTTAGAACATGTCGTGAGTTTTACGCAATGCACGCGTGCTGCGCAAAATTCACGCATCGTCTGCACTGCCCCATAGAGTAATATAGGTGCGTACGACACGCGTGAAAAGCACGCGCGTATATTACGCTCGTGTAAATGAGGCCTAACGGACAGGAACAGCGATCGCGCTGTTACAGGAGTCTGTAAAAATAACAATATACTGCACTACATTAGTATTGCAGTGTATTGTACCCGCGATCCAATGATCACTGCATCAAGTCCCCTAAAGGGATTAATAAAATGTGTAGAAGAATTAAAGTTATTAGTAGTGAGAAAGAAAAAAGTTTAAAGTTAAAAAAAAAACCTTTTCCCATTTTTCTTCGAAAGTAATGTAAAAAAATAAACAGAATTGTTATCGCTACGTCCGTAAAAGGCCGAACTATTACAATATACCATTATTTAACTCGCACGGTGAACACCGTAAAAAACTTAAATAATTTAAACCGTCAAAATCGCTGTCGTTTTAATTTTTACTGCACGTCGAAAGCTGTAAAATCGAAAACCCCAAAAAATGGAATCAGATTTTTTTTCCTATATTCCTATATTTTCCTATTTTTTTTTCAGTTTCCCAGTACTTTTTATGGCACTTTAAATGGTATCAATAGAAACTACAATTCCTCCCGCAAGAAATAAGCCCTCACATCACTCTGACGGAAAAAGAAAAAAGTTATGGCTCTTGGAAGGCGGGGAGTGAAAAACGAAAATAAGAAAGCAAAAAATGGGTCAGTCCTGAAAGGGTTAATTAATTTCTAATGAAAAAAATGTATGACCACATGTGGGGTATTTCTGTACTCGGGAGAAATAGCTTTACAAAAATTGATTGTTTATTTCTCCTTTATCCCTTGTGAAAATGAGAAAATGCAACATTTTAGTGGAAAAAAATTGTGATATAAATTTTTTCCGCCTAATTCTAATAAATTCTGCAAAAGACCCGTGGAGTCTAAATGCTCACTATACCCCTAGAAAAATTCCTTATGGGGTGTTTCCAAAATGGGGTAACTTGGGGGGTTTCAAAGGCGGCATGGCACCGAAAAACAATCCAGCAAAATCTGTGCTCCAAAATCCAAATGGCGCTACTTCCCTTCTGAGCGCTGCCATGGGTCCAATCAGCAGTTTATTACCACATAGGGGGTATTGCCGTAATCAGGAGAAAATGCTTTACAAATGTTGTGGTTCTTTTTTTTCTTTATTCCTTGTAAAAATTTAAAATGTCTATGCTTTTTCAGAAAAAAAGTTGATTTTCACTTTCACTGCCTAATTCCACTAAATTCTGCAAAAAACCTGTGTTGTCAAAATGCTAACTATACCCCTAGATAAATTCCTTGAGAGGTGTAGTTTCCAAAATGGGGTCACTTTTGGGGTGTTTCCCCGGTTTTGGTCTCTCCAGGGCGTTGCAAACGCGACATGGCACCGAAAACAAATCCAGCAAAATCCGTGCTCCAAAATCCAAATGATGCTTCTTCCCTTCTGAGCCTTGCTGTGGGTCCAATCAGCAGTTTATTACCACATATGGGATATTGCCGTAATCGGGAGACATTGCTTTACATATGTTGGGGTTAATTTTCTTTATTATTTCTTGTAAATATTAAAAATGTCTATGTTTTTTCAGAAAAAAAAAGTAGATTTTCATATTTACAGACTAATTCTAATAAATTTAGCGAAAAACCTGTGTGGTCAAAATGCTAACTGTACCCCTAGATAAATTCCTTGAGGGGGTGTAGTTTCCAAAATGGGGTCACTTTTGGGGTGTTTTCACTGTTTTGGCACCACATGACCTCTTCAAACCTGACAAGGTGCCTAAAATATATTCTAAAAAAAGGAGGCCCAAAATCCACTGGGTGCTCCTTTGCTTCTGAGGCCGGTGCTTTAGTCTATTATCGCACTAGGGCCACATGTGGGATATTTCTAAAAACTGCAGAATCCGGGGAATAAATATTGAGTTGCATTTCTCTGGTAAAACCTTCTGTGTTACAAAAAAAAATGTATTAGAAATGAATTTCTGCAAAAAAAATAACATTTGTAAATTTCACCTCTACTTTGCTTTAATTCCTGTGAAACGCCTAAAGGGTTAAAACACTTTGTGAATGCTGATTCGAATACCGTGAGGGGTGCAGTTTTCAAAATGGGGTGACATCTGGGGATTTTCTAATATATAAGGCCCTCAAAGCCACCTCAGAACTGAACTGGTCCCTGAAAAAGTGGCCTTTTGAAATTTTCTTGAAAATATGAGAAATTGCTGCTAAAGTTCTAAGCCTTGTAACGTCCTAGAAAAATAAAAGGACGTTAAAAAAACTATGCAAACATAAAGTAGACATATGGGAAATGTTAACTAGTAACTATTTTGTGTGGTATTCCTAACTGTTTTACAAGCAGGTGCATTTAAATTTAGAAAAATGCTAATTTTTGCACATTTTTTTCTAAATTGTGGTGTTTTTCAGAAATAAATACCAAAATTATCAACATAACATAAAGTACAACATGTCACGAGAAAACAATCTCAGAATCGCTTGGGTAAAAGCATTTTAATGTTATTACCATATAAAGTAACACATGTCAGATTTGAAAAAATTGTCTGGGTCCTGAAGGCCAAAACAGGCTGGGTCCTGAAGGGGTTAAATATGTTATCATAGTGTATATTGATGCACCTGACATAGAGCCTTTATGTTTGATTCAATTGCATGCCTTGGCTATGAGTAAAATTACTATCTTTATGTTGTTGTGTTGTAAACTTGCAAATTTTTGACTTTTTGTGCTGTATGGAGTATAAATGAACAAGGTATTTATCTGAGAGTCTCCTATGAGGTTTTTTTTTCATATACAATTTCTGCAATATTTCATTTACTGCTGGCCATAGACAGGAGGTAAAAAACTGCCCCCTAATATACAACCATCCAGTCTTATGATTGCAGTTCTGTCCGATACCACTACAGACTTATCGCAAAACCATCATCACATATAATTTTTTTTATCACCCTAGAGGTAGACCAAGTGCCAAAAACATACTCTTTTATAATATCTGATTGACTACCAATCGGTTTTTCATACCATAAAAACGATGATTATCGATCAAACATTTCAACACGCTGGGTGACATTTTTAGATTGTCAACAGACTGTTGGTTAGTGACTAACCTAGATGACTGTATGTAAATAATTAATGGTTGATGGTTGAAATCAACTATTTTGGCCTACAGTATTCTCAAGTCCACTCGCAGCTTTGTTGTCTTATGTGTTTAAAACTTACGTTTATTTTCAGTGGTACATGACACAGCCGTTGCTGTGTAAGGCACGATTCACACACAGCAGTTTTGGCAGGGTTTTTCACTGCTTTCCAAAAAAACAGTGCAGCTAGATGTTACTCTAATCCATTGGCGACATGCGCCTTAAATGTATGGCGCAGAAAGACGGTACTTGGCACCCAGTACCTTACATTTACATTTCTGTAATCATAGAAAACAGAGTTTGTGTCCATGCGATCAACCCTTTAACCCTTTCAGGACACAGCCTGTTATGGCCTTAAAGACGAAGCCGTTGTTTTAAAATCTGACGTGTCACTTTATGTGGTAATAGCTTTGGAATGCTTTTACCCATCCAAACAATTCTGAGATTGTTTTCTCGTGACATATTGTACTTTATGTTAGTAAAAAAAACATTGGTCGATGAATTCAATATTTATTTGTGAAAAACACCAAAATTTTGAGAAAATGTGCAAAAATGTGCAATTTTCTACATTTAAATATACCTTCTTGTAAGACAGATAGTAATACCACACAAAATATTTACTAGTTTATATTTCTTATATGTATACTTTATAATTGCATCATTTATTTAACCTCCTTCTATTCTTCTAGGATGTTACAAGGGGGGGGGGGGTGTGGCACTATCTACAGGGGGCTGTGTTTGGCACCATCTACAAGGAGGGGTATGTGGTATTATCTACATGGAGGGGTATGTGACATTATCTACAGGGTGTGTCTGGCATTATCTACAACGGGTGTGTGTAACTATCTACAGGGGGTGTGTGGCACTATCTACAGGGGGCTGTGTGTGGCACTATCTACAGGGGGCTGTGTGTAGCACTATCTACAAGGGGCTGTGTGTAGCACCATTTACAGAGGGCTGTGTGTAGCACTATCTACAGGGGGCTGTGTGTGTAGCAGTATCTACAGGGGGCTGTGTGTAGCACAATGTATCTACAGGGGGAGTGTGTGGCAATGACTACAAGGGCGTGTGTGGCACTGTCTACAAGGGGGGGTGTGGCACTAATTACAGGGTGTGTGTTTCACTATCTATAGTTGGGTGGGTGGCGCTTTCTACAGGAGTTTCGTGTGGCACTATCTACAGGGGCCTGTGTGTGGCACTATCTACAGGGACTGTGTGTGGCACTATATACTGGGGGCTGTGTGTGGCACTATCTACAAGGAGGAGTATGTAGCACTATCTACAGGGGGTGAGTGGCACTATATATTGGGGGTGTATGGCAGTATCTACAGAGGGCACTGTGGAAAATTATCTATAGAGGGCACTGTGGCATTATTTACAGAGAGCACTGCGACTTTATCTACAGAGGACACTGTATATATGGGGGCACAAACTGGGGGACTAAGTTCTATATGGAGACATAAAGGGGACCTAAGTTCTATATGGGGCAAAAACTGGGGGCCTAACTTCTACATAGGGGCATAAACAGGCCCTAACTTCTATATGGGGGGACAAACTGAAGTTTTCTGCCATTTTACTGCCGTGGTGAGTTCCAACGCAAAGGGACCCACTAAGTCTGTGTCACCCAAGGGCCCACATAAACCTGCAGCTGGCCCTGCATCTAGGTGTATAGTGAACATTTTGATCCCACATGATTTTTGCTTAATTCATTTGAATTAGGCGCAGTAACTAAAATAGTTTTTTTTTTTAAATAAAACGTAGACGTTTTTCATTTCCACAAAGAATTAAAAGAGAAAAAGCACACCAGCATTTGTAAAGCAATTTCTGCCGAGTACAGCAATTCCCCATAAGTTGTCTTAAGCTGCTGTTTGGATACACCGCAGGGCTCGAAGGGAGAGGGGCGCCATTTGGTGTTTGGAGCTTAAATTTTGCTAAAATGGTTTTTGTTTTTTGCAAAGCCCCTTACAGACCATAACATTGCAAACTCCCCAAAAGTGACTCCACTTGGAAATCTTCACCCATCAAGGAATCTATCTAGGGGTATAGTGAGCATTTAGACCCCACAGGTCTTTTGCAGAAATTATTGGAATTAGGCAGTGAAAATGAAAATCACCCTTTTTTTTTTTTTCAATTTGAATTTGAAAAAGAACCCTAATAATTTGTAAATCAATTTCTCCCAAGGACGACAATACCTCATTTGTGGTCATGAAACATAGGACTGCTATTTGGCATGCAGATTTTCTGGATTAGTGTTTGGGCGCCATGTCGCATTTGCAAAGCCACTGAGTTACCAGAGTACAGCAGAAAATCCAGAAAAGGGACCAAGTTTTGGAAATGACCCCCTCAAGGCATTTATCATTTGCCTGGACATATGACAGGTCTTAGAAGTGAAAGACCACAATACGCATTTGAGGCCTAATTTGGTGATTTTCACAGCATTGACCCACAATTGCAGGGCTCTGAGGTAAAATAATAAAACAAGCCCCAAATAGTGACCCCTATTTTGGAAACTACACTCCCTTAAGACATTTTAATTGGTGTAGTGAGCATTTTGACCCCATTTTTCATTAGAAATTAATGCACAGCGGATGGTGCAAAGTGAAAATTGCCATTTTCCACTGAAATGCCAATTTAGTTCAGTTGGTGCCACAGACAAATACCTAATAAACTGTTAAGCGGGTTCTCCCGGGTATGGGACTGCAATATATGTGGACTGCCATACTGTATATGTGAACAAAACTGTAGTTTGGGCACACTGTAGGGTTCAGAACGGAGGGAGCGCCATATGGATTTTGGAGCGCCGATTTTGGTTTGTAGGAGTTTTGTTTTGGGTTTTTGCTGCTATTTCAGTTTATAATTAGGGGCCATATGTAAGCTGTGCTGAGTACATCAGGGCATAATAAGAGGGTATAATAATGTGGTAAATAAATAATAATCCACAGATGTGTGGCCAGTGTCGCACTGATAAATGGTAATTGTGTTGCCAACACAAAGCTAGAACTTTTTTTATTTTTCACCAACGAAGCTGGATGATGGCTTATTTTTTGCGGGACAATCTGTAGTTTTAATTGGTACAAGTTTTGGGTACATACGACTTTTTGATCACTTTTTATTTCTTTTTTTGGCAAGCAAGGTGGCCAAAACCCAGCAATTCTGACATTGTTTTATAGTTTAGGGTCGTTATGAAGGCGTTGATATGAAATAAGTGTTTTCATTTTTTCCTATAATAAAATACTTTTTAATTGGAAAAAAGTCAGTTTTTGTTCTTTTAACGTAAAACTTTTATTTTTATACGTTTGTACAACATTTTGATAAACTTTTTTTTAACTGTTTCTTTTGTCCCACTAGGGACTTGAAGGCCTGCATTAGGTCCTTCTTCCGGCAGGGCCTAATAGGCTTCCATACCTGGAAGATTAGGAGGCTATTGTCACGCCCCCGATTGCCATCTATTAAACTATTGGATACAAACTATTGGGTACAAACCACCTAGATGCACGGTTGCTAGAGATCGCACCATCTAAGGAGTTATTGGCGGGTATCGAAGCTAGCTACGGTCCCGGCCATTACAGCAGGGTCTCAGCTGTTACACACAGCTTCTGAACCCGCAACATCTCCTTGGCGCTGACAGCAAGCCTATTAGGCTGGCTGAGACTAATAGGCCTCTGTAGTCGGCAGACCAGGAGGTAATTGTTAGGCCTCTAGTTGCCATAGCAACCATTGGCACACCCACGATCGTGTTTTGCGGGGCTGCCAATTGACTGCAAACCACCTAGATGTCGCTTTTGACCGCGGCATCTAAGGGGTTAATGGTGGGGATCGAAGCTAGCTCCAGTCCCCACCGTTACAGCAGGGTGTCAGCTATAATGTACAACTTAGAGCAATATCTTATCAAAGATCTTGTTCCCAGAGGCTTACGAGTTCAGGTCTTCCCCTCCTTCCCCTTTGAGGATACTATGTTTCGTTCTCGTTGGGAAGAAGCCTGCAAGTCTTGCTCACGTACATTCATTGAGCTTCTGATTGGGTGGGACAAGAAACAGTTGGAGGAAATCGAAAAAGTGATACTACCTCTACAGGAAAAAGTTAAATCTGAACTTACTCCAGACCTCTTGGCCAAATTCGAACTTGAATTAAGTTCAGAATACACAAAATGGGAAAATGAGATCAAAGAACTTAAGTCCAAAAAATTCCAAAGAGATTTGATGGACTTCCAGGAAAAAAGGGTCTACAAATGGCAACGACGTGGCTCTTCTACGCTAGTACGGTCTGAGTCTTTATCCTCACTTGATAGTGTAGCTTCTGGTACTTCACAAGGCATTCTACCTATGAGAACCAGGAGATATGAAACCAGACGTACTCCAACAAAAAGAAAATTTAATCCCTCCGATGAAAATGCAGGAGGTGAACTGAAGGTAATTAATCTCTCAGATAGAAATCTCACTCCTAGTCAAACTTCGGTACTTTCGTTGGGGCTTAAATTTTGCCCTGTATCGGCTTTTGATGACTTCACAGCCATCAAAGATGTGTTTTTGTTTGCACGCAAACTCATATATAAAAAGCACTTCTCTAAAAACGATCCTTATAATTTGTTTTCAGCACAGGAGGAACTGGAAGCGGTCCGGGCGCTAGAATCTTTACTCCAGGAGCAGGAGGTTAGTATTAGTGGGTTCCCAGAGTCCATTCGTCCTAGGTCTACCACATTTCCACCCTTGTCACTGAATCCATCTGTGGAGATGTTTGTCAGAATGGTAGTGGATGAACTCCGCATGCTACCACAACAACGTAGTTTTGATAACTTGTCATGGGCACAGCGCAAGGCATTGCGTGAATTAAAACAAATGCGCGACATTGTGTTCAAACCAGCTGACAAGGGTGGCAATGTGGTACTATGGCCCATTGGTATGTATGAATCAGAGGCATACCGGCAACTACGGGATGCAGATTGCTATACGCGGTTAATGCATAACCCTACCAATCTATTCAAGGGCCAGTTGGATACGCTATTATCGGAAGCCTGCGATAATGGCATTATTGATAAGAAAATCATGGATGGTCTCATTGTAAAATTTCCGATCACTCCAACACTATATCTTTTACCTAAAGTGCATAAGGATTGAAAGAAACCACCTGGACGGCCAATAGTGTCAGGATGTGGTAGTTTATGTGAGGCTACCTGTCGCTATCTTGATTATTATCTTCGCCCCTGTGTCGAGAGTCTTCAATCTTATGTCAAAGATTCTACTGATGTATTGAAGCGTCTTGATGGGGTTACCATTGAGCAGGATATGTATCTTGTATCCTGCGATGTGGAATCCCTGTATACCTGCATTAACCATGATTTGGGTCTCCATGCTGTCCAATATTTTTTGCGCTCATGCAAGTTGGACCATGAATTAGTCGAATTTTTGAATCTTCTCATGCGTTTTGTCCTTGAGCACAATTATTTTGTGTTCAGGGATAAATATTATTTACAACTACGTGGGACCGCAATGGGCGCGACCTGTGCACCATCATATGCCAACTTATTTTTAGGCTTCTGGGAACAGGAAATTGTACAGGAGGCCATGGATATGGTGTCGGGCTGTGTTGTGGGTTGGATGCGCTTCATTGACGATATCCTTTTCATCTGGCAGGGTACTCGTACAGAATTGGATCGATTTCTATCTATCCTGAATACCAACACACTAAATATCAAATTAACAAGCGTTATTAGTCAAACCACCATGGATTTCCTGGACATTAAAATAAAAGTACAAGATACAGGTAAGCTGAGCACTACTATTTTTAGAAAGTTGACAGCTGTCAACTCTCTTTTACATGCATCGTCTTTTCACCCCGCCCACACAATACGTGCTATTCCAACTGGGCAATTTTTAAGGGCAAGACGGGTATGTGACTCTGACTCCAATTTTGAAATTGAATCCCAATGTTTGAGGACTCGCTTTTTACAACGCGGGTACCCTAATTCTGATATTGAGAAGGGATACCTAAGAGCACGTCATACTAATCGCAACAATCTTCTCACCCAATATAAACACAAAAGAAAGGATGACACGGTGAGACTCATTACTCCCTATAACACACAATGGGGGGAGATGAGAAAGATTGTGACTCGTTTTTGGCCCATACTTCTCAGTGATCCTGACCTCAAGAAGTTTCTACCCTCTAAACCTCAACTTACTGCCAAAAAAAGTAAAACTCTGGGTGACCATTTGGTCCGTAGTCATTATAGTACTCCTAATTCAAAGACTTTTTTGTTTGGGTCTAAAGGGCCCACATGGGGATCTTTCTCCTGTGGCCACTGCTCAATCTGTAAACTAATTGTAAGAACTGACACATTTTTTGATTCTGAAAATAAAAAAAGTTTCAAAATTGTCCATTTCATTAATTGCAGTACAACGGGGGTGGTCTACATGGCCACTTGTCCATGTGGCCTCTCTTATGTTGGTATGACTACAAGAGAGTTGAAAACGAGAATCCAGGAGCATGTCAGGGACATTAAAAAGGCTGGACTTATTGAGAAAAATAATTGGGATGAAATAGATAAACTAAAGTCCATTCCCAGACATTTTCGTGAGTTTCACAATAGCAGTTGGCAAGATTTAAAGGTTCATGGTATTGACAAAATCATTACCGGATCACGTGGAGGAGATACTTTTCGGAAATTAGAACGCATCGAGTGCAAATGGATTACAAAATTGAAGACCAGTTCGCCTTTTGGGCTAAACGAAAAAATGTCCTTTTATTTAAATTGTCCCTATGGTCCCATGGCATCATTTGTTTTTATTCCATTGGTGTATACATATTGCATTTTGAGCTGTGATAGGATCAGTTTGATGTTGGCTCTCTGTATATTGTTGGGATTGTGATAATCTGAGTTTGTTTTTGATATTGTTTTTTGTATTTTCATAGGATCTTCTGTTGCATTTGGCGTCCATCCATTGAGATATCAGGACTTTGTATTACACATATATGTTCTAATTTGTTTCAAAGTGCCAATTATCTCATGCAGTGGTGTGCCATAATTTTTGTAGCTCTCTCAGGTGGTACTCAATATAGATTCTTTTTAGGCGCTTGTGTTATGGCACAGCTATTACATTTTGGCCCAACTATTATCTATTTACTTTATTTTGTATATGTACATACATATGAATTATTATCTTTTAATATACATCCTAAATTTGTAATCATCTTTGCTAGCACTTTTTTGATATACCCATTCATTATAATTCACTGTATAATACATATATTTTTGTATATATATTTTTGTATATATATTTTTATTGTATATATACACATCACACCTACACACCTTACATTTAAATATATTTATATGCACTAATATCTTTACACTTTATATTATATCGATAATTTCATTTTGACATATAATTTTTATTCGATTGTCATAACACTATTTATATATTTTATATATTTTTTTCATATGTTGTGACTAATAATCAATTGAATTTGTTTCAGGTGTCATCATTCACGTGTGCATCACTTTATTTTTGTACTGTTTTTTAATAAAATAATGATTTTTTCACTTTTCACCTTGCACGTGTGGTCACTCACCTTTATCACATTTCATTTTTTGGGTGTTTATTTATTTTTTATATATATATTTATTTTTTATTTATATATAAAATAATGGAAAAATGTAAAAATAATATAAAAATATATTTTTCACTGTTTACTCTTTATTTAATATATATATATATTTTCTTGGGCCCATATATATTCTTTGTGTAATTAAATATTTGGCGCATTGGCTACATGTATGTATGGTGTACATATATAATTTAGAGTTATGTATATATATTTATATTCTTTATATTATATTAATAATCAGTGTACCATAAGTGCACTTCTCTCATTGTATTATTGTGTTTATTAATTTTATGTCTTGTACATGTATTTGTGTTACGTAATGGTCTTACTATGATCATCATCAAGTAACGGTCTTATGCATAGAATATTTTTCTCCTCTGATACATTTAGTAGAGAATTGTGGCTGTACATTGCATGTTCCTAACGGGCCATCGCTGTCTATATAAGTTGCACCTTGAATCTATACTCACTATGTGGTCCCGGCATACATCTTTCCCGGCCTGTTTCCAGCGTTTAAGATGGCCACCGGAGTGTCATACTCCGGCATCTACACTGCGCTCTTATTGTGTCTTTTTTACATTTTTCTTGATATCGATAATTGTCATAGGGTATACATCTTGCCCTGACTGTTTCCAGTGTTAAAGATGGCCACCGGAGTGTGACACGTCATACTCCGGCGTCCACACTGCCATCTCATGGCGCAGTTCCATCGTCGTGTGTGCGCATGCGCATTCACGCTCCGCGAGCACACATTGGGCGGACATCGGCGGTGTCTGACGTCTGTTCATTACATTTAAGGTAATTACACATCGTGCGTCTATAATGATATGTATACTCAGGACATCACCTGCATTTTATTAGTTTTCATTTGCAGCAGTTTTCAACTATTGGCTCTGCCTCAATTAAACTCCTCCCACTCTTTGTATAAACTGAGCGTCTATTTCCTCTCCTGTCAGTACCCCTTGATAAAGCTACCGCGAAACGCGCGTCGGGGCTCATGGTGTGGTGTTCACCCTAAGGATTATTATGACTTATACTGGTTGGTACACTCTTTGGGACCGGGTTTGAATCTCGGTTACTCCCTTGCTATACTGTTCACACATATACCAGTGTGTCCTGTATATACCCTTCCTTGTATACTTGCTGTTCATCCATTGATTGTGTCATTGCATTGGCATGGCAACTTATATTACAGCAGTGGTTTCTGGATTTTTCCATTAATAGTATGCCTTTCTGAACTACCTTTTATATTTGGGTTTTTCTGAGTATATTCTATTGTGTCATAATCGGGTGTTCCCCACTTTGTATTTTAACTGTGTGTCTCATTTTAGGTCTTGATGGCCAATATGTTTTTATGTATTTCAATAAAGCGATGTGATTTTTACAATGTACATATTTGTACTTGTTTCCATTTTTTCCTTTGTGGATGCATGATTCGTCCACATGTACATTTATAGGTATTCATTCAATGTACAACTGACACCTGCTGGTGATGGCGCGGGCTCAGCTTCTGAACCCGCGCTATGACCACAACGTACAGTTATGCAGTATTGTGGTAAGTCTTTGACTGCATCAACGTAACTGTATGTTGTATGCCGTTAATACCTTTTATTTAGCGTTATGGGTTTAAAAAGGTTGTACCAACCGGACAAATCTTCTCTAACTGAAAACCTGCTGACGATTTTAGATCATATCTAGTTATTAGCTGTAAAATTATATTCAAAAGGGGAAATACCCTTTAAAGTAAGTTTTAATGAAACCATAAATTCAGTTCTTAATGGAGTAGACTATTGTGAATTGTCACTGATATGTCTAATATGGTTTTGTCATAAAGAACAGATTCCCTCTTATAGACTACAATAATCCACTACTGTAGTTCCCAGTTAGGCCTCATGCACACGGTTATATTGCAGCTCTGTTTTGCTTTCATAGAAATACGCCTCTACTGTTCCTCCAGAGGCATATGGAGTTTTATCTCTCCGATTATGGCAGAAAACTCTTGTCTATTGAGGTATTCTCCCCTAGAAGCACTGTCTAATATATATGTTTGTGAACATAAGGTTCCAGCTGCTGCAGTCAGTTTTGTATATTCTTGAACTATGTATGGTCACAGTACACTGAAGCTATAATCTTTTATTTAAGTACTGCATGTAATCCTATAGGAAATTGTAATGCATAACTAAATATAATAAACGAAACACTTCCTTGAAAAACGACAATCTCCCCAACGTATCACTAAATCTAATCAATGCTTTTTCCCTTTTGTATCACCTAATTAGACTGTAATCGTTAGCTAAATTGATAGAGATAGAACAATAATTAGTACATGAGAGCAGAAATACAATGTGTCGGAATAAAATGGAGATGCTTTTTCAAATATTTAACAGACTCAAGTAAAAGATTTCATGTTTGGTAACGCAATCCATCTAGTTAAGTGATAAGTATCTATCATGCTTCTGTATCAAGATCTGGTTGTCTCACAATGGAACATACGATATCTTAGTGTTATCTTAATTCAATAAACCTTCAACAAATGAAACTTGGTGATAAAAAGCTGAGATTCCACTGTTGGCTAAGCTATCCCTAATGTGTAACTCAACTATTATGATTGTCAGGTGTGGACTATTTGATGGAGGGTCGAATACAAAAATGTGTATTAAAAGGTATATGTATCAGAAATATTTTGATACAATCTTTAGTTTGTCTTCGCTTTAACCCTTTCAGGACCAGACTAATTTTCGTTTTTATGCTTTTGTTTTTTCCTCCCAGCCATCAAAAAGTCATAATTTTTTATTTTTCTGTTGACACAGCCATATGAGGGCATCATTTTTATGGGACATATTGTGCTTTCTAATGGCACCGTTTAATATTATGTGTGATGTACTGGGAAACTGGAAAAAAAATCAGAATTGGGTGGAGTTGGAAAAAAAACAGCAGTTCCGCTATATTCTTATGGTTTTTGTTTTTATAGTGTTCTCTGTACGGTGAAATCATACGTTACCTTTACTCTGCGGGTCAGTACGATCACGGTGAAACCAAATTTATATAATTTTTGTTATGTTTAAGTTCATTTAAAAAAGACAGAATAGTTTGAAAGAAACAAAAAGAGTTTTGCATCTCCATGTTGTAACCCCCGCAAATTGTTTATATTTCCGTGTATAGAGATGTATAACGCTTCTTTTTGTCCGGGGAAAGATGTCGTTTTTATTGATACCATTTTGGGGAATGTCTGGCATTCCGATCACTTTTTATTCAGTTTTTAGGGGGGGTTGAAGTGACAAAAAACGGCGATATATTTTATCCCACTGCGACGTTTACCGTATTGGTTAAATATTTTTATATTTTTATAGTTCGGGCATTTTCGGACGTGGGGTTACCTAATGTGTTTGTTTATTTTGTTTTATTTCTTTTTATATGTGATCTAAGGAAAAGATCACATATAATCACAAATATTTGAAAGAACTTTTAAAAAAAAATAAAAAATGATTACTATTTTTTAGCCCCCTAGGGGGCTTGAACTTGCGAATATTAGATCGCTTATACCATAGACAGTGGCGGATTAAGTAGACCATGGGCCCTGGGCTGTTACCCAAACTTGGGCCCCCCTTCCTCACCGCCGCCCTGCCGTAACTATTTTTAACACTACTTTTTTGGGCAAGCATTAACAGTGTTACAATTTCCCTTGTCACAGGGCTGTGTCCCTACATACTGAGAGTATCACACTGTGCAGGGACACAACCTCCTGACAAGGGGAATTGTCTATCAGTCCTGGACTGCAGAAAGACTTTTTGTGAAATACAAGGATTCCTATAATAAACATGTCAGGAGAGGTGACAGATTCTCTATAAATCTAGTGACTCACAGGTGACGACGTCTCAGATTCTAGTAGTTTTTTCCTCTTTTCTTCTCCATCCGGTCCAGCGCTCATGACGACTTCTCCTGGCCATGACTCATTTCTCCAACATTTCCACACCTATAAACGAAAATAAAGTTATCATGGTGCCACATACTGTGCCCCTAAATATAATAGCACCAAACACTGCGTGCCTGAATATAATAATACCACACACTGTAAAACACCACATACACACAGCCCCCTGTACATAGTGCCACACACAGCCCCTGTAGATATTACACACCCCCATAGATATCGCCATACACAGCCCCCTCTATATATCACACATCCCCCCCGTAGAGAGCGTTACACACATCCCCATATAGGTAGTGCCATACAGCCCCCTGTAGAGAGCGCCACACAGCCCTCCCCCTCTTGTAAATTGCACCAAAAAGCCCCCCCTATAAAGAGCGCCACACACATACCACTGTGGATAGCACTACACAGCCCCCCCTTGTATATAGTGGCACACAGCGCTCCCCCTTGTATATAGTGGCACACAGCGCTCCCCCTTGTATATAGTGGCACACAGCGCTCCCCCTTGTATATAGTGGCACACAGCGCTCCCCCTTGTATATAGTGGCACACAGCGCTCCCCCTTGTATATAGTGGCACACAGCGCTCCCCCTTGTATATAGTGGCACACAGCGCTCCCCCTTGTATATAGTGGCACACAGCGCTCCCCCTTGTATATAGTGGCACACAGCGCTCCCCCTTGTATATAGTGGCACACAGCGCTCCCCCTTGTATATAGTGCCACAAGGTTATGTACACATTTAAAAACTTTATATCATAATTTTATATATATATATATATATATATATATATATATATATATATATATATATATATATATATATATATATTAGTATGTGTGTGATTGATTGATTTTATTAAAAAATATTTTTACTTTTAGAGATACAGCTGCTTTGTATCCTGTATCCGTCAGGTCAGCAGGACTGACAGGATCAGTGACACGCAGGATCCACCTCAAATCTATCACATCTAAGATTATAATTTAGCGCAGGGCCCGTTTCACTGATCCCGTCAGTCCTGCTGACCTGACGGATACAGGATACAAAGCAGCTGTATCTCAAAAAGTGAAAATATTTTTTAATAAAACATAATTACAAAGTTGCACCAAACACATTTTTATAAAAAATAAATAAAACCGACGTGATTTTTGCGACGTTTTTTCCGTAGACAATGCAGGTTTCGTTTTTTATCGTTTTTATGCACACCTTTTTTGCTATTTTAGAATTTTTATTCATAAAGTTTGAAAATAATAGTAAAAAAATAAGCTTTTTTACGTTTCAGCAATTTTTTTTGGTAATAACATAGCTTTACCCTAAAATAGACCTTTTATTTGTAATCGTCATGGTTTACCGTAAATTTTAATATATTACATGTCTATATTAGGGTAATAGGGTCAGCGCTAGTGTTACAACAATGATTGGCGGGGAGAACTGTTTTTTTGGGGTGGGTATTTTATGTGTATTTATTATTTAATTTTTTTTTGCACTTTACTTTATTATTTTTTTATTACTATGGTCTGTCCCCCATATATATATTTTTTTTCTTTCTTTTACACCATGTTTTTCCACTGCACAGCACAGCAGCCCCAGTTACAGGGGAAATCAGCCCTCTCATAGTGACTATTGTCACTAATAGGGCTGTGCTTGGTCTAGTTAGACCCAGCAACAGTCTGTCACTAACGGCACCCGGCGATCATGTGATCACCGGGAGGAATAGAGACAGCGCCGCTGCTGCTGTCTCTAATCCTTTACACAGCGTTCATTGAACGCTGTGTAAGAAGACATCAGAGCGAAAGCTGCTTCTGTCTTCTCCTCAGGGTCCCCGGCAGTCACTGACAGCCGGAGACCCGACATTCAGCTGCCCGAAGTTAAAACCCGAGCCGTAGAAAGTCTATGGCTCGGGTTTTAAGGACCCGTCCCTGACCGCTGGCCGTAAAAATACAGCCAGCGGTCGGGAAACAGTTGGGAAGGAGGATAACTAACCTCAGCGCCGGTGACCGCCCGGCTCTTCTCTTCTCTTGCAGCTTTGGAGTAACAGAACAGCCGTCCGTCGCTGTTCTGTTACTCAATGGCGGCGCCCGCACTTGTCAGGGAGGCATGTCCTAGCCCTTTCCCGGCCAATTCCCTGCTCCTCCCCTCCTCATCTTCGGCAGTTAAATAGCTAGCGCGCTGAATAGGTACCTTTGTAAGATGATGTGCGGTTCGGGCTGCCATGGGCCCCCTGGGAGCCTCGGGCCCCGGGCGGCCGCCCGAATCGCCCATATGATAATCCGCCACTGACCATAGACTGCAATATTACAGTATTGCAGTATATGGAAAAATCGGTTCACTGCTATTGAGTCCTGCCACAGGCAGGTCTCAATAGCAATATTCCTATAGCAGGCCTAGGAGCGTTCACAAGGCTCCCAGCTGCGTGGGAGACAGTGACCAGCCCCTGCGATCTTGCCTCCTGGTAGCCGGTAACTGGCCACAAAGTAAAAGTGAAAGTAAAAACCCCTCAGGTGCCAGTGGTCACATCTGACCCCGGCATCTGAGAGGTTAAATACTTGCGATCAGAGATGTCTCTGATCGCAAATATTGCCGGTGGGTCCCTGCTGTGCAATATAACAGAGACCTGGCGGCTATGGAGCCCGCTCAGTTTCTGACCGGGCGCCATTTTTAAATGACCCTTTCCCAATGTAAATAGGCAGATTAGCGATGGGAAAGGGTTAAGCTATGTTCACATCTGCATTCTGAGTTCCAATGATCTGTTCCTTTACCCATTAACTTAAATTGGTTGCCTCAGATTTTCGTGATGGTTTCATTATTTTTCCAGATAAAATAGTGCAGCATGCTGTGCCATTTTTTCTGCAAAAACATCAGAATTTGTGATGGAGGTTCCTAGTGGGGTCTTTTACGCAGATGTGAACAGGGCCTTACCTGTGTAGCTATTTGTTTTTATTAGTAAAAGCTATGTTCTATTTGTTAAATATTTTTTTATTACTCCAATTCATCTATAGTTACAGACTACGTACAAAAAACCCTGTGTTTAGTCTGATCCTTGGTTGTAAAAGTACTCAGGCTTATTTTTAGACCCACCCTTCTCAGGTAACAGTTGTGATAGTGTCAGGGATCATTAGTCTGTATATTGCTTGCAAAAACATTATTACTTTATATAAAATAAATATCAGTATATTCCACAAATAACTTGAATGGAACAAGATGGAGTCTGCATAAGGAACACGCCTATGGAAGACACCGCCCCTGGAATGTAAGAGGAGTGTACAGATGAACTCACAGCTGAACAGAGCCAATGGGGCTTAAGCACATCCCACCTTCCTACAGAGAAGATTTTTTTTTTTTGTAAACTCTTTGTTCAATAAAAGTTAGTTGTACTTCCTACTTGACTGAGGGAGGATGTCTACCAACATTCTGTCTGTCTGGTACATTTCTTCCACGCATGCCCTCAGTTTCCAATTTACAGAGGTGGCTATTCGGTGTGAAATAACAGGGAGAAGGAAGGAACCCTATCAATAGTGCATGTCTCTCTTTTAATTTGAATAAAGATTGCATTACTCAATAACGATATTGTTTTCTGTAAGTTACTTAATAGAGTATTAAAGAGCATTTTCCCTTAGGGAAGGGACACAAACAGCGTAAACACTGCGGATTTTCCAGCAACGGATTTAATTGCAGAAAATCTGCAGTGTAGTACAGTGTTAGCAGAGTGGATGATATTTGAAGCAATCTCATCCACACACAGCAGAAAAAAATCTTCAGAGAAACCGTTCATAAATTGACCTGCAGTGTGGTTTTCAATCCGCAGCATGTCAATTTATTCTGCAAAATTGCTGCTATTTTGTTGCGGGCTTTCCCCATTTAATTAAACCCCACAAAAGCCATGTGTGGTGACTTTTGACGTGGAAACGCTGCGGTTCCACCACAAAAACCGCAGGTGAGAAGAGAATCTTTTTTTGATTTAAAAATAAAGAAGCTCATACTTAACCCCGGCCATTGTCATAGAGATGCGATGCTCTGTTTTGAGCGCAGCCCAGCCTCCTGGAATGACGTTTCAACCCATGTGACTGCTGCAGCCAATGAAAGGCTGCAGCGGTCACAAGGACTACAGTGTCATCCCAGGAGGCTGGGCTGCACGCAGAGGGATGCGTCGCCATGACAACGACCGAGTTGTGAGTATAAACTTTCGGCCTGAAAAATTGGACCACAATTTGGTGGGTTTTTTTCAGGCAGAATTCCCTGTGGTTTCCAGGACGGATACACTGTGTACTTTTAGGCAGTGTATCCACCCTGTGTGTCTTTACCATTAATGGGGTTTTGTCATGAGAGACATTTATGAAATATCCACAACATATGTCATAAATGTCAGATAGATGCGGGTCATACCTGTGGGACCTGCATCTAACTCTAGAACGGGGCCCCCTAAACCCCGTTCTAACTCTCTATGTTGTAGCTGAAGCAGGTGAATTCCGACCATGAAAAAGGTAATATGGTTGGGAGTTATGAAAACAGCGTAGCTCGCTGAACTACGCTGTTTCCGTAAGTCCCATATAACTTAATGGCAGTTACTGAAACAGCATAGCTTACATGCAACGCTGCTTTCATAACTGCCATTCACTTGTATGAGAGTTCCGGAAACAGCGTAGGTCAGTGAGCTACGCTGTTTTTGTAACTCCCAACCATGTAACCAGGAAGTGGCCGGGAATCAGCTAGAGCAGACAACGGTAGAATGGGGTTTAGGGGCCCTGTTCTAGAGATAGGTGCGGCTCCCAGAGGTGGGACCCACATCTTTCTGACATTTCTGACATATCCTGTAGTTATGTCCAAGGGCATAGCTAAAGGCTCATGGGCCCAAATGCAAAATTTCAGCTTTGGCCCCCCCTGCATGCAACTTCTCTTTACATAGCCGGCCACAGCCCGTCCGTAACTTTCAGCTGCATCACTGGGTATCTTAAAGAGGCTCTGTCACCAGATTTTGCAACCCCTATCTGCTATTGCAGCAGATAGGCGCTGCAATGTAGATTACAGTAACGTTTTTATTTTTAAAAAAAACGAGCATTTTTGGCCAAGTTATGACCATTTTTGTAGTTATGCAAATGAGGCTTGCAAAAGTCCAAGTGGGTGTGTTTAAAAGTAAAAGTCCAAGTGGGCGTGTATTATGTGCGTACATCGGGGCGTTTTTAATACTTTTACTAGCTGGGCGCTCTGATGAGAAGTATCATCCACTTCTCTTCAGAACGCCCAGCTTCTGGCAGTGCAGACACAGCCGTGTTCTCGAGAGATCACGCTGTGACGTCACTCACAGGTCCTGCATCGTGTCAGACGAGCGAGGACACCGGCACCAGAGGCTACAGATGATTCTGCAGCAGCATCGGCGTTAGCAGGTAAGTCGATGTAGCTACTTACCTGCAAACGCTGATGCTGCTGCAGAATCAACTGTAGCCTCTGGTGCCGGTGTCCTCGCTCGTCTGACACGATGCAGGACCTGTGAGTGGCGTCACAGCGTAATCTCTCGAGAACACGGCTGTGTCTGCACTGCCAGAAGCTGGGCGTTCTGAAGAGAAGTGGATGATACTTCTCATCAGAGCGCCCAGCTAGTAAAAGTATTAAAAACGACCCGATGTACGCACCTAATACACGCCCACTTGGACTTTTACTTTTAAACACACCCACTTGGACTTTTGCAAGCCTCATTTGCATAACTACAAAAATGGTCATAACTTGGCCAAAAATGCTCGTTTTTTAAAAATAAAAACGTTACTGTAATCTACATAGCAGCGCCTATCTGCTGCAATAGCAGATAGGGGTTGCAAAATCTGGTGACAGAGCCTCTTTAAGTGACCCAGCGATGCAGCACTAGAAGCAAGGGGCGTAGCTAGAGTCTTAAAAGGTTTTGCCCCTACAAAAAAAAAATGCATACATCAGAGCATATCTATATGACATACTTTAATAACACGGCAGGCTTAGATACAACGGCTCAGGTCTATGTATGAATGTATACATAAATAATGTAGTCACTAAATAACGGTCAGATACCAGTTCTACATAGAGAAGAGTTATTACAGTTACATCCAGTGACTCACAGGTGACATCTAGCTGTTTACTTTCCCTTTACTTTTCCGGGCCAGACCGCCAAGATGTCTTTTTCCAGCCCCGACTCCTCTGTGCACAAACTTTTCATCCTGCTGCTACCTCCAATGCACCTATGAGTGCCTCCTACAAAGAAACAGTGCCCCTCTTTATGCCCCACATACTTGTTCCCCTTTTGTGTCCCACGGTAATAATGCCCTCCATTCTGCCCACACACAGCAATAATACCCTCTTTGTGTCGCCACAAAGGTTTAGATGCCATCTACGTGTTCCTACACAGTACAAATTCCCCCTGGGTAGTTGTTTATTTTATTAATTGCAAGCTATTCAAGAAAATGCTTCTGATACAAAATGATGTTTAATAAACCTGTAGGGCAGCCTGTGTTATTTCTCACTTCCCATGGATACGTCCACCAGCAGTGCTTCATATACACTGACACCTAGGATGTCCTGGTCCTCTGCAGTTGTCCTCCACCCTCCTGAGCAGAGCTGGGTCACATACTCTAGTCAGTGCTTGTCAAAAGTCGCCCTGTAATGTGCCATGTAATGATCCTCAGTAACCTCTAGCCCCTTATCAGTATCTTTTCCCTACCTTGCCTAGAGCTGTAAATGATGACACCTCTGTTATCACAGAGTCCGGTCTGCACCGCTATCACAGCTAAATTCTCTCCTTCTGTAAGTAAACTCGTGTTTACTTACTGAACCAGGAGATGATTGATAACAGCTACTACCTTACTGTGGATACATGGGGGAGAAGCTCTGTCGGCAGTCACATGGGAGCAGCTTGTAAGACTTCCTCCCATCCCAGAAATAGAGAGACAGCAAGCTTTAAAGGGAATGTGTTGCCAGCAAAACATGTTTGTTTTTTTTTTTAATTAAACATTTAGTGTGTAGGTGATTAAACATTGTTCAAATTTTTTTTATTTTTTTCACGAGTCAGGAAATATTATAAATTAGATTCTAATTTATAATATTTCCCATTGCTGGTCACTAGATGGAGCTATTCCCAAAATTGCAGCATTGCATGTGGTAAAGCAACCACATTGCTTTTTGCTGCAAAATTGGGAAAAAAGCACTCGCTCTAGTGAGCTCTGAGAATCCCCCCCTCCTTTATCCTGGCTAGTGCCGGGATAAACGAGGGGATTGAACGGTCTAACCTCCTACACTGTGTGTCACCATTTTTTGAGCTAACACACAGTGTAGTAGGTTTACATACAGTAGTAAACACACACAAACACGAACATACATAGAAATCTCTTACCTGCTCCTGCCGCCGCGGCTCCCTCCGGCCCGTCCGCTCCATCTGCTGCTGCTGGTCCAAGTGCACAAGTCCGGAAGCCGTGACCGGAAGTAGTAATCTTACTGTCCGGCCGCGACTTCCGGTCCACAGGAAAATCGCGCCGGACGGCGCGCATTTCAAATTGGACTGTGTGGGAGCGGCGCATGCGCAGTTCCCACACAGACGGCGTACACAGAAGTGGATGGGACGGGACCCGTTCGCAGTCCCTATGGGACTGTGGCTGCCGTATTCCATGTCTGTATGTGTCGTTAATCGACACATACACAAATGGAAAAAAAAATGGCAGCCCCCATAGGGAAGAAAAAGTGTGAAAATAAGAAAAAGTAACACACAAACACACAAATTAATCCAAACGTTTTTAATAAAGCACTAACATCTTTAACATATTAAAAAAAAAATTGTGATGACACTGTTCCTTTAAACACAGGCTAGATAAGGGAAGAAAAAAAAACTGCATTTAACTGTGTAAAACAGGCTCATCCTGCACTTACACCTAGGGAAAAATAAGCTGTGATGTGCTCGAGCTCCTACCTTACAAAGTGCGATGTGCAGCAGCATGTGTATCTAGCATCCACCTCTCCCGCCTCCTCCAATCAAGTGCCTCAGAGGACAAAAGGGGAGGAGACAGGGGAGAATTGTAGATACACACGCTGCAGCACATCACGCTGTTTAACCCCTTCCCGCAAAATCACGTACAGTTACGTCATGGGAGATGGACTGTTCCCGCATCTTGACGTAACTGTACGTCATGGAGATGAAGCTGGCTCAGGAGCCGAGCCAGCGACATCACCGCCGGGTGACAGCTGTATGTTACAGCTGGCACCCTGAGGTATCGGCCAGGACCGGAGCTAGCCTCCGATCCGACCGATTAACCCCTCACATGCTGCGTTGAATAGCAATCGCAGCATGTGAGGAGTTTATAGCCATCGGCACCCCAGCAACATGATCGCTGGGTTGCCGGTGGCTGCAAAGGCGATCGGAGGGCTAATGCTTACCTCCCGGTCCGCCAGCAACGGAATCCTCCTATGCCCCGTCGTCGGCGGGGCCCAGGAGGCTTCCGGTACCATCGGCAAGATGGCGCCGGCTCAGCTTCCGGCTCAGAAGCTGAGCCGGCGTCATCAGCAGTGGGTGTCCGCTGTATGTTACAGCGGACACCCCGATCTATCGCCAGGAACCGGAGCTAGCTCCGATTCCTGGCATTAACCCCTTCGATGCAGCGATCCATTGTGATCGCTGCATCCTAGAGGTTTGTAGCAAATCGGCAGCCTTGCCACGCCATTGGCAAGGCTGGCGACTGCTACCATGGCAACAGGAGCCCTAACAATGGACTCCTGTCTGCCATTACGTAAGCTGATTAGGCCCCGCCCAGAGGCGGAGCCTGATCGGCTTGCTGTCAGTGAACAACTGACAGTTCTAATACATTGCACTACATAGGTAGTGCAATGTATTAGAACATCAAACAAACTGTTGGACCTTCAAGTCCCCTAGTGGGACTAAAGAAAAGTGTAAAAAAAAGTGTAAAAAAAGTAAAAATAAAAGTTGTAAAAAATACAATAAAAGTTTCAAATAATAACACAAAACACAATCGCCCTTTTTCCCTTATCAAGTCATTTATTATTGAAAAAAATAATAAAGCCATACATATTTGGTATCGCTGCGACCGTAACGACCTGAACTATAAAAATATTATGTTATTTATTCCGCACAGTGAACGCCGTAAAAAAAATAACTAAAAAATACTGACATAATTGCTATTTTTTGGTCACTTTGTCTTCCAAAAATTGAAATGAAAAGTGATCAAAAAGTCGCATGTACCTAAAAATGGTACCTATAAAAACTATAACTCGTCTCGTTAAAAACAAGCCCTCATACAGCTCCGCCGACGAAAAATTTAAAACCGTTATGGCTCTCACAACTTGGCGACAGAAAAAATCCATTCTCTTTACAAAAGTTATTTTATTGTGCAAAAAGTTGTAAAACATAAAAAGTGCTATAAATTAGATATCACCGGAATCGGACTGACCCGCAGAATAAAGGTAACATGTAATTTATAACACGTGGCGAACGCTGTATAAAAAGAACTAAAAAAATATGCCAGAATTGCTGTTTTTTGGTCACCTTGCCTCCCAAAAAAAAAAGGATAACAAGTGATCAAAAAGTCGCGTGTACCCCAAAATGGTAGCAATAAAAACTACAGCTCGTCTCCCGCAAAAAAAAACAGCCCTCATACCACTACGTCTATGAAAAAATAAAATGAGTCAAGGCACCAATAAGCCAGGAAATAAAAATATGCAGTTGTGCAGCCCGAGGGGAACATTTCTTCTGTTTCAAGTGGCGAATTATCAAGGCCCCTAAAATTAGGGATCCAGGAAGGGGAGGGCCCAAACATATCTGCTGGAAGCGAGGGTGCCCGTATTATACCAGGACAACACTTCCCAGCAAAATTCCCCAAACTTCAAAGGTGCCGAGTGCGGACCAAAAGGGGGATAAGTAAAGACCATTTATTAGTGCGACACCGGCCTGTGCAGAAAGGATTGTGTCACAGCGTAACACACGTCTATGGATTATTTTATTGTTTTTTTTACCCCATTATTATACCACCTGACTATGCCCCTTATATACTCCGCCCGCCTTACATGTACCCCCACATTATAAACGGAAACACCAGTAAGACTCAAAACAAAACTACTACAAGCAAAATCCACGCTCCAAAAGCCAAATGGCTCTACCTCCCTTCTGAACCCTACAGTGTGCCCAAACAGCAGTTTACTTCCACATATATGGCATCGCCATACCCGGGAGAACCCTTTTAATAATTTTTGGGGTGTGTGTCTCCAGTGGCACAAGCTGGATATTGGCATATCTATTGAAAAACCATTTTCACTCTGCAACATCACGTGCACACCAATTTCTGCCAATCACCTGTGGGGTTAATATGCTCACTACACCCCTAGGTGAATACCTTGAGGGGTGTAGTTTCCAAAATGGGGTCACTTCTGGGGGGGATCCACTGTTTTGGTCCCACAGGGACTTTGCAAATGCGACATAGCGCCCAGAAACCAATCCAGCAAAATCTGTACTCCAAAAGCCAAATGGCGCTCCTTCCCTTCTGTGCCCTACTCTGTGCCTAAACAGCAGTTTGTGACCACATATGTGGTATTGTCATACACAGGAGAAGTTGCTTTACAAGTGTTGGGGTGCTCTTTTACATTTATTTGTTGAGAATATGAAACATTTTCAGCTAAAACTACGTCTTATTGAAGAAAAAGGATTTTTTTTTATTTTCACTGCCCAATTCTAATAAAATCTATGAAACACCTGTGGGGTCAAAATGCTCACTACACCCCTAGATGAACTCCTCAAGGGGTGTAGTTTTGTGAATGGAATCACTTTTGGGGAGTTTCCACTATACTGACACCTTAGGAGCTTTGCAAAAGTGACATGGTGTCAAGAAACCAATCCAGCAAAATCTGTGCTCCAAAAGCCAAATGGCACTCCTTCTCTTCTGATCCTTGCCGTGTGCCCAAACAGCAGTTTATGACCACAAATGGGGTATTGCCATACTCCAGAGAAGTTGCTTTACAAATGTTGGGGTTCTTTTATTCCTTTATTTGTTGAGAAAATGAAAAATTTGGAGCTAAAGCTACGTCTTATTGGAAAAAAAGGATTTTTTTTATCTTCACTGCCCAATTCTAATAAAATCTATGAAACCCCTGTGGGTTCAAAATGCTCACTACACCCCTAGATGAATTCTTCAAGGGGTGTAGTTTCCTAAATGGAGTCACTTTTTTGGTGTTTTCACTGTTTTGGTCCCTTAGGGGCTTTGCAAATGCGACGTGGTCTCCGCAAACCATTCCTGCTAAATTTGAGCTCCAAAAGCCAAATGGCGCTCTTTCCCTTCTAAGCTCCGCCGTGTGTCCAAAAAGCCGTTTATGACCACATGCGGGGTATTGTTTTACTCGGGAGAAATTGCTTTACAAAAGTAGTGGTGCATTTTCTCCTTTTAGTCCTTGTGGAAATTAGAAAAAATTACCTAAACCTACATTTTCTTTGAAAGAATGTAGATTTTCATTTTCACGGCCTACTTCCAATAATTTCTGCAAAAAACCTGCGGGGTCAAAATGCTCACTATACCCCTAGATAATTTCCTCAAGGGGTGTAGTTTGCAAAATGGGGTCACTTTTGGGGGATTTCCACTGTTTTGGTGCCGCAAGAGCCTTTCAGATCCGACATGGAGCCTAAAATATTTTCTAATAAAAAGGAGGCCCCAAAATCCACTAGGTGCGCCTTTGCTTCTGAGGCCGGTGCTTCAGTCCATTACCGCACTAGGGCCACATGTGGGGTATTTCTAAAAACTGCAGAATCTGGGCAATAGATATTGAGTTGCGTTTCTCTGGTAAAACTTTCTGTGTTACAAAAAAAATAGATGAAAAATGAATTTCTGCGAAAAAAAAATAAAATTTGAACATTTCACATCTAGTTTGCCTTAATTCCTGTGAAACATCTAAAGGGTTAAGAAACTTTCTAAATGCGTTTTTGAATACTTTGAGGGGTGAAGTTTTTAAAATGGGGTGACTTATCGAGGGTTTCTAATATATAAGGCCCTAAAATCCACTTCACATCTGAACTGGCCCCTGTAAAAATAGCCTTTTGAAATTTTCTTGAAAATGTGAGAAATTGCTGCTAAAGTTCTAAGCCTTGTGATGTCATAGAAAAATAAAAGGATGTTCAAAAAACAATGCCAATCTAAAGTAGACATATGGGTGATGTTAATTAGCAACAATTTTGTGTGGTATAACTGCCTGTCTTACAAGCTGATACATATAAATTTAGAAAAATGCAAATTTTTGCAATTTTTCGCTACATTTTGGTGTTTTTCACAATTAAATACTTAATGTATCGAGCAAATTTTGCCAGTAACATAAAGTCCAATGTGTCACGAGAAAACAATCTCAGAATCGCTTGGATAGGTAAAAGCATTCCGGAGTTATTACCACATAAAGTGAAACATGTCAGATTTTAAAAAATCGGCTGTGTCCTGAAGGCCAAAACAGGCTGTGTCCTTAAGGGGTTAAAGAAGGTGTTCATTAACCCCTTCCCTCTTTGGCCACTTTTGACCTTCCTGACAGAGCCTCATTTTTCAAATCTGACATGTTTCACTTTATGTGGTAATAACTTCAGAATGCTTTTACCTATCCAAGCGATTCTGAGATTGTTTTCTCCTGACACATTGGACTTTATGTTACTGGCAAAATTTGCTCAATACATTCAGTATTTAATGTTGAAAAACACCAAAATGTAGCAAAAAATTTCAAAAATTAGCATTTTTCTAAATTTAAATGTATCTGCTTGTAAGACAGGCAGTTGTACCACACAAAATAGTCGCTAATTAACATCCTCCATATGTCTACATTTGATTGACATCGTTTTTTAAAAAAAAAAAAATTTTTCTAGGAATTTACAAGGCTTAGAACTTTAGCAGCAATTTCTAACATTTTCAAGAAAATGTAAAAAGGCTATTTTTACAGGGACCAGTTCAGTTGTGAAGTGGCTTTTAGGGCCTTATATATTAGAAACCCCCAAAAAGCCACCAAATTTTAAAAACTTCTCTCCTCAAAGTATTCAAAACAGCATTTGGAAAGTTTCTTACCCTTTAGACGTTTCACAGGAATTAAACCAAAGTAGAGGTGAAATTTACAAATTTCATTTTTTGTTGTTGCAGAAATTGATTTTTAATCAATTTTTTTGTAACACAAAGTTTTACCAGAGAAACGCAACTCAATATGTATTGCCCAGGTTCTGCAGTTTTAGGAAATATCCCACATGTGGATCTAGTGTGCTAATGGACTGAAACACCGGCCTCAGAAGCAAAGGAGCACCTAGATGATTTTGGGCCTCCTTTTTATTAGAATACATTTTAGGCACCATGTCGGGTATGAAGAGCTCTTACGGTGCCAAAACATTGGAAATCCCCCAAAAGTGACCCCATTTGGGAAACTAAACAAAAAACAACAATTGTGACCCTGGGTAGTCAGCAGGTACAATAAATATGATCAATAGGAGGGATGCCTGCAGGCAAACAGAACCCTTTTTCCTGACCACCCGTTAATAGTAAAGAATAAATGACAAATTTTTATTAAGCTACGTATAGCAAACAAACAGACCACATATATTGGTTTAAAACTGTCACTGCTTAGAGCTGAAGTAGAGGTAATTCACTGAAAGGATCAGCAAGTGTTGAAACAGACGAGAGTAAGTGCTGGCCGACACACAAGGGGTCAATTACAGCCAGTAAATACCAAGTAGCTAGTCGCAAGGTAAATTCAGCTAAGGCAGGAATTAAAATAAACAGAGCCCCCCCGACATGTTTCGCTAACTAGTAGCGTCCTCAGGGGTACACGGGGCTAATGAGGACGCTACTAGTTAGCGAAACATGTCGGGGGGGCTCTGTTTATTTTAATTCCTGCCTTAGCTGAATTTACCTTGCGACTAGCTACTTGGTATTTACTGGCTGTAATTGACCCCTTGTGTGTCGGCCAGCACTTACTCTCGTCTGTTTCAACACTTGCTGATCCTTTCAGTGAATTACCTCTACTTCAGCTCTAGGCAGTGACAGTTTTAAACCAATATATGTGGTCTGTTTGTTTGCTATACGTAGCTTAATAAAAATTTGTAATTTATTCTTTACTATTAACAGGTGGTCAGGAAAAAGGGTTCTGTTTGCCATTTGGGAAACTACACCCCTTAAGGAAATTATCTAGGTATATTTGAGCATTTTAACCCTACAGGTTTATTGCAGAAATTATTGGAAGTAGGCCGTGAAAATGGAAATCTACATTCTTTCAAAGAAAATGTAGGTTTAGGACTAAAGGAGAAAAAGCACTGCAACATTTGTAAAGCAATTTCTCCCGAGTAAAACAGTACCCCACATGTGGTCATAAATTGCTGTTTGGACACACAGCAGGGCTTAGAACAGAAAGAGCGCTAGTTGGCTTTTGGAGCACAAATTTAGCAGTAATGGTTTGTAGAGGCCATGTCGAATTTGCAAAGACCCTGAGGGACCAAAACAGTGGAAACCCCCCACAAGTGGTCCGATTTTGGAAACTACACCCCTTGAGGAAATTATCTAGGGGTCTAGTTAGCATTTTGATTCCGCAGGTTTTTTACAGAAATTATTGGAAGTAGACCGTGAAAATGAAAAGCTACATTCTTTCAAAGAAAATGTAGGTTTAGCTAATTTTTTATCATTTCCTCAAGGACTAAAGGAGAAAAAGCACCCCAACATTTGTAAAGTAACTTCTTCCGAGTAAAACAATACCCCACATGTGGTCATAAACGGCTGTTTGGACACATGGCAGGGCTTAGAAGGGAAAGAGTGCCATTTGGCTTTTGGAGCTCAAATTTAGCAGGAATGGTTTGCGGAGGCCATGTCGCATTTGCAATGCCCCTGAGGGGACAAAACAGTGAAAATGCCCAAAAAGTGACTCTATTTAGGAAGCGACACCCCTTGAGGAATTCATCTAGGGGTGTAGTGAGCATTTTGACCCCACAGGTGTTTCATAGAATTTATTAGAATTGGGCAGTGAAAATATAAACAATCCTTTTTCTTCAATAAGACGTAGCTTTAGCTCAAAATTTTTCATTTTCTCAACAAATAAAGGAAAAAAAGAACCTCAACATTTATAAAGCAACTTCTTTGGAGTACGGAAATACCCCATATGTGGTCATAAACTGCTGTTTCGGCACACAGCAAGGATCAGAAGGGAATGAGCGCCATTTGGCTTTTGGAGCACAGATTTTGCTGGATTGGTTTCTTGACACCATGTCGCTATTGCAAAGCCCCTAAGGTACCGGTACAAAAGGGACTCCATTTGGGATACAACAACCCTTGAGGAATTAATATAGGAGTGTAGTGAGCATTTTGACCTCACAGGTGTTTCATAGATTTTATTTGAATTGGGCAGTGAAAATAAAAATTTTATTTTTTTCCAATAAAACGTATCTTTAGCGCAAAATTTTTCATTTTCTCAAAAAATAAAGGAGAAAAAGAACTCCAACATTTGTAAAGCAATTTTTCCCGAGTACGGCAATACCCCATATGTGGTCATAAACTAATTTAACGGCAGGGCTCAGAAGGGAAGGAGCGCAATTTGGCTGTCGGAGTACAGATTTTGCTGGATTGGTATCTGGTCGCTATGTAGCATTTACAAAACCCCTGTGGGACCAAAACAGTGGAAACCCCCCAAAAGTTACCCCATTTTGGAAACTACACCCCTCAAGGTATTCACCTAGGGGTTTAGTGAGCATGTTAACTCTGCAGGTGTTTTGCAGAAATGAGTGTGCACTCGATATTGCAGAGTGAAAATTAGATTTTTCAATAGATATGCCAATATGTGGTGCCTAACAAGCGCCACCATAACAAGACAGCTCTCTAATTATTATGCTGTGTTTCCCGGTTTTATAATCACCCTACATGTGGCACTAATCTTTTGCCTGGACATTCGACACGGCTCAGGAGTCAAAGAGTACCATGCGAAATTGAGGCCTAATTTGGCGACATATAAAGTATTGGTTCACAATTGCAGGGCTCTGATGTGAAGTAATAAAAGAACCCCCTGAGAAGTGACTCCATTTTAGAAACTACACCACTCAAAGCAGTTACTAAGGGGTGTAGTGAACATTTTCACCCCACAAGTCTTTTCCATAAATGAATGAAGTAAACTGCTGTTTGGGCACACTGTAGGGCTCAGATAAGTGGGAGCGTCATTTGGCTTTTGAAGCATAGATTTTGCTTGTTAATAGTTTTGTTTGAGTATTACTGTTATTTCCGTTTATAATGTGGGGGTACATGTAAGCTGTGTGACGTACATCAGGGGAATAGTCAGGTGGTATACTAATGGGTTAAACAATAAAATAATCCATAGATGTGTGTTATGCTGTGAAGGAATCCTTTCTGCACAGGCACTGATAAATGGTGTCTTTACTTATCCCACTTTTGGTCCACAATCCGCACCTTTGCAGTTTGGGGAAATTTGCTGGGAAGTGTTGTCCTGGTATAATACGGGCACCCTCACTTCAAGCAGATATGTTTGGGCCCTCCCCTTCCTGGTTCCATAATTTTAGGGCCCCGATAAATCGCCTCTTGAAACAGACAAAATGTTCCCCTCTGATCTGCACAACCGCATATTTTTTTTTCCCGACATATTGGAGCATTAACTAATTTTATTTTTTCATAGACGTAGTGGTATGAGAGCTGTTTTTTTTGCGGGACGAGCTGTAGTTATTATTGGTACCATTTTGGGGTACATGCAAGTTTTTGATCACCTGTTATCCTATTTTGTGAGAGGCAAGGTGACTAAAAAACAGCAACTCTGGCATCGTTTTTTTAGGGTTTTTTTTATACAGCGTTCACCATGCGTTATAAACTACATGTTAACTTTATTCTGTGGGTCAGTACGATTCCAGTGATACCTAATTTATAGCACTTTTTTATGTTTTACAACTTTTTGCACAATAAAATTACTTTTGTAAAAAGAAAGTCTTTTTTCTGTCGCCGTGTTGTGAGAACCATAACTTTTTAATTTTTTAGTCGACGGAGCTGTATGAGGTCTTGTTTTTTGCGAGAAGAGCTATAGTTTTTATAGGTACCATTTTTGGATACAGGCGACTTTTTGATCACTTTTTATTTACATTTTTGAAGGGCAAAGTCACCAAAAACAGAAATTCTGGCATTGTTTTTTACGGGTTTTTTTTTACACCAATCACCGCGTGTGAGGCGCTCACACAGCGGTTACCCACCAATCTTATAGTGCCAGCCACGCAGGACCAGCATTGACTAAAGTGCCTGAGGAAGGTCAAGGTGTTGACCGAAACGTCGCACTGTCACTGTCTACAAACAAATAAATTATTTGCTTGGATAAATAATTATTTTTACTGCATACTGTTGTATGGAATAGCGTAGTCTACTACAATATTCCATGCCGTTTTACTCTTTACACCCTTTTGGCTTCCGTTGGGCTAATGTAACCCTATGGGCATGTTTAGCGTATAAGTCGGGAGATTTCCTGGCGTACCCGCTAGACGTATATCACAAACAAGTTGTGAACAGGGCCTAACTCAGAAATGGTACAAGATAAGTAAAGATGTGAACTATGAAACGTGGGTAAATAGTTTAAAGAATTCAAATTGAAAGCTGCAGCCAGAAGTTTTAAATGTGTTCTTTCTGAGAAAAGTGAAGCAGCTCCTTTAAGTGATGTCATCTAGACCATAAATCCCAGCGCTGCAGCAGCAGAATTTAGTAGTTCTGACAGGTCTGACAAGCTACTTCATAGACATTAGAGATACTATTATTAAATATTCATCATTTTATATGGCTTGTAATGTGATTTTTGAATACATGCCAAGTCACATATATGTATCCTTGCAAAATGAAGCAAAATGCATGACTTTTAGTATTTAATGCTGTAAATCATGCACGTGTTTACATATAGTGCCATGTGATCATCGTACATCTCCAATGACAAAGTGTTTCCTTTTCTAGGATTTATTAAAAAATTTAAAGTTACTTCACCAAATGAGACCGGCTCTGGATGTAGTTTATTGTAGCACAAGCATCCAAAACCTTCAACATAGTCATTTTCTGAGGACTCTAAATATAAGACACTGGAGCGAGGCAAAGAATACAGAATCATATGGGGAATAACATAGCCATACAGTGATGTATTATTCTCATCCTTCCTTCCAAGCATTGATAACCTGGCATTTATTGATGAGATTAAGATCATTTATTTATGTCCTCCATGGCTCCAGATCATATTATGTGATTTCATATATTGGCCTCAGCTATTGTATGTGATCCATATTGATTCACACCAAATTACTCAGAGTAATGTGAAGTGACAGGCAAAACCTTCTCAACTACCACTGAACGAGCCTCAGCACGTAATCCTCCTATATTTGTGGTTTATATAGGTAGTAGGACAAATGCCTTTCTAATTCCTATTTGAACAGTGAGTATCTTAAAGGAAATCTACACTATTGAAAACTACAAACATTAAACACTTAAAATCCATGTAAATTGTGAGCTATATGACAATTTTTCGTTCATTCATGTCTTAAGCTAAAATTTTATATTCTGCTGGTTTCCTACCATAGGGCAGTGCATTGTGGAAGTTCAGGTAATAGTTACAATTAAAGGGAATGTATCACCTATATTTTACTAATTAAACCAGATACTGAAATATGTTATAATATTTTAAATCCGTTTTTAATTTGTGTTTGCATATTTTTTATTATATTTTCTGTACATGATCATAGGGGCAGCCATGCTCTGTTTCAGAGATTTGCAGCATTTTAGAGATTTGCTTTATAGCTGCCACATGGACATGGGAAATTGGTCTGAATAGGATCTACCGACTTCTATAGGAGAGTGTAATGAGCATGCTCTCCGGTCTGTGCAGGGGGAGGACATGAATTGTTCCCATTACCTATTGTCAATGGTAGATCCTGTGTTATTTACATATTTAGGTGTTACCTTTTTTTGTAATCCTGCCTGTGATAATTATCACCGAGACCTTCTCATCAAGAAATTCACCAGATCTATGGGAGGTATCCCCTCCCCCCATGCATTGGAAACCACAACTCAACCCATCTCACATTTTACAGAGGAGGAAAAGGTAATGACGGATACTTACCTTGATCAAAACAGAGATCCAACATACTGTTAACATTTCCTTTTGGAAGATCTATTGAACTGGAAACATTGCACCGAAGACCCTAGAATGCCCTTCAGCACAGTTTTCCAGGATGGTGATAAAATCACATTAGATGGGGAAACTTATATGGGGGACTGTGCTAAGGGTATGAAGATTAGATCACGAATAGCCAATAAAATTAATGGTGAAATCGAGGTTGTTAAAAAATCTCCAAACCCATTTGCTAAACACTGTAATTTCAACATGCTATTTCAAACAGATTAAGATCTTTTAACCATTCTCGTGAATTATTACATGAAAGACAGGATTATAGTAAGGGTAAAGAACGCATTTGGTCCATTGAAACCCAGACAAAACCACTCCCTACTAGTCGCACATCTCCCAACTCAGCACACGAGCGACAACATTTTTACTCTCACAATAATGCATCAGTTTGTACTAAACCTACAGTTAGCCAAAGAAGGATCAATAAAACAAAACTTATGTCAATCAGTCCCACAAAAGTGAAAAGACCCCTATTCTGGACCACTACACAGGTTATCAACACTAAAACCACCCACCCGACAGGTAGGAATTCAGTCCCCATCTTCTCAGAGAATTTTAACATTGAGACCCCAAAGGACTTTGATTCAGTACTGAATAACCCCTCCCAGATGACTATTCATGATGTCACTATTGAACATCCAGACACGAACAATAACCAATCCGTAATGAGAGTTCTAGCAACAGTTCAAGTAGTGACAGTGCAAGTAGTGACAGTTCTATGGCTTACTATATCTACCGCTTTAGACCATCCATTGACAATCACAGATCCACTAAGGCTATGTTCACTCGCCTTGCAAAAAACGTCTGAAAATACAGAGCTGCTTTCAAGCGAAAACAGCTCCTGACTTTCATCTGTTTTTTAATTAACTAGCGTTTTTTACAGCCGTTTTTGGAGCTGTTTTTCAATAGAGCCAATGAAAAACGGCTCCAAAAACGGCTCAAGAAGTGACATGCACTTCTTTTTCACGGCCGTTTTTTAATGTGGCCGTTTTTCAAAACGGGCACGTAAAGAACCGCCCCGTCGGAACAGAACGTCGTTTTTCCCATTGAAATCCATGGGCAGATGTTTGGAGGCGTTCTGCTTCTGATTCTTCGGCCGTTTTTCAGCCATTTATGGCCCGAAGAACAGTCTAAAATAAGCAGTGTAATCATACCTTTATACTTTGTCTACCAAGCCCAAAAGCCAACACTATTCTACAATATTTAAATCCCCTAAGGTTAAATAGAAAAGAAAGGCCATGGGAAAAAGAGGAGGGAGAAAGCAACGCCTGAAAGAAAATACTTTACCTTTAGACAAACCTGAAATAATACAAATTTTCTTTCTCTCACCCCACAATCTTAATGCCAATGAAATAAGCCTTCCATAAAAGGGATTATCATTTTGTCCCACCATCTCATTTAAAGATTTTGATTCATTGCTCGACCAAAACAGATTTTTTAGGAAACGAACACTTTACCATTATTTTTCTCGTACCAATCAACACACACCAACTGGGGTCCTTTTATTAATACCCTTGCTTTTCTAGAATCCTCTGAATTGAAGGTTATTTCTACTTGTCCAAAACCATGTGTAACACACAATCAAAAAAAAAGAGAAAAGAGTTGCCTTGTGACATTTATCTAATAACACATATTGTTATCAAACTAGCCAATAAGGAGAGAGGGGTCACTGTAATCCAAAATTGCAAGGACTACATCTCTGAGTGCAATTGCATTCTATTGGGTCGTGAATATTACCACCCCCTTCCAACAGAACCCACCCCTGAACATACCCTTATACTTAAGTCCGTTGTAATGGACAATTTCTCAGAAGTAGTTATCAATAAAACATAAAAAGATTACATCTTCCAAAAAAACTCAGCTCTCTATATTTCACCAATTGTTTAAATTTGATAACAAACCTATTCACTCGCCAGGCCGCCCTATAATTTCTGCGATAGATTTAATGACCTACTACCTTTCCCACAATGTGGGTTTGTTTTCACAGCAGTATGTCACCAAAATGCTGACCTATTTACGTGATTTTTCAAAAGCAAAAAAAGCAACAAAAAAAGCCTTTATTTCACCATAACAAAAGCGACATTTTTCAAGAGGAGTTGGAGAGGCTACAGCTCGACACTGCTTGCACCATGTTGACATATTTCTGGAATTAACTTTTCATGTTTTTTTAACTGTAATGTGCTACTTATCTCTCTTTTTTTTGTTTTTTCTTACGTTAGATATCCCCTCTTTATAACTCACCATTTCACATTATCTGGGCCTACAGACAACCTATTGTCTGTAGGCCCAGATCCACATCTTAGAGTCTGAGTGACAAAACTTTATCCTAAGTAGTATCAGATTTACTCTAGAACACGTTGGTACAGTTTGGATTAAAAACTGAATACAAGTCAAAGGCACAGCAATGGCCACTATATTTGACACTAGCTATGCCAACATCCTCATAGGAGCATTTGAGACCACCCATAATAGTCGTAACCAACAGTATGGCTATCATATTGTCTTCTTTGGATGTTATCTATCGATGATCTATTTATTACATAGGAAGGCACGGAAGAAGAAGGCACACATTTTATTTAGACCATAAATGGGGACAACTGGGGCATTTTACTAACCCTCAATATGTCATGTACAAAAAAAATTTTTTTTGGCCCTTATGATGACTAAGGTGTATCCTGACAGAAAAGGGCTTGCTACACAAACCTATTTCAATAGCGTAGACGTCATCATTTTTTCAGATTTATCCAGTTTCCTCCACAAGAAAAATGGCTCACAAATGTTCCCCATAGTCAATACAAATGCATTAGGAGAAACTGCACAAAAGCTAAGGACTCCAAAGTACAATAAAAAATGCTATATGATCGGTTCATCCAAAAAGGATACCCAAATACTAAATTGAAAAATGGCAAAAAAAAAATCTCTTATACAGACTGTAGACTACTGATTACTACCAAAGTAGAAAAATCCAGTTAAAAAACAAATAGTAGGCTCACTTTTATACATCATACATCATTTTGCAAAATAAAATGATAATAGAAACTTTTACTAAACATTGGCACATTTTGCACCAAGACCCTCACCTAGATAAATCTTTTTCCACAGATCCACATATCACAGTCAGGGGAGCACCAACTATGAAGAATATTCTGGACCCAATTTGCCTAAATACCAGAAAAAAAGACAAACACTAATCACAATTCTATGTTCTCCAAAATTCATGGATTGACCCAATTGCCTTTGCCAATTGCCACGCAGGCCGCATGTGACCCCTGAGGCTGTCATCTGCGGCCCGCGGGACACAGAGCCACTGGTATCGGCTCTGCTCCAGTACTCTGTGAAATCCCTGACATCGCTGTCCATATATGGTCAGTTTTGTCAGGGTCTGCCCCAGAGCGGAGTCCCGGGCAGAGCACTAGCATAGGCTTTGCTCCTGAACTCTGTGGAATCCCCTGACATCGCTGTCCATGAATGGACACGCGATGTCTGGAGCTTCCCCAGAGCCTGATTCCCGGGCAGAGCACTAGCATAGGCTCTGCTCCAGGACTCTGTGGAAATCCCTGACATCGCTGTCCATATATGGACAGTTTTGTCAGGGTCTTCCCCAGAGCAGAGTCTCGGGCAGAGGGCTAGTATCGGCTCTGCTCCGGGACTCTGTGGAACCCCCTGACATCGCTGTCCATGAATGGACACGCGATGTCTGGGGCTACCCCGGAGCCTGAGTCCCCGGCAGAGCGCTAGCATAGGTTCTGCTCCAGGACTCTGTGGAAATCCCTGACATTGCTATCCATATATGGACAGTTTTGTCAGGGTCTTCCCCAGAGCGGAGTCTCGGGCAGAGCGCTAGTATATGTTCTGCTTCGGGACTCTGTGGAAGTCCCCGACATCGCTATCCATATATGGATAGTATTGTCAGGGTCTTCCGCAGAGCGGAATCCCCTGACATCACTCTCCACATATGGACAGCGATGTCTAGGGCTTCCCCAGAGCTGGACAGTGATGTCAGGAGCACAGATCGAGTCCCAGTAGGATCACTAGAAGCGCTCTGCCCGGGACTCCAGCTTTGGGGTTGCCCCTGACATCTCTGTCCATATATGAACAGTGATGTCAGGAGCACAGCTGGAATCCCAGGCAGTGTGCTAGAAGCGGCTCTGCTCCATGACTTCAGCTCTGGGCAAGCCCCTGACATCACTGTCCATATATGGACACTGATGTCAGTTGCTTCCCCAGAGTTCCGGAGCAGAGCCCATACTAGTGCTACGCTCTGGGACACCAGCTCTGGGGTTGCCCCTGACATCACATTCCGGTACAGGAGGATCCCCTGACGTCACTGTGTATGAACAGTGATCTTAGGGGCTCCTCCAGCAGAGGAATCTCTGGCCAAAGCGTCGGCAACGCTCTGGCTGGGGATTCCACTCCTAGAGGGAGCCCCAATGGAGCTATTTACTGGGGGTGTCTGTGGCACTATCCACAAGGGGTGTGTGTGGTATTATCTACAGAGGGCACTGTGGCAGCATCTACAGAGGGCACTGTGGCAGCATCTACAGAGGGCACTGTGGCAGCATCTATAGAGGGCATAGTGGCAGCATCTACAGAGGGTACAGTGGCAGCATCTACAGAGGGCACTGTGGCAGCATCTACAGAGGGCACTGTGGCAGCATCTACAGAGGGCACTGTGGCAGCATCTACAGAGGGCACTGTGGCAGCATCTACAGAGGGCACTGTGGCATTATCTACAGAGGGCACTGTGGCATTATCTACAGAGGGCACTGTGGCATTATCTACAGAGGGCACTGTGGCAGTATCTACAGAGGGCACTGTGACAGCATCTACAGAGGGCACTGTGGCCTTATCTACTGAAGGCACTGTGGCATTATCTACAGAGGACACTGTGGCATTATCTACAGAGGGCACTGTGGAATTATCTACAGAGGGCACTGTTACATTATCTACAGAGGGCACTGTGGCAGTATCTACAGAGGGCACTGTGGCATTATCTACAGAGGGCACTGTGGCATTATCTACAGAGGGCGCTGTGGCAGTATCTACAAAGAGCGCTGTGGCAGCATCTACAGAGGGCGCTGTGGCATTATCTACAGAGGGCACTGTGGCAGCATCTACAGAGGGCTCTATGGCATTATCCACAGAGGGCACTGTGGCATTATCTACAGAGGGCACTGTGGCATTATCTACAGAGGGCACTTTAGCAGTATCTACAGAGGGCACTGTGGCAGTATCTACAGAGGGCACTGTGGCAGTATCTACCGAGGGCACTGTGGCAGTATCTACAGAGGGCACTGTGGCAGTATCTACAGAGGGCACTGTGGCAGTATCTATAGAGGGCTCTGTGGCACGATCTAAAAAGTGGCTGCCTAATTTTGACATTTGTGTGTCTGCCAAACGCTGCCAACTGAGCTGCCGGACTGCATTTAGCGACACTTAAACTGTAAATTGGATTGTTGAAATAAGCACGTGGATAACTCTCGTAAATTTCCGGTAAGTTTAAACCTAGCGCTATTATTATAGTAATGTAGTATTGTTATAGTAGTTCAAATAACTAATTAATTAACAATAATTTTGTAATGTATCAAATTTGAAACTAATGCGGCCCATCAACTTCCCATTTTTTCTATATGTGGCCCACTTACCCAGCCGAGTTTGAGACCCCTGCCTTAGTTGCAGCATTATTCTACATAGATAAAAACTTTTACATCTAATATTAGCAGAGAAATGTTCACTATAAAATAATTTATCAACTGCTCATCGGACATTGTTATATATATATAATACATATATAATAATATACATATATAATAATATATACATAATTCTTAAATGGAAAAAGTTTGGAACAACCAGGACTCTTTCTAGAGCCGGCTGTCCCAACAAACTAAGTAATCGGCGGAGAAGGGCTTTTGTAAGAGAAGTAACCAAGAACCCAATGGTTACTCTGACTGAGCTTCAAAGATCCTGTGTGCAGATGGGAGAAACTTCCAGAAGGTCAACCATCACTGCTCATCACCTGCCTAATACCATCCCTACAGTAAAGCATGGTGGTGGCAGCATCATGCTGTGGGGGTGTTTTTCGTTGGCTGGGACAGGGAGACTGGTCAGAGGGAAAGATAAATGGAGCAAAGTACAGAGATATTCTTAGGGAAAACCTGATCCTTAGTGCTCTGGACCTCAGACTGGGCAGAAGGTTCACCTTCCAACAAGACAATGAGCCTATGCATACAGCCAAGACAATACAGGAGTGGCTAAGGGACAACTACGTGAATGTCCTTGAGTGGCCCAGCCAGAGCCCTGACTTGAAGCCAATCAAACATCTCTGGAAAGACCTGAAAATTTCTGTCCACCGTCAGTCCCCATCCAACCTGACAGAGCTTGAGAGGTTCTGCAGAGAAGAATGGCAGAAAATAACCAAATCCAGGTGTGCAAACCTTGTGGCATCATACCCAAGAAGACTGGAGGCTGTTATCGCTGCCTAAAGTGGTTTAACTAAGTACGGAGTAAAAGCTCTGAATAGTTATGTCAATGCAATATTTTATTGTTTCCTTTTCAATAAATTATCAAAGATTACTAACATTCTGTTTTCACTTTGCCATTATGAGGTATTGAGTGCAGAATTATACTGAAAAACTTGAATTTTTTTAATTTAGCACAAGGCCTCAACATAACAAAATGTGAAAAATTGTATAGGGTCTGAAGATTTTCCGAATGCATTGTATGTATATTGGTAGCTATGTAGCCATAGAGGATATGCAGAACCCTACAACCAGTTCAGAATGCAACATAGGAGAACAGCAGTACTATATAGTATGTTGGCACATTAACCATTTGAGATGGAATGACTAATAACTCTATCTATACATCACGTATTAAGGTTAAAACATTCCTCAAATATCTTATGTGAACTCCACATGCTTTCACTTAAACCTTACACCGAGTGAACAATGTGGTTTTCTTTAACATTTCTTATCGATAAATTAGAGTCATAGTTAAACATTTCTTCTAATTAATGGCAAATGCCTAAAAATCTCTATGAAAGGTAGATGTTATCACTTATGTTATTCTTAGAGATTATCCTGTTCTTGTAGGCATTATAGTATATATTTCAAGGCATTTTAATAGAACTCTGTTTCCTTTAGGTCATACAACATTTCAGAAAAAAGCATTTCAGAAAACCATTCTTTTTAGAGTACAATCACCCGCTTGCAGCGAACTGCAGCTTTGTGCTCATCCCTAATGTTTCATTTATGGCATAAAACAACTCAATGATAAAATTAGACAACAACCGGGAATAAACAAGTTGACCTCTACTGTTTCCTACATCTCTCTCTAACCTAATAGAAGATTAATGTTGACTAAATTATGCAAACTCAGAATAATCAGACCTAAAACAGATGCTGTTTATGACAAGTTTATTTTCTAACACAGCCAACCTCTATTTTACAAGGCTAGAAACTGTGATAAGTTTACAGGTAATCCGTCTCAATATGACAAGTAGCCTGTGATGAAAGTCTTCAAATGGCTTAGTTCAACTTTCGTTACAAAACATCAGTGTAAATAAAAAGGACCGATTAATGTCAAATCACATTTCTGATAATAAAAGTGAAAAACTGACAGGCAAGTTAAAGTGTATGTTCACAAATGCCAGAAGTCTAGCAAGTAAAATGGGGGAGCTGGAGGCCTTGATACTGGAAGAAAATATAGATATAGTTGGTGTTGCTGAAACATGGCTGGACTCTTCACATGACTGGGCTGTAAATCTACAGGGTTTTACACTTTTTCGTAAAGACAGGACAAATAGGAAAGGTGGTGGTGTATGTCTGTATGTGAGAAGTGATATGAAGGCGAGTGTGAAAGAGACAATAGTGGGTGAAGACTGTGAGGAGGTTGAAACCTTGTGGGTGGAACTAGAAAGGGAGGTAAACACTGAAAAAATTACTTTTGGTGTAATCTATAGACCCCCCAATATAACTGAGGAGATGGAAGTTCAGCTATATAAACAGATGGAGCGGGCTGCACAGGCGGGTACTGTAGTGATAATGGGAGATTTTAATTTCCGGGATATTAATTGGTGTCATGGTTCGGCTTCAACTGCAAAGGGGAGACATTTCCTCAACCTGTTGCAGGAAAATTTTATGGGCCAGTTTGTGGAAGACCCGACTAGAGGTGAAGCTCTGTTGGATCTGGTCATTTCTAATAATGCAGATCTTGTTGGGAATGTCAATGTTCGTGAAAACCTCGGTAACAGTGATCACAATATAGTTACATTTTACCTATACTGTAAAAAACAAACGCAGGCTGGGAGGGCAAAAACATTTAATTTTAAGAAAGCCAATTTCCCCAGGATGAGGGCTGCAATTCAGGATATGGACTGGGAAGAACTAATGTCAAATAATGGAACAAATGATAAATGGGAGATTTTCAAATCTACTTTGAGTTATTATAGTGCAAAATTTATTCCTACAGGTAATAAGTATAAACGACTCAAATTAAACCCCACATGGCTTACACCTTCTGTGAAAGGGGCAATACATGACAAAAAAAGGGCATTTAAAAAATACAAATCTGACGGTACAGCTGTAGCCTTTGTAAAATATAAAGAGCTTAATAAAATCTGTAAAAATGTAATAAAATTAGCAAAAATACAAAATGAAAGGCAGGTGGCCAAGGATAGTAAAACAAATCCTAAAAAATTCTTCAAGCATATAAATGCAAAAAAGCCAAGGTCTGAACATGTAGGACCCCTAGATAATGGTAATGGGGAGTTGATCACAGGGGATCAAGAGAAGGCAGAGTTACTAAATGGGTTCTTTAGCTCTGTATATACAACTGAAGAAAGAACAGCTGATGTAGCCGGTGCCAGTGCTGTTAATATATCGGCTGATATACTGAATTGGATGAATGTAGAGATGGTCCAAGCTAAATTAAATAAAATAAATGTGCACAAGGCTCCGGGACCAGATGGGTTACACCCTAGAATTCTTAAAGAGCTTAGTTCAGTTATTTCTGTCCCCCTTTTCATAATATTCAGAGAATCTCTAGTGACTGGTATAGTGCCAAGGGACTGGCGCAGGGCAAATGTGGTGCCTATTTTCAAAAAGGGCTCTAGGTCTTCCCCGGGTAATTATAGACCAGTAAGCTTAACATCCATCGTGGGGAAAATGTTTGAGGGGCTATTGAGGGACTATATACAGGATTATGTGACAATAAATAGCATTATAAGTGACAGCCAGCATGGTTTTACTAAGGACAGAAGTTGTCAAACTAACCTAATCTGTTTTTATGAAGAGGTAAGCAGAAGTCTAGACAGAGGGGCCGCTGTGGATTTAGTGTTTTTGGACTTTGCAAAGGCATTTGACACTGTCCCCCATAGACGCCTAATGGGTAAATTACGGACTATAGGTTTAGAAAATATAGTTTGTAATTGGATTGAGAATTGGCTCAAGGACCGTATCCAGAGAGTTGTGGTCAATGATTCCTTCTCTGAATGGTCACCGGTTATAAGTGGTGTACCCCAGGGTTCAGTGCTGGGACCACTATTATTCAACTTATTTATTAATGATATAGCGGATGGGATTAATAGCACTATTTCTATTTTTGCAGATGACACCAAGCTATGTAATATAGTTCATGTTTGTGAATTGCAGGCAGATTTAAACAAACTAAGTGTTTGGGCGTCCACTTGGCAAATGAAGTTTAATGTAGATAAATGTAAAGTTATGCATCTGGGTACCAACAACCTGCATGCATCATATGTCCTAGGGGGAGCTACACTGGCGGATTCACTTGTTGAGAAGGATCTGGGTGTTCTTGTAAATCATAAACTCAATAACAGCATGCAGTGTCAATCAGCTGCTTCAAAGGCCAGCAAGATATTGTCGTGTATTAAAAGAGGCATGGACTCGCGGGACAGAGATGTAATATTGCCACTTTACAAAGCATTAGTGAGGCCCCATCTAGAATATGCAGTTCAGTTCTGGGCTCCAGTTCATAGAAAGGATGCCCTGGAGTTGGAAAAAATACAAAGAAGAGCAACGAAGCTAATAAGGGGCATGGAGAATTTAAGTTATGAGGAAAGATTGAAAGAATTAAACCTATTTAGCCTTGAAAAAAGACGACTAAGGGGGGACATGATTAACTTATATAAATATATTAATGGCACATACAAAAAATATGGTGATATCCTGTTCCTTGTAAAACCCCCTCAAAAAACAAGGGGGCACTCCCTCCGTCTGGAGAAAAAAAGGTTCAAGCTGCAGAGGCGACAAGGCTTCTTTACAGTAAGAACGGTGAATTTATGGAATAGCCTACCGCAGGAGCTGGTCACAGCAGGGACAGTAGATGGCTTTAAAAAAGGGTTAGATAATTTCCTAGAACAAAAAAATATTAGCTCCTATGTGTAGAAATTTTTCCTTCCCTTTTCCCTTCCCTTGGTTGGACTTGATGGACATGTGTCTTTTTTCAGCCGTACTAACTATGTAACTATGTAACTATGTAACTATGTAACTTAACATTATTTCATAGTCCATTATGCCGAAAATTAAGTCGCGACCATTAAGAAAATAAGGAGAAGACAGAAACCGTATCAATACCAATCTGATCATTTTCTTGTGAAGAGACTCAGTATGTTTATGCTGATCCCAGGCTTTGTACCACACTCCTCCTTGTAGGGTCAAAGAGGGCAAATCCTGTGATTAGATTTTGCTTTAAAGTGCGAAAGTAGCTCTGAGGGTGGAAATAGCAATTGATTTTGTTTATAGCTATTTTTCTTGTCTGAAGTCATATAGCAGCATAGGGATTGAATAAATATATAGGTCATCAAGGTTTGTGCCTTTCGGAGTAAGAGTTCAAGGACAGTTGTATTTTCCATCAATCGATCAGTTATGTGAAGGTAAGGATGTCAAGCATAGCAGGTGCTTTCGCGTCGGGCAGATTCTATGTTAATTTCTGCTAAATAGTAATATACAGTACATGTAGATCTTCCTACAGCCTTGGTAGAGCATAGGGCATATAGACATTTCTTTATAGAAAATCACTCTCTTTCTCTGTGCTTAACTACAAGACTTACGCGGTTCAGCTCTCTTGATGATTTTGGCTAGATATGTTCCATGGATCAGTGAAAATACCAATAATACCAATGATGTCTATCTATGAGCAACATACATAGGCTAGTATATGTGCCTACAGCCTGTAACCAATATTGAACAAGCAAGAGACTTTATTCTTTGATAATCAATCTCAGGAAATTTAAAGAACATAACAGAACATTACATACAGAAGCAGGGGACACATTTTTTTTCCACACTTACAAACCAGAATGAAGGCAAAGTTTATCTGTCTGCTTGGTCACTATAGATAAATTGACCAATTATATACCTGATAGCTCACATATTAAGTAGTCAGGATTGGTCAGTGCATGGTCATATTCAAGTAAAAGTACATGTGGAGCTTCATTTTACCTTAAGTTGCAATTAACTTCCTGTGCTTCTGGGCAAATGACAATGAGAGATACAATTTTTAAACCTCTACTGGGTGATCTAACTTTCTTTAATAGTCTGGTTTAATATAATCTAAGACTGCAAGAATACAAGAACTTCCAAGATTTCCTTCCAAGATGTTCTGGACATCTGCCTACTAAGAAAAAGGTCACAATGACTTTCGAAATATATAATATTGCTATTGGTTACCAAGTAACTGATAGATGATTCCCTTTTCATTAGAAAACTCCAGTGGCAGAAGTTCTTTGTCGCACGGGATAAACGCACCTGCGTCTAATACAACCTAGAGGCCAGTGATTTAGCTGCGGTTCAGTCCCTAGTGGAACTTATGGAGGCTAATCAAAGGGATAGATTTTTAGGGCCGTTCACAACACTTAAACCAAAAAGTACGCGTATGCCACCACAGGCTGACAATCCCAATTTAGAGATCTTCTCGCAGCTGGTCATCCAAGATCTAGAAAAATTAAAGGAGGGGCACAGTGGATTTAGTAGTCTGACCAGAAAAGGAGGCACTTAAGAATCTGGAGCAAGATAAAACCATAATTATAAAACCCTCAGACAAAGGTGGAAATGTGGTGATCTTGGACTCTGCTAAATATAGGTCTCTTTGTCTACAAATGTTGTCTGATGAAACGTTCTATAGAAAAATAGAAAATAATCCCACCTGTGTCTTCCAAAGAGAGCTAAGTGAGCTCCTGCTAAGAGCATTGTCCTCCAAAATAATCAGTAAAGATGAATATGATTTTTTATATCCCACATCGCCGACTTTAGCAACCTTTTAATCACTTCCCAAGATACACAAGGGTCTGGACCCTTTTAAAGGGAGACCAATTGTATAAGGGATGGGTAGCATCAATCAGAATTTGGGTATTTATGTTGACACTATAATACGTCCCTTTGTTGAGTCTTTACCAACATACATCAGCTCTTTATAGCTCAATTCACCATCATCTTGGATTAAAAGCGACCAAATTTTTTCTTGACAGCAGAGAAGTTCATCTATGGTCACACAATGAATTTGTGCTTGAACTTCTAGAATTCAATCTTACTAAAAATGTCTTTGTTTTTGATGGCCCCTACTACCACCAGCTCACGGGCACTGCTATGGGCAGCCCATGTGCACCCACATATGCTAATTTGCTCCTGGGCTGGTGGGTGACCACAGTCATTTTTTCGGAGGATCTCCGCCATTGGCAGGAGAACATCTGCCACTGGCTAAGATTCATTGATGACATTTTCATTCTGTGGAAGGGCACAAAGGAGACATTCATGGAGTTTGTGAACTGTATCAACTGTAATCATGTTAGGTTGACATTCACTTCTGTAATAGAGGAATGTTCTTTGGCATTTTTGGACATCTTGATTGAGCTTAACCATAATGGCTTTATCAAAACAGGGGTGTTCCGCAAGGCAACTGCAACAAACAGCCTCTTGAGATTGGAGAGCACCCATCCTTATTCTCCCAAAAAGGGAATTCCTAGAGGGCAATAACTCCGTCTCAGAAGAAACTGTACGAAAACGACAACATTTATAAAACAGGCTCGCGATCTTCTCACACGTTTTAGGAACCGGGGTATCCAGTTCAAACCCTGAGAGAGGCTTTTGATTTAGCCATCAGGAAAGAGAGGAAGACCCTATTGACCTCTAGAGTTAATACTGAGGAAGTAAAACAATTTAGAGTCATAAGTGTATATGATGAGGCACACACTGAAGTAAGGAAGATTTTGGAGAAATATTGGGGGAATCCTTTTACAGGATCATGACCTCAGGAAGGTCCTGACCCCACGACCACAGATCACTTTCCAGAAGGGGACCAGTTTGAAAGATAGACTAGTCAATAGTCACTTCTCCCCCCATTACGAAAAGATAACTGGCTCACAAGAAGACCCTTGGGCATGTTTAAATATGGTATGTGTGTTGCATGTGACCAAATCCAACCCACTCGTTCATTCTCTAGCTCAACTACTGGGGAGCAGTTTGAAATTAGGGACTTCATAAATTGTAAAACAAAAGGAGTGGTGTATCTTGCCCAATGTGGGTGCCCCCTGGACCACATAGAGAATACAAAACGTGAATTCCACCGTAGTGTTAGGGACCACTTCAATGATATAGTCAACGAAAGAGACACATCGGTATCAAGACATGTTCATTTGATGCCTAGGGGAGATTCCAAATCAATGAGGTTCATTGGTATTCAAGCTTTTCCAACACTGTAGGGGAGGTGAATGGAACGAAAGTCGGTGGATGCATAGAATTAAATCAATTAACCCGGCTGGGTTGAACGAAAATGTAAGTTTTGGTTGCTTCATTTGAATGTGAACGTTTGATTTATTGTCTCTTCTCACTAATAATTGAATTAGACAAAAAAGTCTCACAGGACACATAGATATCAGGGTGGGAAGCAGAAGTCTCAACCACCTACTACATTTGTTAGAGATAGGGACTCCAAACAATAATATATAAACAAGAGGACTCCTTTTCTCTTGTTTATATAATAATTGAGTCTGCTTATGGTGTGATATGATCATATTTTGATAACTACAGTAGGGCCTCAAACTGACATATCGGGTTAAACATGGGGCTATTGACTGGGGCATATTATGGTGCTGGCTTATTAAGCACAGTACATTAGTAAATGCTATCTTTCTGCCCCTGAACATTTGTGCCAAATAATCTTAGTCCCGTGTTTATAACTACGGTTGGCTCTGACCCATTGAAAATCTGCATAAAAAATTCATTTTTCGGTGCGTTTTTCCACGTTTTTTTTGGTGCATTTTCATGCTGCGGATTTTGGTGTGACTTTCCTATGCACTAGGCAAGTGGAAGTCGCAGGCGGAGACACATGATGAATTGACTGTGGATGATCCATAAGTAATATGCCACTGTCTGGCCCTAGACTATTTACGCTCAATAGATAAAAGATATTTCTCCATATATCTGCAACACTTAGTTTCCTATCCCTTCTATGCCAAACCATTTGGAGTTATATTAACCCCTTCCCGACATTTGACGTATGGGTACGCCATGGAAAGCTAGTGCTTCCCGCATTTTGCCGTATCCATACGACAAATGCTTGGCACTGGCTCAGAAGCTGGTATGTTACAGCTGACATCCACCTGTAATGGCAGGAACCGGAGCTAGCTCCGATCCCTGCCATTAACACCTTCGATGCAGCGATCGAAAGCGATTGCTGCATCTTAGCGGTTGCTAGCAGATCCCCAGCCCTGACAGGCAATCAGGACTGGCGACTGCTGCTATAGCAACAGGAGACACAATGTCCTCCTGCTCTGCCATTACGGAAGCCAAATCGGCTTGCTGTCAGTGAATAACTGACAGATCTAATAAATTGCACTACGTAGGTAGCGCAATGTATTAGAAAAAAAATCTGACAGTTGGACCTTCAAGTCCCCTAGTGGAACTTGTAAAAAAGTGTAACAAAAATGTAAAAAAAGTGTAAAGAAAAGTGAAAAAAATAAAAGTTTGAAAACATAATAAAAGTTTCAAGTAATAAAATAAAACAAAATCGCCCTGTTCACTTATCAAGTCCTTTATTATTGAAACAAAATAATAAACCATATGTATTTGGCATCGCTGTGACCGTAACGACCTGAGGTATAAAAATATTATATTATTTATTGCACGCGGTGAACAGCATAAAAAAAAAACCTTAAAAAACTATACCAGAATTTCTGTTTTTTGGTCACTTTGCCCTACAAATATTGGAATAAAAAGTGATCAAAAAGTCACACGTATCCAAAAATGGTACCTAGAAAAACTATAGCTCGTCTCGCAAAAAACAAGTCCTCATACAACTCCATCGACAGAAAAATTAAAAAGTTATGGTTCTCAGTTCTCACAACTTGGCGACAGAAAAAATACAAACTTTTTACAAAAGTAATTTTATTGTGCAAAACGTTGTAAAACATAAAAAAGTGCTATAAAACATGTATCGCCGGAATCAGACTAACCCGCAGTATAAAGGTAACATGTAATTTATAACGCGTGGTGAACGCTGTATAAAAAAACTATGGCAGAATTGCGGTTTTTTGGTTACCTGGCCTCCCAAGAAATAGGATAAAAGGTGATCAAAAAGTCGCATGTACCCCAAAATGGTACCAATAATAACTACAGCTCGTCTTTTAAAAAAAAAAAAAATCCCTCATACCACTACGTCTATGAAAAAAATAAAATTAGTTAAGGCTCCAATAAGTCAGGAAATAAAAAATATGCAGTTGTGCAACCCGAGGGGAACATTTCTTCTGTTTCAAGAGGCAATTTATCAAGGCCCTAAAATGAGGGAACCTGGAAGGGGAGGGCAGAAACATATCTGCTGGAAGCGACGGTGCCCGTATTATACAAGGACAACACTACCCAGAAAAATTCCTCAAACTGCAAAGGTGCGGAGTGTGAACCAAAAGGGGTATAAGAAAGGACGCCATATATCAGTGCGACACTGGCCTGTGCAGAAAGGATTGCCTCACAGCGTAACACACATCTATGGATCATTTTATTGTTTTTTTAACACATTATTATGCCACCTGATGTACTTTGCCCAGCTTACATGTACCCCCACATTCTAAACAGAAACACCAGCAATACTCAAACAAATCAAGTACCTAGCAAAATCCGCTCTTCAAAAGCCAAATGGTGCTCCCTCCCCTCTGAACCCTACAGCGTGCCCAAACAGCAGTTTACTTCCACATATATGTCATCGCCATACCCGGTGTAGTTTCCAAAATGGGGTCACTTTCTTTTTATTATTTCACATCTGAGCCTCCGCAATTGTGAACCAATACTTTGTAAATCGCCAAATTAGGCCTCAATTTTACATGGTACTCTTTCACTCCTGAGCCTGGTCGAATGTCCAGGCAAAAGATTAGGGTCACATGTAGGGTGTTTCTACAACCGGTAAACACTGCATAATAATTAGAGAGCTGTCTTGTTATGGTGGCACAAGCTGGGCACCACATATTGCCATATCTATGGAAAAAATCCCATTTTCACTCTGCAACATCGAGTGCACACTAATTTTACAAAACACCTGCAGGGTTAACATGCTCACTACAGCCCTAGGTGAATGCATTGAGGGGTGTAGTTTCCAAAATGTGGTCACTTCTGAGTGGTTTCCACTGTTTTGGTCCCACAGGTGCCCAGAAACCAATCCAGCAAAATCTGCACTCCTTCCCAGCAGTTTATGACCACATATGGGGTATTGCCGTACTCGGGAGAAATTGCATTACAAATTTTGGGGTTCTTTTTTCCCTTTATTTGTTGAGAAAATGAAAAATTTTGAGCTAAAGCTACATCTTATTGAAGAAAAAGGATTGTTTTTATTTTCTCTGCACAATTCTAATTAATTCTATGAAACACCTGTGGGGTCAAAATGCTCACTACACCCCTAGAATTCCTCAAGGGGTGTAGTTTTCTAAATGGAGTCACTTTTTGAGCATTTTCATTGTTTTGTCCCCTCAGGGTCTTTGCAAATGCGACATGGCCTCCGCAAACCATTCCTGCTAAATGTGATCTCCAAAAGTCTTTCCCTTCTAAGCCCTGCCGTTTGTCCAAACCGCCATTTATTACCACATGTGGGGTATTGTTTTACTCGGGAGAAATTGCTTTACAAATTTTGCGGTGCTTTTTCTCCTTTAGTTCTTGTGGAAATGAGAAAAAAAATCGCTAAACCTACATTTTCTTTGAAAAATTGTAGATTTTCATTTTCACCGCCTATTTACAATCATTTCTGTCAAAAACGTATGCGGTCAAAATGCTCACTATACCCCTAGATAATTTCCTTGAGGTGTGTAGTTTCCCAAGGTGCTCCATTGCTTCTGAGGCCAGTGCTTCAGTCCAGTAGCACGCTAGGACCACATGTGGGATATTTAATAAAACTGCAGATCCTGGGCAATAAATATTGAGTTGCATTTATAAAAAAATTTGATTAAAAATTAATTTCTGCAAAAAAAAATGAAATGTATAAATTTCACCTCTACTTTGCCTTAATTCCTGTGAAACGTCTAAAGGGTTAAGAAATTTTCTAAATGCTGTTTTGAATACTTTGAGGAGTGACATTTTTAAAATTGGGGTGACTTTTTGGGGGTTTCTAATATATAAGGCCCTCAAAGCCACTTCACAACTGGACTGGCCCATGTAAAAAAAGCCTTTTGAAATTTTCTTGAAAATGTGAGAAATTGCTGCTAAAGTTCAAAGCCTTGTAACGTCCTAGAAAAATGAAAGATGTTCAAAAAATGATGCCAATCTAAAGTAGCCATATGGGGGATGTTAATTAGCAACAATTTTGTGTGGTATAACTGCCTGTCTTACAAGCAGATACATTTAAATTGAGAAAAATGCAAAATTTTGGTGTTTTTCACAATTAAATACTGAACGTATCGAGCAAATTTTGCCAGTAACATAAAGTCCAATGTGTCACGAGAAAACAATCTTAGAACCGCTTGGATAGGTGAAAGCATTCCGACGTTATTACCACATAAAGTGAAACATGTCGGATTTGAAAAATGAGGCTCTGTCAGGAAGGTCAAAAGTGGCCAAAGAGGGAAGGGGTTAATACGACCTTAATCTGGCACTGAATGCTATTACACCATCGTACTTTGATCTGACAGCCAGCTTGTTTTGTTTCTAAGCCAGGGAACGCGCTGTCTGGTTCCCATAGTGACAATACATCACCACTATAACCCCGCCCCCCATCCAAGACAGCTGAGCCATGTCAGATCACAGGCCACGCCCTGCTGCTGCTGATTGGACATGAAGGGGAGGTGTGTGAGTCATGTGTGGGCGTGATTTAGGGTATTTACTGGTGGAAACGCTGGGAGATCGTGGCCACTGCCAATCTTGAATCCCGTCACTATATCAGTTTGCGTCCTGATGAGCCATCTAAAATTACTGACGAAACATGTTGAATCTAGATTACAGGGATATATAGAATACAGGATTCAGACTCACATCAACCAGGGGTCGCTCTTTTCAGAGGGCTTGAATAGCTTTTGGTTGGTTACTATCAGGGACAGTGCTTATACAGGTGTGAGTGAGTCTCCAATAGCCTAACATCCATAGGGCGGACACTTAGGAGGATTAATACCATTCTGCCTGAGAGCTAACTGAATTATAGTGCATAATTGTTTCAAAGAATTAGTAGCAAGTATTGCAATACTTATTTTTTGAGTCTTCGGTACGTCCTCATTTACCTAACAGTATTCAACAGAACACCAATATCAGGGTGGTTTTGTTTTTGTTTTTTTTTCACATTTTTTTCATATTTTATTTATAATTTAATAAAAGTTACATCTTAAGAGGGGCTTTCCCTGTTATTAGTAAATCACATAATATTGCTAAGCTAAACAGACTTATTGATGAGATCCTCATTTAATTTTACTTTGTCTTATAGAAAGTAACGTAGGGGTGGTGGACCGCATTCTAAAAACACATTTATACGTAAAAAATGCATTGGTTTCATATCCTATTTAAAGAGGTTGTCTGGATTTTTAAAAAGTGAAGCTATAATGAGAAAATGAAGAATGATGGCACTCTCTGTACTCCTATAATGTCCATTTCATTTTAAACTGAATTAAAGATTTGGTAAGCTATATGGCCCCGAGGAAGACTGTCCAAATGATACCATTACTTTTATGCATCACCCATGGGCTGAGGTCTGCGCTTGTGTGATAAATTTTAGTGCATGTGACTGCAACGTAATGTACAGGTTTCCTACAACTTTTAGTCAGAGTAAAAAAATTAGTAATATGCGTAAGAGACATCATTTTTCATTTTATGTTAGGAAGCTATTTATAAAACCGGAAAAGGGAGAGAGAGAAAGATATATATATATATATATATATATATATATATATATATATATATATATCTCTTGGTTCAATATTGATGCCCTGAAGAGTTACTATGCGATTTGTTAGGCGTAAAATACATAGTTGTATGGCCCAGTTATGCTAACACTATAGCCACGATGAATTTCTTAACCCTATGCATGACCACGAGAAGACCTGCAATAGAAACCCAGACCAATTGGAGTTACTCAAGGACATCAACTGGATTAATGCTTGAGGCATGTAGAGCTGGTTCTCCTCCTAGTATAATCTACTCTGAACTGCATTTTCCAGCATAACCAATAATGACCAAATGCACCTCGATTGCTTATGATATATGCAACCATTTAAAGTTTCCTAATATTGCCCGACCTGCGTCTTGCACCACATTTTTATTTTTCCACCTTTAATAATTATGCCATTACTAACAATGACAATGATAATTCATTCTTAAAAAAAAAAACCTCCAACAAAATGTAAACATCATTCTTCTCCAATCTGTGTCCTGGTAATAAAGCATTTAATTTGATTATAGTACTATAGGGAAATAATAGTAACCTGAGGACAGATGAATAGCTAGATATATAAATACCAAACCCTGATCATAAATGAAGGCAGAATATATTTCTGATGCTAAACATGAAAATGACACTGTTGTTTTGGGATTACTTTACATGACACAGAAATATTGAGTACTATTATAGAAAAACATAATTGTGCCAAGTTGAATACAAAACAGTATAGTCCAGGGTACAATTCTAACCGAGAGCAATTTAAATGTTCTATCACTTTTCTTTACATCTGATTATGCCAGGTTGTCATAAGCATTGGTCTCTCAGGGCTGTTTTAAGTCAGCACAATTGATTTTAACCGTGAGGAATTGTATCAACAAGCAACAGTCAAAAGGCATTATAAGAAAAAAAGAAACTCACAATTTCTACAGTGTTGTTAATAGCAAACATCTAAGCCAGATAAAACTACCTTCTGCCTTTCTCTTAAATGTGAAAACATTGAATCTGTAGTCGTCTAATGATTGTTGTTTTTTTTTTGGTATGCATAACAACACGCAATTCAAAGCAGATGCTTGGCTATGTTCACACTGAGGTTTTTGACGAGTTATTTGACGCGGTTTCCGCGGCAAAAAACTCGTCAAAAACGGCCCTAAACCGACTCCCATTGATTTCAATGGGATGTGGAGGCGTTTTTTCCCCGCTGGTGTTAAAAACGCCTCGAGGAAAAAAAAAGCGACATGACCTATCTTCAGGCGTTTTCCGCCTCCAAAACCCCATTGGGATCAATGGGAGGCTGAAAAACAGCGTCTCGAGTTTTCGAGGCTTGTTTTGACGCTGTATTTCACAAAAAACGCTTGTGTGTAAAACACAAGCCCAGCCCAAAAAAGGGCTGGCATACATGGGAGGCAGCCATTTCCTGGAAATCCACATCGTGGAAGAACTCCCCTGAGGACAGCAGCATCATCCACTTGAAAAGCACCATCCGAGTGAGAAAGTAAGTGCAATTACTGGTTCCTGTTCACATCTGACATACATGCCATACATGTGTGCAGATGTGTTTTTATTTTTAATTTTTTTTTAAAAAAAAAATTATTATTTTTTATTTTTTTTTTTTAAATATTTAATGAGCTTCATTTTACTAAATATTGTTTTTTACATTTCAGGTACCAAAATGTCTCAAGTGGCGTACCATCGTATGGACATGAACGTCGGGAAACTGATACATGAAGTGAGTATTCAATGTTTTTTCATGTGTGCCTGTGCACATTAGCGCTGTGTTTCACATCAGCGTTGGCTTTCCGTTCAGGGGTCCCATCCGTCGGAGGTTTCCGTTGTGGAACCCCGCAACGGAAAGTCAAACAGAAAGCACAGATTCCCTTTGCATCACCATTGATTTCAATGATGATGCATGTGCGCTAATGTTTTTACTTTGCCTCAGTTGTGCAAGTGTTGCGCTGTTTCACATCAGCGTTGGCTTTCCGTTCAGGGGTCCCATCCGTCGGAGGTTTCCGTTGTGGAACCCCGCAACGGAAAGTCAAACAGAAAGCACAGATTCCCTTTGCATCACCATTGATTTCAATGACGATGCATGTGCGCTAATGTTTTTACTTTGTGTTTGCATGTAGTAAATAAACTGACGTTTCAATTATATGTTATTACAGGTCCAGTCACATCCCTGCCTATGGGACAAGGGCGCCGACGGGTATAGTGACCGTAATGTCCGTGAGGATGCATGGACAGCAATCTGCAAGGCACTGTACCCGGACTGGAGCAGTCTTTCACCTGCCCAAAAAGTTCGTAATGGTGAGTTTTGGTTTTTTTTTGGAACTGCATTTTTTTTTCCACATGCTATGTGTTTTTGACAACTATTTTTAAATGTTTTTTTGTCGTTGCAGCGGACGATGTAAAGAAACGATGGAAGAGTGTGCGGGACCGCTTTATGAAGGAGGTGCGGAAGACAGAGAGGAGTGGGACCTCTCCATTGAAAAAACCTAAGGTCCCTCATTACGAAGAGCTGCTGTTCATCTTGCCTAGCAGGGGACAACGGCCGTAAGTATTAATGCCTATGTTTTAATTTCCCAAACCAATTCTCCTAGGTACTTAATGTTTTTTTTTTCAACAGAACTGCTGGCAATTTTCACGAGCCAGAGGCCCCTGCCACCCAAGATGAGCAGCAGCAGATAGAGAGGGAACCCACTCCTTCAACATCGACCCAGCATGAAGCGGAGGGGGAAGATCATCTTGCGGGATACTTGGTGGCCACAGACATGCCTCTGGGGGATGAGACACCTATCTCCTCACCCTTGACAGTGTCTCAGCGTGAGGCCCCCCCTGTGGCCACCCAGGTCAGTGATCCCGCCCCCCCTACCAGCACCTCTTCCACGCGGGTGCGCAGAAGGACCCCCCGGGTAAGGGAAAGGCAATTGGATGTGGAGTCCGAGGCCATCTCCCTTATCCAGAGGGTGGACGGCGATGACAAATTTGATTTTTTTGGGTACGCGTTGGCATCTTCCTGCCGCAAGATGCCAACAGATAGGCAAGATCATTTTATTGCCTTTTGTCACGCCGTGGCGGCAGACTTCTGTAACGCCCCCTCCCTGCCGGAACTCTGTGTTTTTCTTAGCCATTTCCGGCAGGACATACAGCTCCATATGGCTCAACTTTCAGGCGCGCCCACCACCGCCACCCACAGCCAACCCCAGTATACCACTTACCTTGCTCCTCCCCAGCCCAATGCTGACCGACAATGTTACCAAACATTTGACTCTTACCACCCTTGCAGCACTGGACAACATCCTTCGTGCTCAAACCCCACCACACCACCCCGGTATTACAATTTGTGGTTCACCTCTGGGTGATGTTGCCTATGTTTTGTTTTTGTTGCCAAGTTTAAAATTGTGGTAAATTCTGGTAAGGGATCCGTTGCTTTTTGATATTACTTGTTTTGTAATAAAGTTTTATTTAATTATTTGCTTTTTGATATTACTTGTTTTGTAATAAAGTTTTATTTAATTATTTCGTTACATTGTGTGTGTGTCTATTGTGTTTTTAATGTTTTCACACGAGAAACATTTCCGATACATCTACGGAATATGTCATAAATGTAAGGTGTGCGTACAAGACCTGGAAACGGCATCTGTCTTGACATTAATGACATATCTAGCGGATAGCTCATAAATGTCCCTCATGTGAAAACATGACATTATGCTTAATCCACTCTATTTAGGTTTTCTTCCTTCAGATCTGTATTGGGGTCCCGTTCTTAATTTCCATGGTAGTTTTCCCTCTGACCGGGACTATAAATAGATACAAAGTGACACTGTCATAAAACAGAGGTTTCCGTCTGCATCAACTTTGATTGATATGGTGACGGAGCCGGTGCCTGTGGTTTACATTTAGCTCTTTTGTGCATTGAATGACTGATGTTGTGCACAAATGAGCCAAACGTAAACCACATGCATCGGCTCCGTCACCTTTTCAATTAATAGTGATGGAGATGGAAACCTCTGTGTTTGTGTCTGCTCAGATGTGAACGAAGCATAAGGTACATTTCAGCAACAACACAACTGTACAGTGTCCTGGTCACACAGAAAAGACTTTGTCCACACGTATCCGAATTGCTGCGTATTTTCCACACAGAAATGTGGATGGGAAATACGCATCTGAATACAGTAGCAGCAAAGTGTATGAGATTGAACAAATCGCATACACACACTGCCCAAAAAATGAAAGCCGAACTTGACGTGCATGGCCTTTTTTTTTGGCCAATGCACGGCAATTTCTAATGTGGTAAGTCCACAGAATTTCTGCAGCGGAAAGTCTGCTGCTCTTGCTGAACAAATTCTGTTACGTGTGGACAAGGCCTTCATAGAAACGTAGCAGAAAAAAAAAACACAACACATGTATTACAAACAAAAATTTACTTTTAATAAAGTATACAAGGCCTTCACATCAAAGTCTAAGTAATCGACAGGACACAAAGCCGGAAGAAGAAACTTGATAGCAGGCTGGATGCTGAGAGATTGGATGGGACCCACGAGGAGAAACATCAATCCTGGACAGGCTGCTCTTCGCTGAGACATGCAAATTGCCAGGGCACGGCACCTTCGGGACTCATAAAGTAGTCCGCAAAGCCATCTCTCACCTGTACAGCACGGTTGGATGAACGGCCAAAAAAACAATTGCCAGGTATGTCGCGAAAAGCTGCCTGTTGCTCCTCGCCAATGTCCAAACTGTCATAGTCACGAGCATAGTTGTGGAGCAAACAGGCAGCTTTAATAACCATGTCAACTGTTCCGGGATCCAACTGCATTGCACAGGTGAAGACCCTCCACTTACTACTCATGATCCCGAAGGTACACTCCACGAAGCGTCGTGCCCGGCTCAGCCTCATGTTGAAGACTCTCTTCCGGGCATCCAGTCCCCTTCGTGGGTATGGGCGCAGCAGGTTGGTCATCAGCGGAAAAGCCTCATCCCCTACCATGACGAAAGGGAATGGATGCGTGGTACCCGGAAGAGGTCTTGGAGGGGGCAGAGTCACCTGATCTACCAGCACTCGCTGGCCGAATGTCGATGTCAGTAGCGCCCGGGAGTCCCCAGTACTGCCATAGGCGCCGACTTCAATAGCAACAAACTTATACGAGGAGTCAGCCACCGCCATCAGGACCACAGAAAAGTACTTCTTGTAATTGAAGTAATGTGATCCTGAGTGCGGTGGCTGCTTCACACGTATGTGCTTACCGTCGACGGCGCCTATGCAGTTTGGGAAATTGGCCACAGACTGAAAGCCTGCTGCTGCCCGCAACCAAGTCTCCTGGGTCGGACTGGGCATCGAAATCGGCTGTAAGTGCTGCCAGATCACGTGGCATGTACTACTCACAATTCCGCAGATGGTAGATTTACCAACCCGGAATTGCAGGTGCAGAGATGCGTAACTCTCCCCAGTTGCCAAAAATCTGAAAAAGAGAGAGAGAAAGAATAAAATTAGACCAAGGATCAATCGCGTATATACAAGCCTATCTTGACCATACCCAGTAATATACACATTGAATCGATGGTCAAGAAGGCAAAACACACAAGTTTTTTTTTGTTTTCTTTTGAAACTCACCGCAATGTGATTAGCAGCCTATGCGTAGGAGAGATGGCCTTCCTCATGGTGGTGTCCTGGCGCATCAAATGGCACTGCAGGATTTCATCCAGTCGATCGAATGCAGTTATTGTCAATCTGATGAAATCAAAAAACTTCTCAGGATAGCTGTAAATAAAAATAAAAAGTATGGATTAAGCATTTGTAAGTTATATTTAATGTAGTTTTCACATTCAGCCCTGCCAAACATAAATAACAGCCCCCCCTGGAGTAGACAGTGTCACAACCCACTTGTGGATAGCAACACGCAACTACCCCTTGTAGATAGTGCCATACAGATACCATTGTAGATAGCGACATACAGCCACGCCACCCAAAAAAAACTAAAAATATTTAATACTCATCTAGGTAATCAACTAAGCTGATCCACAACATCAAGACCAACGGGATCCTTGCATAGACCAGCGTGATGCGGTGATGGCATCACACCGCTAAAATGCTGGGATCCATTCTCTGCACATGATAAAGATGCAGTACAAAGATGTCCTCCCTGCTATACCATACTGTTCAATAGTATATGCGTCCAAGGAAGCACATACTATTCAATGTAGTGTGGCCATATCAGATGCTAGCGGCATCTACGGGCATGGGGGGGCCGGTGTTGGAGGACGGCACGGGCACCCTCATGCAGTGTACCCCATGGTAGTTACAACACCGCTAATGGCCTGGATGCCGTGGAATCACATCATCTATTACTACAATGGACATGATCATAATTCGCTCTTCACATATTTTTAGAATTGCAACTGCAAAATCAAACAAATCTCACCATCGCAGTTCTGCGTAGAGATGTCCAATATGTCCCCTCTGTGGCTGAAGTTCATTTATGGGGTGTACCCAGTACCGACGGTGCCGTTCTCTGCGTCGCTCTTCCTCCTGAAAAAAATGAAGCGTTGAACAGAAATGAATGCTTTGTCTAACATTTGATAATGCAGCGTAGAAAAAGTGTTTGTAAAAACGTACCTGACGCAAGCGACGTCGACGCACGACGTTGATCAACACCTTCATGAGGAGGCGCATCTCACGCCTCCTCACCTTTACTCGTGGCTGTGGTAATGCCACACTGCTGTGCTGCTCTTCATTTTGGTCCATAGCTGTTCTGTTTCTCCAACAACACTGTGTGTAATGGCAATTGTGAAGACTGGGAGGAGTTTTTTCCCTCTTGGGAAGTACAGCCTTTTCCTGTGGGATGTCTTTAAAAAACTGCTTCAAAAACCGCTTCAAAATCCGCGTCAAAAACCGCGTCAAAAACCGCGTCAAAAACCGCGTCCACTTGTAAAAAAACGCTCAGGTAAAACCTGAACTGATTTTGCTGGAGGAAATTCCTCCTGCAAAATACTCCGTGTGAACATAGCCTAAGAGTAATCACTGCTAAGGTCACTTCTAAACCCTTGAGTTGTATTACTATTTTTCATGGCTTCACACAGTTACGACAATACCAAAAAAATCACCTTTCCATCAAATGCGGCAAGGTTATCTCATTTTACTTTCCATTTTAAACAGGAATAAAATGTTTATAATCTTATAAAATAAAGAATTGATTAGCAAGTAAAATGTTGTAAAATGTATTATAAGAATGTGCCATTATCTATTATTTAGCCCAATCACAGGCATGCTGAGATACATAACCAACGTGGTACATCTGTAAATTGGTTAGAACATGCACAGACAAGGACGGCATTTCCATTAGGCATAAAAGCATGAGGAAGGGTGCCTACCCTTGGGGTCATGGCCAGATTACAGTACATACAATTGCCGTTAATCCATTACTTATATACAGTAACTGAGAGGTAGCTGTATGCTGTAAACACTAACAGAAGTATATCCTGTGGTACTGCAGTCAATCCCATCAATTTAATATTCACTGCTTAACATATTGGAAAACATTGTGTGCCAGCAGGCTAATTTGTAAGGGTATGTTCACACGCTGAGAGGCAGTTACGTGTGAAAAGACAGACTGTTAACAGCTGCCTCGTTTCACACGTAAAAGCTCCTCCTCGTAATTTACGAGGCATCTGAGACGCTCGTAAACCTTGAGCCTTGCTTCATTGATTTCAATGAAGAACGGCTCAAATTACGTGGCAAAGAAGTGCCCTGCACTTCTTTGCCGAGGCAGTAAATTTACGGGTCTTCGTTTGACAGCTGTCAAACGACGACTCGTAAATAACAGGTCGTCTGCACAGTACGTCGGCAAACCCATTCAAATGAATGGGCAGATGTTTGCCGACGTATTGCAGCTGTATTTGCAGACGTAAAACGAGGCATTATACGCCTCGTATACGTCTGAAATTTGGCCGTGTGAACATACCCTTACTGTGTTTAGCATACAAGCCTATTTATCCAGAGTCGGAAGAGTGGTGTGCTAGGGTACTTAAAAGTTACGGACTCTTTTAACATGAAAAAATATATATTTTTATATTTGTCAGAGGTTCCCTAGAGTTAATAAAGTTAAACGAAGTCTCAGACTTCAGTGTCCTTCCCTTCATTAATTCTCAGACCAGACTGATATTCAGTTTGCAACTTGCTCCTTGTTTCAGACTTTTCTCCTGTGAACATGTCCCTCCCAGTAATACATGCTAGATGCGAGTTCTGTAACTCCAGGATGCTGCTGCTTTTCTAGCTCTCATGTATCAGCACAGATTCTTCTCTGTACTGATTTCTCCCTCTACAGCCCATGAGAGATCTCTTGTCCCTTTTGCTGACAGACACTGATGCTTAGTGGTGTGTGTTCTCCTTCCACTTCCTCCCCATGCAGATACTGGGTACTACACAGCCAGTGTGATCTCTCACCCCTCCCTCTTCAGTCTGCTGTGCAACTCTCCTCCATGTCTTCACTCTGATATTGACAGCCTTTGTGATCTACCCTCTATGAAGACTTGAATGTTTTCCTCCCTCTCAACTCTTTGATCTGCCATGTACAACCACCTCCCTGCTGCTGTCTCTAACACTGAGAAAAGAGAGGGGGAGAGGAGAGAGAGAGAGAGAGAGAGGAGAGGAGAGAGGAGAGGAGAGAGGAGAGGAGAGAGGAGAGGAGAGAGGAGAGGAGAGAGGAGAGGAGAGGAGAGAGGAGAGGAGAGAGGAGAGAGAGAGAGAGAGAGAGAGAGAGGAGAGAGAGAGAGGAGAGAGAGAGAGAGAGAGAGAGAGAGAAGATTATTAGTCCCCTACAGGAGCAGTGTGCTGTTGTGTTTTTGTCAGAATTAGCAGCACAGACAGCTATGTACAGGAGATAAGCCAGGGCTGCACCATCCATGAGGGGGTGGCAGGCGGCGGCGCCACTGAAACCAGCCGCCACCACCTTCTCCTGCACTAATTGTACCTATGTCTATAGAACGCAGGTACAATTACATGCATAAGCGCTGAATGACAGGGCCCGACAATTCAGCACCTTACAATGACACTGATTGGCAGGGCAGAATGACTTGCCCCACCAATCAGCACCTTTCGATGACGCACAATGATTCCGTTGTTGAAAGGCGCTGATTGACGGGACAAGTAATTCTACCCTGCCAATCAGCGGCTTTCAACGATGCTAGCTGCACGATGACGTCATTGCGCCTCTACCGTTATTGAAAGGTGCTGATTGGCGGGGCAAGTTGTTCTGCCCTGGCAATCAGCGTCTTTCAACGATGCCAGTGGCGCGATGATGTCATCATGTCACTTGCACCGTTCATCCCCAGCAGACCCGCTCAGAAGAGAGCAGATCTGCATTGACACAGGACGGTATGGGAACGGGATCAAGGTGAGTATGTAAAGTTGTTTTTTTCTTTAAAAAGTGAGCGTCGCATTATCTACACGAGGGGAGGGCTATATGTTGAGCACAATACATGGAGGGGGCTATATGCAGGGAACTATGCACAGTGGGGGGCTATATGCAGGGAACTATATACAGGGGGCTATGTGAGGCACTATATACAGGGGGGCTATATGTGGGGCATTATATACAGAGGGGATATATTTAAGGCACTATATACAGGGTGCTATATGTGGGGAACTATCTAAAGGGGGCTATGTAGGGCACTATCTACAGGGGGATCTATGTAGGGCACGATCTACGGGGGGACACTGCCTATAGAGGGATATATGGGGGGCATTATCTACAGGGGGCTCTATGGGTTCACTATCTACAGGGAGCACTGTGTGTGTCATGCTATTATAATCAGGGACAGTGTATGGTGCAATTATAATTAGAGGTGCAGTGTATGGCATTATTATATTTATATTTAGGGCATAGTGTGTGGCATCATGATAATTTTATCTTTGTTTATAGGTGCAGAAATGTTTGAAAAGTGAGAAGCTGAAGTCATCTAAGCGGCAAACTGCAGAAACGGGCCGTGGCCGGGAGAAATCGTCATAGAGGTCTGGACCGGATGGAGAAGTAAAGAGAAAAAGAACAACTAGAGTCTGAGACGTCACCAGTGAGTCCCTCAAAATAAATGTTTATTCTGCCTCTAATCAGTAATGTAGTCATTGTATGATCTGCAGCGAGATGATGGGTGGTATGATTTTTTTTTTTTATAAAACCATTACCATTGTTAACAGGTCCACCATCTTTGTGCTCCTATTAAGCGCTGCCCCGGCAGGGCTTAATAGAAGCCTGTCAGAATCACGAAATACTGCAATATATTAGTATTGCAGTATATAGTGCAAGCGATCTAAAGATCGCTGGTTGAAAACCCCTAGGGGGACTAATAAAAAAAAGTAAAAATTTGTAAAATAATGTGGTTTCTTTATGTAAAAAAATACACTACCGTTCAAAAGTTTAGGGTCACTTAGAAATTTCCTTATTTTTGCAAGAAAAGCACAGTTTTGAAGATAACATAAAATTTATCAGAAATACACTCTATACATTGTTAATGTGCTAAATGACTAATCTAGCTGCAAACATCTGGTTTTTAATGCAATATCTACATAGCTGTATAGAGGCCCATTTCCAGCAACCATCACTCCAGTGTTCTAATGGTACATTGTGTTTGCTAACTGTGTTAGAAGGCTAAGGGATGATTAGAAAACACTTGAAAACCCTTGTGCAATTATGTTAGCACCGCTGTAAACAGTTTTGCTGTTTAGAGGAGCTATAAGACTGACCTCCCTTTGAGCTAGTTGAGAATCCGGAGCATTACATTTGTGGGTTCGATTAAACTCTCAAAATGGCTAGAAAAAGAGAGCTTTCATGTGAAACTCGACAGTCTATTCTTGTTCTTAGAAATGAAGGCTATTCCATGCGAGAAATTGCCAAGAAACTGAAGATTTCCTACAACGGTGTGTACTACTCCCTTCAGAGGACAGCTCACACAGGCTCTAACCAGAATAGAAAGAGAAGTGGGAGGCCCCGCTGCACAACTGAGCAACAAGACAAGTACATTAGAGTCTCTAGTTTGAGAAATAGACGCCTCACAGGTCCTCAACTGGCAGCTTCATTAAATAGTACCCGCAAAACACCAGTCTCAACATCTACAGTGAAGAGGCGACTCCGGAATGCTGGCCTTCAGGGCAGAGTGGCAAAGAGAAAGCCATATCTGAGACTGGCTAATAAAAGGAAAAGATTAATATGGGCAAAAGCACACAGACATTGGACAGAGGAAGATTGGAAAAAAGTGTTATGGACAGACGAATCGAAGTTTGAAGTGTTTGAATCACACAAAAGAACATTTGTGAGACGCAGAACAACTGAAAAGATGCTGGAAGAGTGCCTGACACCATCTGTCAAGCATGGTGGAGGTAATGTGATGGTCTGGGGTTGCTTTGGTGCTGGTAAAGTGGGAGATTTGTACAAGGTAAAAGGGATTTTGAATAAGGAAGGCTATCACTCCATTTTGCAACGCCATGCCATACCCTGTGGACAGCGCTTGATTGGAGCCAATTTCATCCTACAACAGGACAATGACCCAAAGCACACCTCCAAATTATGCAAGAACTATTTAGGGAAGAAGCAGGCAGCTGGTATTCTATCTGTAATGGAGTGGCCAGCGCAGTCACCAGATCTCAACCCCATAGAGCTGTTGTGGGAGCAGCTTGACCGTATGGTATGCAAGAAGTGCCCATCAAGCCAATCCAACTTGTGGGAGGGCTTCTGGAAGCATGGGGTGAAATTTCTTCCGATTACCTCAGCAAATTAACAGCTAGAATGCCAAAGGTCTGCAATGCTGTAATTGCTGCAAATGGAGCATTCTTTGACTAAACCAAAGTTTGAAGGAGAAAATTATTATTTGAAATAAAAATCATTATTTCTAACCTTGTCAATGTCTTGACTATATTTTCTAGTCATTTTGCAACTCATTTGATAAATATAAGTGTGAGTTTTCATGGAAAACACAAAATTGTCTGGGTGACCCCAAACTTTTGAACGGTAGTGTAAATATATTAAAAGTTAAAAAAAAAAACCTTTTCCGATTTTCTCTACAGAGCATAGTAAAAAAATAAATAAATATACATAATTGGTATCGCCGCATCCGCAAAAGTCTCTACTATTATAATATATCATTATTTAACCCGCACGTTGTATGTCATAAAACAAATAAAATGTAAACGCCAGAATCTCTATTTTTTGGTCACCTCATCTCCCACACAAACTGAAATAAAAAGTGATTATTGCATGTACGCCAAAACGGTATCATTAAAAACTACTGCTTATCCCGCAAAAAATAAGCCCTCATGCCACTTAATCGACGGAAAAATAAAAAAGTTATGACTCTTGGAATTTGGCGACACAAAATAAATTTTATTTTTTACACTTAGGTTTTTAATTGGAAAAGTAGTAAAATATAGAAAAAACTATATATATTTGGTATCGCCGTAATCGTATTGACCCACAGAATAAAGTTAACATGTTGTTTAAATTGCACAGTGAGTTCCGTAAAAAGCGCAAAAAACAATGGAGGAATCGCTGTTTTTTTTATTTTCTACCCCACATATATTTTTTTCCCAATAACTAGTACATTATATGGCACAATAAATGGTACTATTAAAAAACTACAACTTGTCCTGCAAAACTCAAGCCCTCATAGGACTATATCGACAGAAAAATAAAAAAGTTATGGCTTTTGGAACGTAGGGAGGAAAAAACTAAAATGAAAATCTGAAAAATGGCTGTGGCAGGAAAGGGTTAAAAGAGGCATATAAACATGCATGTTCCCAGAAAAGGGAACAATTTCTGATCCCTAGGAAATGAGAACCTACTAACCAACCCACTGATATGGCAGACAAAGCGGTTAAAGAGATTCTGAGAAAACACTGGAATATCCTCCAGATGGACAATGATATAAGAGAGGCTTTGACTCACATGGCACAAATAACCTACAGGACTAGATCGACGGAAAAATAAAAAAGTTATGGCTTTTGGAAGGTGGGGAGGGAAAAACGAAAATGAAAATCTGAAAAATGGCTGTGGCAGGAAAGGGTTAAAAGAGGCATATAAACATGCATGTTCCCAGAAAAGGGAACAATTGCTGATCCCTAGGAAACGAGAACCTACTAACCAACCCATTGATATGGCAGACAAAGTGGTTAGGGTATGTTCACACGATGAGAGGCATTTACGTGTGAAAAGACAGACTGTTAACAGCTGCCTCGTTTCACACGTAAATGCTCCTCCTCGCATTTTGCGAGCCGTCTGAGACGCTCGTAAATCTTGAGCTGTGCTTCATTGAGTTCAATGAAGAACAGCTCAAATTACGTGGCAAAGAAGTGCCCTGCACTTCTTTGCCGAGGCAGTCCATTTACGCGTCGTCGTTTGACAGCTGTCAAACGACGACGCGTAAATTACAGGTCGTCTGCACAATACGTCGGCAAACCCATTCAAATGAATGGGCAGATGTTTGCCGACGTATTGGAGCCCTATTTTCAGACGTAAAACGAGGCATTATACGCCTCGTTTACGTCTGAAAATAGGTCGTGTGAACCCAGCCTAAAAGAGGTTCTGAAAAAACACTGGAATATCCACCAGATGGACAATGATATAAGAGAAGCTGTGACTCCCATGGCACCAATAACCTACAGGAGGGGTAGAAGTATAGGGGATAGAGTTGTGCGTAGCCATTTAAGGAACCTGAAAAAAGAAGGTTGTTGGTTAGACAGAAAGATTAATGGCTGTTTCAAATGCGGACACTGTAAAGATTGTACATCTGTGCAAATAGCAAACGTTTTTGAAAGTGCCCATACAGGACTCAAGTATCCCATAAGAGATTTTGTTAATTGTAGCTCAAAATATGTTATCTACAAAATTACCTGCCCTTGTCCCTTAGATTATGTAGGTAAAACTACCAGGGACTGGAGAAAGAGAATTCTTGGACATCTAGGTGACGTTGCAAATAAAAGGGACAAACCTGTGTCCCGTCATGTTCATTTGGAACATAGGGGAGAGCTAAATTGTTTAAAGTTCACCGCTATAGAACTATTACAACCATCAATAAGAGGAGGTGACATTGATAGAATATTATTGAAGAAAGAATCCAGATGGATCTTTAAACTAGGGTCGGTTGCGCCAAATGGGCTAAATGAACAGCTGGACTACACATGCTTTATTTAAAATATGATCATCAAGTCTCTTAGAAATATACCTTTCCTTTGACTTGCATAATATAATTGAGACTTGTTATATAGACATAATCACGTACCAGGTCTTGTTTTGCCATTAAATATCCTTAACACTATGATCATATGATCAACAAAATATTCCCTATAGGAAATAAAACTCCTAAGCCAATGCTCTTAGACTAAACCACAAAGTGGTGGATGAGGGGCGGGGAGTTCTGATTCATGCCCATATGGCATCATTCTTTCTCGCTCCTCATCTATACCATTAGTCCCTCCATTGCTCATTGCTTCTCCATGCATTTTAGTCCCTCAATTATACGAGACAGGACAATCTAACTGCCTCTGTGTAGACCCGCTGTGGCCAACATCGCAGTGCTTGACTTACAAGCGCTGCTGTGTTAGGCAATTCAGCGAGGAATGATGTGCATTGCAGCCAATTATGAGCTACCACATCATCAATAGGGGGCGGAGCCTGTCAGTGCAATCCGTTACCTGGGGAACGTGTATCCACACTACGGGCGCTCAGAGGAATGCCACTTGGTGTGGATTCACTTTCCCTACATCTCTCTGTTTGTTGACAAGAGAGATTTCAATGCAAGGTTTTTGTGATGGGTGGAGGCGATGTTTTGTGTATGGTGAGTGTGCTTGGCGTTGACATGCCAGGTTTGTTATGTCGGTGCGTGTTCGACAAGGAGGGAAGCGAATCATCGCCTCCCGAGTTGTACACACCCCCAGACGTCACGGGTAAATGTCAACAGGAAGGAAGAGTGGAGTTACTGAGTTTAAAGGGACAGGGAATTTCCCTTTATTCTGACGTCAGACGCCAGGAACAGGCACCGATATTTGAAACCCAAATACTATGGGTGATTGATTCCGTGCAATTGCAACTGCAAGTATGCACTCTTTGAAAAGACAGCCATAATAACCTATCCACAGGATGGGGGATACATGTGTGATCGATAAGGAGAACGAGGACCGAAAGTTACCAGGAGCGCTGCATGAGAAGCTGTGACTTCCGCGTTTTGTGTCCGGCAGCTTCATAGAGATCAATGGGATGCGCGAGCGTCTCTCCATCGATCTCTATGGAGCTGCGGGACAGATAAGCCGGACACAGAACCCGGAAGTCCAGGAATCTCATGTAGCGCTCTGGGTGACTTTCGCTCCCCTGTTCTCCTTATTGCTGGGGGTCCCAGCTGTCGGACCCCCAGTGATCTCACATGTAGCCCTTATTCTGTGGATAGGGGATACATGTGTTTTATGGCAAACCCCTTTAACTAGTTAAATGCCCTGGTCAATAGCGACCGTGGCATTTATAGGGGGTTTTTCTATGAAGGACATTTATGACATATCCACAGGATATATGATAAATTTCAGGTAGATGCGGGTCCCACCTCTGGCACCCGCACCTATCTCTAGAATGAGGCCCCCTAAAACCCGTTCTAGCTTTCTGTGCTCTCCCGGACACTTGATTACATGTGGAGTTACTGAAACAGCGTAACTCTCGGAGCTATGCTGTTCCCGTAACTCCCATAGAACTCCCCAGGCAGGACCTAATAGGCTTAACTGTCAGATGAAGAATGGTAGTTGCAATACACTGCATTACATAAGTAGTGCAGTGTATTGTACCGGGAATCAGAAGATCGGGTCTTCAAGTCCCCATGTAAGTGTAAAAAATTGGAAAAAAAAGTTTAAAATAAATAAATAAATAAAAAGTTTTAAGTAATAATAACAATTATCGCCCTGTTTCCATGATTAAGACCTTTATAATTGAAAGAATTTTTTTATTTTTTTTAAAAACTACACATATTGGCCATTGCCGCATTTGGAACGGCCTGAACAAAAAAAAATATATCATTATTTTTACCGCACAGTGAACACCGTAAAAAAAAAATAAAAAAAAAACAAAACAATGACAGCATTTCTTTTTTTGGTCACCTTGTCTAAAAAGAAAAAGTAATAAAATGTGATCAAAAGGTGGCAAGTACCCCAAAATAGTACCAATAAAAACTCAAATTCGTTACGCAAAAAATAAGGCCACATTGATCTGGACTGAAAAAATAAAAAAGTTGTGGCTGTCAGAAAATGGCGACACTAAAACATGATTTTTTTAGAAAAGAGTATTTTTATAGGGTGAACACTGTAAAAAATAAAAAACAAAACAGTGCTAGAATTGCTGTTCTTTGGTTTCCTCGTCTCCCAAAAAATGGAATAAATAGTGATAAAAAATTGCATGTACGCCAAAAAGGAACAAATAAAAATTATAGCTCATTCCACAAAAAAACAAGCCCTCACACAGTCAATGGAAAAATAAGGCGTTATGACTCTCAAAACGCAATGATGCTAAATGATAGGTCAGACAAATTTTTACATCCAGTAGTTTTTCACTAAAAACCCCACATCATCATTTGCTAGAACCCACAGGTGGACCCGGTAGATGCAGCGGAAATGAGAACACCTTAGTGCATCATGCTGCTTATAGGGCTAGTGAAGAAGTCAAAGATTAGGCAATACTGGAGCACAGATATTTTGTATAATACCCGAACAACCTGGCCTGTGCATAAAAGATTGGTTCAAAGCGTTCCACACCAATCCATGGATTATTAATTTTATTATTCATTCACCCCATTATTACATCATCCTATTATGCCCTGATGCACTCCGTCCAGATTACATATACCCTAATGTAATCCGCCCAGCTTACATATACCCTGATGTACTCCGCCCAGTTTACATATACCCTGATGTACTCCGCACAGCTTACATATGCCGCCACATTATAAGCTGAAATACCAGTAATACCCCGAACAAAACTACTACCAAGCAAAACCTGTGCTCCAAAAGCAAAATGGCGGTCCTTCTGAGCCTGGCAGTGTGCCCAAACAGCAGTTTATGACCACATATGGGGAATTACTGTACTCTGGAGAACCCGCTTAACAATTTAAGGGGTGTGTGTCTCCAGTGGTACAAGCTGGGAACAACACATTGGGCACTGAAATGGCATCTGTGGAAAAATGGCAATTTTCAATCTGCAACATCCACTGTGCACTAATTTCTGCAAAACACTTGTGGGGTCAAAATGCTCACTACACTTCTAGATGAATTCCTTGAGGGATGTTGTTTCCAAAATGGGGTAATTTTTCAGGGGTTTCCACTGTACTGGTACCTTAACTCAATGCAATATGGTATCAGAAAACTAAACTTGTAAAATCTCCACTTCGAAAACCAAATTGCGCTCCTTCCCTTTAGAGCCTTGCTGTGTGTCCAAATAGCAGTTTACGATCACCTATGGGATATTGTCTTACTTGGGAGATATTGCCTGACAATTTTTGGGGTGTCTTTTCTCCTGTATTCCTTGGAAAGATGTTGAGCTAAAACTACATATTATTGGAAAAAATGTAGATTTAAATTTTCATGGCCCAATTCTAAGAAAATCCATAAAACACCTGAGGGGTCAAAATATTCACTGCAATCCTAATTTAATTACTTGAGGGGTGAAGTCTCGAAAACAGGGTCACATCTAGGGAATTTGTACTAAATTGGAACCTCAGGAAGCTTTGCACATCCGACATGGCACCCAGAAACCAATTCAGGAAAATATGCGCTCAAAAAGCCAAATGGCGCTCCTTGCCCTCTGCCGTCATGCCGTGTGTGTCCAAACAGCAGTTTGCGATCACATATAGGGTATTGCTGTACTCAGGAGAAAATGGACCATATATGGGGTATTTCCCTTCTTTGGAGAAGTTGCTTGTTGGGGTGCTTTTTCTCTTTTATTTGATGAAAAAAATTAAAAATTTGGAGGTAAAGCTACGTCTTAATGGAAAAAAATGGCATTTTTCATTTTCACTGCCCAATTCTAATAAAATCTATGGAATACCTGTGGGGTCAAAATTCACACTTTCCCCCTAGATAAATTCCTTGTGGGGTGTAGTTTCCGAAATGAGGTCTTTTTTTATGTGTTTCTTTTGTTTTCGCACCACAAGACCTCTTCTAACCTGACATGGTGCCTAAAATATAATCTAATAAAAAGAAGGCCCCAAAATCCACTAGGTGCTCCTTTGCTCCTGAGGTCTGTGTTTCAGTCCAGTAACACACTAAGGCCACATGTTGGATATTTCTAAAAACTGCAGAATCTTGGCAATAATTATTGTGTTGCGTTTCTCTGGTAAAACCTTCTGTGTTACAGGAAAAAAATGGATTCAAAATGAATTTCTGCTAAAAAAAGAAATTTATAAATTTCACCTCCACCTTCCTTCAATTCCTGTGAAACGCCTAAAGGGTTAAGAAACTTTCTAAATGCTGTTTTGAATACTATTTTGTGTGGAATAACTATATATCTTACAAGCAGTTACATTCAAATTTAGAAAAATGCAAATGTTTCTCAAAATTTTGGCATTTTTCACAAATAAGCAATTTATCAAACAAATTTTACCCCAAACCAATCCATCAAAATCTGTGATCTAAAAGCCAAATGGCGCTCCTTCTCTTCTGACCTTTGCCGTGTGTCCCAAACAGCAGTTTATGACCACATATGGGGTATTTCCCTACTCTGGAGAAATTGCTTTACAAATATTGGGGTGCTTTTTCTCTTTTATTTGATGAGAAATATAAAAAATTGGAGGTAAAGCTACGTTATTAGTGAAAAAAAAAAGGAAAAATTTAGAAAAATGCTTGGTGTTTTTCACAAATTAGCAATGATTTTGTCGACCCAATTTTACCCCTGACATAAAGTACAATTTGTCACGAAAAAACAATCCCAGAATCGATTGGATAGATGAAAGCATTACAAAGTCATTACCATATAAAGTGACACATGTCAGATTTTAAAAGTGGCTGCGACGGGAAGGGGTTAATGAAGATGAAGGGTCATGCTAAGAATTGGCTTTACTCACGTAAATGACGGGAGGCCAATGTGCTGAAAGGACAGTCATCAGCTTGAAAGATAAACATAACAGACACCAGCATTATGATTATTCTACAGACAAAGTGGCAGCCACATTAAAACACTTAACTTGACCTCCAGTGTCAGCACATGACACTGGCTCCTTGTGATTTTTAAGTCAAGAGCACCGTCTGTTATTTGGCTTCTTTGATGTCATGAGCACAGGTGCAGGGGATTTATCCTTAGCACCCACCACTACCTTTAATTTCCTTCAATGACATAATATCTGATTAACTCAGCATAACACATATTTCCTTGTCGTTTAATGATGTAAATATCTCTAGTTGCTCCTTCTGTATCTTGCAAGGCCAAGTGCTCCCCCAAGGTGTAATATTATATCCTTCCACAGGCCACTCTTCTATCCTTCAAGCCTTCAAACTTAAGAATATTTCCTCTTAGATTAGCAGGGTCAGAACAAAGGGAAGGGGTAGGCGACTTCCGTCTAGTGTTCCATCTGACAACTGATGATGGCGAGGACATAATTTCATCAATAAACAAGATTATGGATGGTCATGCCATCCTTTGTGTGGGGAGCGAATGTCGAATGACATACTAGCTGGTGTGGCACATTAAACTTACTAATCATCTGTGATCCCCAAGGAGGTGAGGTCCAAGGCTAGTTAAGAGGCCATCCATATCCTGCACTGCCTACTCAAATAATAGAGAGTAACAGAAGTGCTGTCCAATCTAACTGTACAGAGAAGTGTTCATTGGTTAATCAGCAGCCTTTTACTGTACCTTTGAGACTCTCTCACATAAACGGATTGCTGTGTTTGTGTGAGAGGGGAGCAAGAGGAGGCACCCTGTGGTGCTACCCAAACAGTAAAACATGCGGTCAGTGCCAGATGTATCTGCCATGTTTTGACTGGTCTGTGCATTTCCAATGTGGTACTCTTTAATGCAGTTAACACTTTTGCTGCCTTCTCTCTATATCACCCTTATTGGCATTTGTTATTTTAGAAAAAGTGTTTTGCCTTGTCATTTGTACTTGTAAGTTCCTTACACTTTTACCACTTTTCTACATTCCTTTCCTTGGTGAAGCACAAAATGCAAGATGCAGTTTATTTATAAATAAAGAGTGATATCTAATATTCTTTTAAGAAGAAGACATAAAACATAGGCTTTCTTTTACAGAAACAGCGCCACTGTCTGTTATTGCAGCTTGACCTTCTTCCATCACCTTTTTTCTATTTTCGGACAACCCTGTTATTAATTAGCAAATACAATTCTATACAATAATTACAATATATTTCAGATATACACTCAGTATGCAAACTAACATCTTAATAAGTATATGTCATGTCCATGGCCGCGGGCCGTCAGGTTCACTCACCTCCTGAGGGCCGCAGCCATGGGACTGCGAGCGCTGGCCCCAGTCTCCTCCTCAGGAGACGCCAGCGCTCACTTCCACTCACCTTGGCCGGGACCCGTAGGGTGCGCACGCACGCTCGTGCCCGCTCTTAAAGGGGCAGAGCGTGCACCGGACTTTAATGTGAAATCAGCCCATGAGTGCCCTGGAATATAAGAAGGGCCCAGCCCCTTGCTTCTATGCCTGAGCATTGTTTGTCGTATCCTAGTTTGTCTAAGCAAATGGTCTCCTAGTGTTTTTCAGTTCCCAGTGTTCCCTGTTCCTGTATCCTGTATCCTGTATCCAGTGCTATCCTGGTCAAGTGCCATGCTGTGCTGTTGTCGTGCTGTGCTGTATTCTATGCCTGCCCTACTACTCCACGCCTGACGTCTACCTACTGCCTAATCCCAGCCGAGCCTTTTCTTACTACTGTCCGAGCTGCCACAGGTACCCTATACGACTTATAGACTGTGACCTACGCCCTGTTGGCCAGCTGCCATACCGCCAAGGCGGTACGGCCCAGTGGGTCCACGGACCCTACGTGACAGTATAGTTTTTTATTTATAGTCAAACGTATCACATTCAAGTAACCTAAAATTTCCTTACTAAGGAATGTCAATTTCTATTTCTGATGAAGAAATGTGGCTAAAATAGATAAGGTAAAATGAGAAGAGCTGTGATGAAGTCCCAGATTTCAGTTCATCAGTTTAATTATGCCCGTTTCTTATTTTTGAATGATTATTTTCTAACTTCATCTGACACAGCACTAACTAGGACTTTGTTTGGCCTTGGGGCTGAAAATGTGCTTCAACACCACTAAAGCAACCCATGATATTTTTAATTAGATGTCCCATAGATGGCCGAGAGGGACAATGTCATGGTTTGATTTCTAAAGATCTAGGAGAAAATAGTGTATTTATTTGCATATGTCTATGCAGGGCATGCTCTTGTGTGCGTTGCTTGTTTCGCCAGAGGAACTAATAGGAATCTTTGAGTCACAGGAGGGGTGAGGATGCACTTAAATATTAAAATTGTGAACAAGTGACAATCAAGTATCTAGAACACTGATAGACAAATTAAAATATAGAAGTTAATTTTGGCCACTTTACTGCATTGATTTTATCTCAACAATCACATTTTTCTCTCTTCTCTGCTTTAAAGTCAGCTTTTAATCAGCTGAAGTGGGGTCACTGAGGATATATGCCTTTGTTATCCAGTAGAGTACTCGATTAATGTATAAAGTGGTCGCTCTGAGCTCTATTGATGAAGTCTGAAAGCTTGCCTTAATTAGACCTTTACTTGGTATCATGTTAGCGCTGTCTGCTATGCAAGAGGTTCATGCAATTTTGTCTTACATATCACTACTCAAAATATTAAATATAATATCTCGGATTGCAAATATCAATATCTCCTTTTCTTTGAACTTTAATATTGTCTTGTATTGGATTTCTACTAAAACACCAACTATATCTACCATGTAATTAGAATATTCCCAAGTGTAGAACAAATTTGGAAGAAATATTCTTACATTTCCATCATTGCATAACAGAAATTAGCTTAAAATATATACTGTAATATGTAATATATATGTGAATATATCATTATAATGTTGCTATATAGTATTCAAATTAGTACTAAAGATGCATACAGCCTGTATAAAAAACCCAGAGTTGCATTCAAAATTTGCTGCAATTATGTTAATGTTATATAAACTAGGTATTGAGCTAGAAAATAATGCATAAAGATTTCTGCTCTGAAGCCTTTAGTATTGTAAATGCAGCTCTGGACTGTGATAAAGACTGTTAGGGCATGGCCCCACGTGGCGTATTTCTTCCGCAACTGTCAGCATCAATGCCGCACAGAATCTGCGTTGCAGATTCTGTTGCGGATCTGCCCAAAATGTGCAGTAAATTGATGCGGAGTGGCCGTTGCGTATTGAGGTGAAAGTACTTCCCTTCTCTCTATCAGTGCAGGATAGAGAGAAGGGACAGCACTTTCCCTAGTGAAAGTAAAAGAAATTCATACTTACCGGCCGTTGTCTTGGTGACGCGTCCCTCTTTCGGCATCCAGCCCGACCTCCCTGGATGACGCGGCAGTCCATGTGACCGCTGCAGCTTGTGATTGGCTGCTACCGTCACTTAGACTGAAACGTCATCCTGGGAAGCCGGACTGGAGGAAGAAGCAGGGAGTTCTCGGTAAGTATGAACTTCAATTTTTTTTGCAGGTTGCTGTATATTGTGATCGGTAGTCACTGTCCAGGGTGCTGAAACAGTTACTGCCGATCGCTTAACTCTTGCAGCACCATGGACAGTGACTATTTACTGACGTCGCCTAGTAACGCTCCCGTAATTACGGGTGTACACACGTAGTCACCCGTAATTATGGGTGCACACACGTAGTCACCCGTAATTATGGGAGCCCCATTGACTTCCTCAGTCTGGCTGTAGACCTAGAAATACACATAGGTCCAGCCAGAATGAAGAAATGTCATGTTAAAAAACCAATACGCTCCGCAGCACACATAACATGTACATGACATCTGCGGACTTCATTGCGGAATTTTGAATCTTCATTGAAGTCAATGGAGAACTTCCGCAATGAGTCCGCAACCAGTCCGCCACACGTCCGCAATATCCATTGTATGCTGCGGACACCAAATTCCGCACCGCAGCCTATGCTCCACAGCGGAATTTTCCGCATCGTCTAAACGAACCCTACTAAAAAGCAGTGGAAGGCAATGGAGAAACGGGTCCGCTGTGGATTAACGCTGCGGAGTGTCTACAGCGGAATTCCAGAGCAATTCTGCCACGTGGGGCTTTGCCCTAACTAAAGGCATAACATGAAGCTCCTGGGCCCCAATGTAAAATCTGTAACAGGGCCCCCCACCTACAATGTGCTAATTTATAATACTGGTATCTACTTATTTGGCAGAAGTGCTTCAAGGCCCCTTCAGGCACCAGAACCTACGGTAGGTGCGACTGCTACCTCTCATCCCATATAGCTCTGTTCCTAACTGTCACTCAGGATCAGTAAATGAAAAGTAATGCAATCGATGCACACATTTCTTAACTTTTTATGTAGATTAATTGTAGATGTGAAATGTAAAATGTTGTTCAAAGTTGATCACACGCTTTAAGATACAAAGCTCTTGAAAGTCACTACAGGCAAGTTTTCACATACATTATACTATAAAACATATATAAAAACACACACAGAACTCTGTACATAATACTATCTCAGTATTGCAGCAGCAATGTACTTAGGGCCCCACAAGCACCCAGCGAATCCAGGCAAGTGCAGGGGCCCACTACCCTTTGGGGGCCCACTTGGCCGCCAGGTGCTTTACGCTGCCGTCATTGCTCCTCCAGGAGCAGAATCCCAGGCCAGAGCGTTGCCATCACTCTTGCCGGGGATTCCGCTCCTAGAGGGAACCCCTGACGTTCCTGCCCATATATGGACAGTGATATCACGGGCTCCTCCGGGACCAGAAACCTCGGCCAGAGCATTGGCTACGCTCTGGCCGGAGATTCCACTACTGAAGAAGCCCCTGGAATTACTATCCATATATGTACAGTGACGTCAGTGGCTTCTCCTGGAGTGGAATCCCCGTCTAGAGCGTTGCCGACGATCTGGCCAGAGATTCTGCTCCTAGTAGGAGCTCCTGACGTCACTGTCCATATATGATGCAACGTTTCAGCTGCTCAATGCAGCCTTGCTTGACAAAGGCTGCATTGAGCAGCTGAAACGTTGCATCATCTCTGTTTCACATATGGGAGAATAAATCTGGATTCTTGAAATCTTTGCTAGAGTGCTGCTTCCTTTTTGCATGTACATTGTGGGCATCCATCAGTCGGATCCCTGGAAGCTGGCACCCGTTTTGACCCTGTATGTCTAGTACTGCTGTGCTGCACACATTTCTACTTTTTTTTTACTGGTATTTATTGTGGAAGGGGAAAGAAGGGAAAGACTTGTGGTTCAATTGAACAATATAAAAAATAATAAACTTTATTTCTAAACAAATATTTTGAATATTTAAAATTCTTCTATTTTTACTTTTTTTTACTGTCCATATATGAACAGTGAAGTCAGTGGCTCCTCCTGGAGTGGATTCCCTGGTCAGAGCATTGGTGATGCTCTGGCCGGTGATTCCACTCCTGGAGAAGTCCCTGACGTCACTATCCATATATGGACAGTGAGGTCAGGATTCCTCCAGAAGAGGAATCCCCAGCCAGAGCGTGGGCAATGCTCTGTTTGGGTATTGCACTCCTAGAGAGAACCCCAATTGCGCTATCTACCGGAAGGGGGGCTGTGGCGCTCTCTACAGGGTGTGTGTGTGTGTGTGGAATTATCTACAGGGGGTGTGTGTAGCACTATCTACAGGTGGTGTTTGTGAGGTACTATCTACAAGGATGTGTGTGTAGTACTATCTGCAGGGTGGTGTGTGTGTGTGTGTGTGTGTGTGTGTGTTTGTGTGTGGCACTATCTACAAGGGAGTGTGTGTGGCATTATCTACAGGAGGCTGTGTGGCACTATCTACAGAGGGCACTGTGGCATCTACAGAGGGACTGTGGCATTATCTACAGGGGGCACTGTATATATGGGGGCACAAACTGGGGACCTAACTTCTATATGGGGACATAAAGGAGGTCTAACATATATGGGGGCCTAACTTCTATATGGGGGCACAAAATGGGGCCTAACTTCTATATGGGGGCACAAACTGCAGTTTTCTGCCATTTTACTGCCGCCGTGAGTTTCCCTCCAAAGGGGCCCATTAGGTCAGTGTCGTCCAAGGGTCCACATAAACCTGGAGCCAGCCCTGAATGTACTAGATTACTATTGGTGAAATGTGCCACTTGCTTGTTCATATGCATGTGATGAAAGATACTTAAGAGCACTCTCTTCCAGATGTCATATGATCATTTCACACAGGCTATCAAAATAAAGTGGGCACACTGTGCTTGAGAAGATGGGTTAAAGGAAAATTCTCCACATAATTATTTTCTCCCCGTTGTGATCAAAAACTTGCTTGTATGCAAATTATATTGTGTATTGCATTTATATTTATTTGTTTTGGCAGGTTGTTGCATTGCTATCTGACATACAAAATGCTGCTTTGTTGAACATAGTGTAGCTCAGTGCACAGGGAGATATAATCTAAAGAAGAGAATGGGGTGGTAATTCAGGAACTTTAGCCTGTACTCAGCAGTTTAAACCATCTTTGAATGAAACAAGGATTTTCATTTCTGAATATAGGGCACAGAGGGAGGCCCCATACTGTAATATTATGTTGTTTCTCAGGTGTTTAGCTAGTGTTAAAATAATGGAAAATGTGCGCATTGAAAACTTAATTGAATGCATATAACAGGAACATCATTATTGCTACCGAAAGAAAGACACAATTTATACAAGCTCAGGAGCGAGTTAGAGAAATGTATTCTTGTACTGTTAGGCTTTATTCGAACATAGAGTTACTGGAGGGATAATGGTGCATTTGAGAACCACACAAAAAAACATATATTTGATATGCAGCTTTTGGTACCATTGTAAAAGAGTTTTATTCAAAATAAACATTCAAGGAAAAGTTCATAGTACCAGTGGCATATCTATAGGGGTCGCAGCAGTCGCAGTTGCGACCAGGCTCCTAAGCCTGGGGGGCCACAGCCCCCCCCCCTTCCTCTCTCCACCGCAAACTGCACAAAACAATACATTACAAACTGTTGGTCGCGACCTCCCGGGGGGTCGTGTGAAGACCCCGGGTGGGTCGAGAGTCTTTCACCGAGGTCTCGGTTCAATTCAATGCTGGAGCAAGGAGCTGACGGCTCCTTGCTCCAGCATTCACTGTGCCCTGAGCGGCTCGACACAAACAGGCCCCATGTAAAGACGTCATTGCGCCAGTCTGCATCGTGTCACTTATAGCAAAGACCAAAGGAGGAGGAGAAGGATCCACCACCCAGCGTGGGAACGGGGATAGGTAAGTAATTTTATTAATTTTCTATTATGCAAATATGGCTGCATTATACTGTATGGGGGGCTGATATTGCGGGGGGGGGCATTATACTGTATGGGGGCTGATATGGTGGGGAGGCATTATACTGTATGGGGGGTTGATATGGCGGGGGCATTATGATGTATAGGGAGCTGATAAAGCTGGGGGAGCATTATACTGTATGGGCGCTGATATGGGGGGCATTATACTGTATGGGGGCTGATATGGGGGCATTATACTGTATGGGGGGGCTGATATGGGGGCATTATACTGTATGGGTGCTGATATGAGGGGCATTTTACTGTATGGGGATCTGATGTGGGGGTATTATACTGTATGGGGAGCTGATATGGAGGGCATTATACTGTATGGGGGCTGATATGGGGCCATTATTCTATATAGGAAGCTGATATGGAAGGCAATATACCGTGGGGGCTGATATGGGGAGCATTATACTGTGTAGGGGCAGCTATGGGGGCATTATACTGTATGCGGGCAGCTATGGGGTTATTATACTGTGAGGGGGCAGCTATGGGGGGCATTATACTGTATAGGGCAGCTATGGCAGCATTATACTGTATGGAGACAGCTATTGGGGCATTATACTGTGTGGGGGCATAATACTGTGTGTGGGGCAGCTATGGGGAGCATTATATTGTGTGGGGCTGCTATGGGGGCATTATACTGTGTGTGGGGCAGCCATGGGGCATTATACTGTGTGGGGGCATTATACTGTGGAGGAAGCTATGGGGGATTATACTGTGGGAGCATTCATAGGGGCTGTTGGGCAAGGCTGCTGGTCATAGGCACACGCAGGGGTCTTGGGGAGGGGTAAGGGGGACCAGGTTGAATTCTTGCACTAGGGGCCATGAGCCTTTAGCTACGCCCCTGCATAGTACCATTAAGATTAAAACTTAATTTCTCTTTAAATAAATGGAGAAAAGAAAACAAATCATGTTACATATTTAACCCTTTAATGATCGTTAATATGCCCATCTATAGCGGTTATTTAGGGGTCTCTAGAGTGCCATGTTTTTACTGAGCTCTGAAATAACAGCTGCATGAATAGTTTTTTAGAGTCTGTCTTCTCTATACGTAGGAGTACATTTGCTAATCCAAAATTTGCTTGAATTTTGGTTCAAATTGAGCCAAAAATCTAGCGCACATGCCGTGCGCCACATTATTAAGTGTTTTCGACACTTTTTGTTCCACACTAGACAGTTTTGTAAAGAGTCTATAAAAGGGGAAGGGACAAAGTGAATACGTAAAATGTGCCATCATTTTGGTGCAAAATAATGATATACAAGAAGCGAAACAAGAGGTGGCGTAAGAAGTAGAAAGTTTCTAATCTTCAGATTTACCAAGATACGCCAAATCTATCACACAGCATTTGTCACAGCGATACATTTGGCGTATCTTCTGCCTGTATTGTCGATTTTTAATCTGTCTTAAATTAAGACATTATTAATAAATCTGTCCCAGTGTTCAAATATGCACTGTGTATACAATTGAGGCAGCAGCAGTGTCGTGGCTACGTGATAGCCATGAGACTGCTGCCGTGACCAAGCTAACTTAGACCCAACAAAACCCTGATTTTATTAACTATAACATTACCAGGGTTGTTAAAATAAATCAACAAAATAAGAAAGTCCTCCAAAGGACATGCTGTATTAAAAGAATAAATCCAATAATTAGTATAAAAAAAGCTCAATAACTTCCTGTCCCCCAACTATTTCCAAACCTCTAGCCCCAATAAAGTTTCCCTAACTAGAAAATGTTATCTTATATCATAATAAACAGAGGACAATAGCGGATGATTATATTTTCTTTATGTGATAAAAAAGTGGATTTTTTTTTAAATTCGGTTTATTTATACTTTTCAGTAACATACGAACGGTAGAGTACAATCATAGTCAAGATAACAAAACAAGAGATCAGTAGGCACCATTGACAAAAACACTATGGAACATCAGTATGATTACAAAAGTTACATGCAATTTCACAGTTTGAGTCACAGATAAGCAACTCCATACACAATAGCAACATATCCCGCATTCCTGTTTTCAAATAATTGAGGAATAGCCACATTATTCAGATCTGCAGGCACCCGCACAGCTTTCCCAGAGGGGTAACCTACAGTACAGTTTGAGAGATTAAAGAGAACATTGTAACAGGGGAGTTATGCCAATCATAGATCATGTGTCAGCCTGATTCAGCATGTCCCCAGATGCACACCAGAAGGACCAAATCTTAACCCCTTAATGACCAGCCTATTTTAAACCTTGACCAAGGTATTTTTTACATTTTTCCATCGTCGCATTCCAAGAGCTATAACTATTTTATTTTTGTGTCGACATAGCTGTATAAGGTCTAGTTTTATTTTTTAATAGCACCATTTTGGGGTACATATTATTTATTTATCATCTTTTATTAACTTTTTTTTTGGGGGGGGGGGGAATTAAAAAAAACCTGAAAGTTTGCCACCCTTTTTTGCATCAAAAATGTATGCCGTTTACGGTGTGGTATAAATAACACAATAACTTTATTCAGCGGGTTGGTACGATTGCAATGATACCAAATTTGTATAGCTTTTGTATGTTTTACTACTTATAGACAGTAAAAACACTTTTTTTTTCCAAATTATTTGTTTCTGTATCTCCATATTTGAAGAGCCATAACTTTTTTATTTTTCCGCCGATGCAGTTGTATGAGGGCTTTTGTTTTGCGGGACGACTTGTAGTTTTTATCGGTACCAATTTGGAGTAGATGCGACTTTTTGATCACTTTTTATCCCATTTTTTTTAAGGCAGGATTCACAGAAAACAGCAATTTTTCCATTGTTTTTTTTTTTTTTTTACGGCGTTCACCGTGCGGGTTAAATAATGTAATAGCTTTATAGTTTGGGTCGTTACGGACGCGGCGATACCAAATATGTGTAACTTTTTTGCTTTATCTTGTTTTTTTTAATAGTAAAGCATTTTGTATGGGGAAAAAGTGGGTTTTTCATTTTTTTTCACATTTTTTTTATTAACTTTATAAAACTTTTTTTACTTTTTTACTAGTCCTACTAGGGGACTTTAATATGCGATCATCCGATCGCTTTTATAATACACTTTTATAATATCGCTTTTGCAATACTTTTGTATTGCAGTGTATTACTGCCTGTCCGTTTAAAACAGACAGGCATCTGCTAGGCCATGCCTCTGGCATGACATAGCAGGCATTCACTACAGGCAGACCTGGGGGCCTTTATTAGGCCCCCGGCTGTCATCGGAAACACAGACACTCGGCGATCTTATCGCCGGGTGTCGGTGGGAGAGAGAGGGAGCTCCCTCTCTCCAAAACAACTCAGATTCGCTATTGAGCACCGCATCTGAGGGGCTAAATGGGTGAGATCGATACTTATGTCGATCTCACCCGTTAGAGCAGGGATGCTCCCAGCCCTCAGCTACCTGTGGCAGCTGAGAGCAGGGAGATTTAACGGCTCCCTGCTCTGTTTATTTATTCTGATGCAGCACTGTGAAAAGGCGTATGCATCAGAATAAAGCCCATTAGTGGCCACTGTGAAAAGGCGTATTGGCAGTCACTAACGGGTTAAAGAATTTCTGCAGAAACTTTGGTAGTGGTAAAGCACCTTTTCATAGGGAAGTACTGCATTAACAAGAGTTTTCAATTCGGAAATGGTAGGGCTGGCGTCCACCATCCAGCAAAAGGCAATAGCCTTCCTGGCTAAAAGTGCCCTCAAAAAAATGTGTTGATGATGGACCACTGATCCTCATCCATAATCACAAACAAGCAAAAGAGAGGATCTAAGGGTAGGTTAACCCCTTAGTGTCTAAGCCTGATTTGACCTTGTGGACACAGCCTATTTTTGCAAATCTGACATGTGTCACTTTATGTGGTAATAACTCCAGAATGCTTTTGCCTATCCAAGCGATTCTGAGATTGTTTTCTCGTGACATGTTGTACTTTATGATACTGAAAAAATGTAGTCGTTAAATTCAATATTTATTTGTCAAAAACACCAAAATTTAGAGAAAATTTGCAAAAATCTGCATTTTTCTAAATTGTAATGTATCTGCTTGTAAAACAGATAGTAATACCACACGAAATATTTACTAGATAACATTTCCTATATGTCTACTTTATGTTTGCATCATTTTTTGAACGTGCTTTTATTTTTCTAGGACGTTACAAGGCTTAGAACTTTAGCTGCAATTTCTCGCATTTTCAAGAAAATTTCAAAAGGCTATTTTTTCAGGGACCAGTTCAGTTCTGAAGTGCCTTGAGGGCTCTATATATTAGAAAGTCACCTCATTTTGAAAACTGCACCCATAAAAGTATTCAAAACAGCATTCAGAAAGTGTTTTAACCCTTTAGGCGTTTCACAGGAATTAAAGAAAAGTAGAGGTGAAATTTACAAATTTCATTTTTTTCTTTGAAAATTCATTTGTAATACATTTTTTTCTGTACCACTGAAGGTTTTACCCAAGAAATGCAACTCAATATTTCTTGCCCAGATTCTGCAGTTTTTAGAAATATCGCACATGTGGCCCTAGTGCGGTAATGGACTGAAACACAGGCCTCAGAAACAAAGAAGCACCTAGTGGATTTTGGGGCCTCCTTTTTCTAGAATATATTTTAGGCACCATGTCAGGTTTGAATAGGTCTTGTGGTACCAAAACAGTAAAGACCCCCCAAAAGTGTCCCCATTTTGGAAACTACACCCCTCAGGGAATTTATCTATGGCTATAGTTAGCATTTTGAACACACAGTTTTTTTGCTAAATTTATTTGAATTAGTATATGAAGATGAAAATCTACTTTTTTTGTGAAAAAACTTAGAAATTTTACATTTTTACAAGGAATAAAGTAGAAAAAACACCCCAACATATGTAAAGCAATTTCTTACGATTATAGTAATACCCCATATGTGGTAATAAGCTGCTGTTTGGACCCACAGCAGGCCTCAGAAGAGAAGGAGCACCATTTGGATTTTGGATTTCTGATTTTGCTGGAATAGTTTTCAGTGCCGTGTCGCGTTTGCAATGCACTGAAGGGATGAAAACCGTGTAAACCCCCCAATAGTGACCCCATTTTGGAAACTACACCCCTCAAGGAATTTTTCTAGGGGTAAAGTTAGCATTTTGACCCCACAGTTGTTTTGCTGAATTCATTGGAATTAGTCTGTAAAGGTAAAAATCTACTTTTTTTTCTGTAAGAACTTAGACATTTTAAATTTTTACAAGGAATAAAGGAGAAAAAGCACCCCAACATTTGTAAAACAAGTTCTCCTGATTACGTAAATACCCCACATGTGGTAATAAACTGCTGTTTTGACCCACACCGGGGCTTAGAAGGGAAGGAGCGCTATTTGGCTTTTGGAGCTCAAATTTAGCTGGAATAGTTTTTGGGTGTCATGTCGAATTTGTAAAGCCCCCTAGGGACCGAAACAGTGGAAGCCCCCAAAAAGTAACCCCATTTTGGAAACTACACCACTTAAGGAATCTATCTAGGGGTATAGTGAGCATTTAGGCCCCACACGTCTTTTGCAGAATTTATTAGAATTAGGCTGTGAAAATTAATATCAACATTATTTCCACTAAAATGTTGAATTTTTTCAATTTCACAAAGGATAAAGGAGAAAATGCCGCCCAACATTTGTAAAGCAATTTCTCCCGAGTATGGCAATACCCCACGTGGACATAAATGTTTTTTCATTAGAAAGTAATTAACCCTTTCTGAACTGATCCATGTTTTTCTTTTTTCTTTTTCGTTTTTCCTCCCCGCTTTCCGAGAGCCACAACTTTTTTATTTTTCCGTCAATAGAGCGGTGTAAGGGCTTATTTTTTGTGGGACGAGCTGTTGTTTTTAGTGGTACCATTTTTTGGTACATAAGACTTTTTGAGCACTTTTTATTAAATTTTTTGGTAGAGCCAAGGTGACCAAAAAACTGAGATTTTGCAGTTTAAAATTCTTTATTTTTCACGGCGTTCACCGTGTGAGTTAAATAATGGTATATTGTAATAGCTTGGACTTTTACGGACGCAGCGATACCAATTTTGTGTATATTTTTACATTACTTTAGAGAAAAAATGTGAAAAGGGGTTCAACATCGAACGCCGCAATTAAGGGGTTAACTGCCGAAATCAGCGGCGATGGGCCGCTGATCGGCAACGGGGAATGCAGGGCAGACACCCTGCACAGTTAGGTGTAGCGCCGCGCGGCGGTTAAATGTCAAAGCACAGACGTAACTGCACGTCAAGGTGCGCGAACTTACTGCTCACCTCGACGTACAGTTCCGTCAAGGTGCGCTAAGGGGTTAAAGGGAATGTGTCGATAGAATTTTTTATTTTTTTTTAGTTGAACAATTATTATTTAAGTGATTACACATTGTTTTAATTTTATTTTTATTTTTTCACAAGTCAGGAAATATAAATTAGATTCTAATTTATAACATTTCCATGTGCTGGTCACTAGAGGGAGCAGTTCCCAAAAATGCATGCATGGTCAATGTGGTAAAGCAACCTCATTGCTTTATGCTGCAAATTTGGGGTTGACACACTCGCTCTAGTGTCCTCACACAATCCCCCCTCCCTTATTCTGGATAGTGCCAGGAGAAGGAGGGGGTTGAATCTTCAAACCTGCTACACTGTGTGCCGCCATTTTCTGAGCGACTGCACAGTGTAAGAGGATTAGATATACTGTCTGCTTAGCCCTGTAACAAGAACATACACGAACATAATACACACAAACATAATACACACATCACATACACGAACATAAATTACCTGCTCCTGCCGCCGCTGCCATCTCCGCTCCTAAGGCCTTGCGCCTTCGCTTCCTTGAACATATGGCCGGAAGCCGCGGCCGGAAGTCTTCATCTTACTGTCCGGCAGAGGCTTCCGGCCCACATGAGAACGGCGCCGGATTTCGCTCTGCTAATGAGCTTAGTTTTGGTCTGTGTGGGAGCGGCGCATGCGCCGTTCCCACACAGATGGTGTATGCTGCAGAGAATGGAACGGCTCCCGTTCGCATTCTCTATGGGGATGTATGTGCCGTATTCCATCTCTGTATGTGTCGTTAATTGACACATAGAGAGATGGGAAAAAAAAATGGCAGCCCCCATAGAGAAGTAAAAGTAAGAAAAAAATTAAAAGTAGAACACAAGAACACAAATAAATAAAATGTATTTTAATATCATACTAAAAGCATTATTATAAAAAAAATAAAATAATTCATGACACCTTCCCTTTAAGCCCCAGGATATTGCTTAAACATAGAAGGAACTCAGTCCAAAACTGGCAATCGGCACGCAAGCCGAAATCATATGTCAAACTGAGCACCCTCCTGATGGCATCTGGGACATTTAGAATGAGTGAGGACACCTTCGCTACACAGTCTGTGAAGTTGAAGGTAGGCCAATGGGTGATGTACAGTTGAGTGAGCCTATTATTGGCGGCAGATGATACCAAGGCATGAGACGACAGCATATTACCCCAGTTGTCTTAGTCTTAGAAGGGATCTGATCTCTTCATTTAGATTGAGCCAAATCCAAGTCTCGTATATTGTACGTGTAATGGCACTATACAGGAAAGATATCATCCAAACCTTAATATTCCCAGTAATGAAATCTAATATTGATGGGGAATGCAGTGAGTGGATTGGGTAAACAAGTGTCGATCAACAGGACAGCGCTTTGATCGGCGCTCGTTTGTTCCTTTCACAAGGAGCTATGTTTGGGAACGAGCGATCGTTACTACTATCCTCATACATTTCTATCATTTCAGCAGCACCTCTCCCTGTTCATACAACGATAATATTTCTTGAAGCATAAACGATACAATCAGCCAATGAACGAGCTGGTTTACACAGGGCAATGATCTGTGAACACTCCTTTGCCCCATAATTGGCCCATGTGAAAGGACCTTAAATAATTCAATAAAAAACCTGGTGGGACAACTCATGTCCACTGCGTGACTCGGGATACAGGACTGGCCTCGGGATACAGGACTGGACATGAATATAGGATAGCAACGGACACAGGTTACAGGGAACAGGATACGGAACCTTCGCAGACTTACTCTGTGTTTGTAATAACGTTGCTAAGGCATTGAGGAAGTGGGTAGAGTTCCTTAAATGGTCTAAGGTGTGCTGGGATAGGCTAGGGGCAATATTCCAGGTGTGCGCACTGGCCCTTTAAGGGCTGGGACAAACGCGTGCGGGCATTGGCCGGGGAAGGAGGAGAAAGCAGAGCATGCCGGTGATGCGGATAAGTAAGACCTGTGGCTGCCGGCGCTACAATATCTATACTAAAGTTGGTAAAAATTAAGCCATGACTCTAGTCTCATGTGCCAATTGAGTAATACCCAATGCCTCCCAGAACTCATGGCCCTGGAGAAGTAATTAATTAAATGACGGATTGTTCCAGAGAGGCCAGTTCGTCAAAGGTCTCTCAATATGATAGATTTTTTTAATGAAAGTCCAAACCTGCTTAGCCAGCAAATATTGGGAGTTAGGCAAGCTCCCCAGCTCCCAAAAACTGCTTCCAGGTACAAAATTCAAGCTGAACATACTCACAGGACCTTTTAACATGCATTTATCCCCCTTGTATCCCATGGGAGAAAACCACGGACCCAGATACTTAAGTTGTGAAGCCAAATCGAAGGCAAATAAATTAAGGTGTGCCAGGCCTTCAATGTTTTTGTATCTTAGGAAGAACACTAGCACACTATCCAGAGTCTTTAAAAATGATCGAAATGTAGTTACCCATGTGTGCTGAAGGGTGTATCGAAGCTTGGTAAGAATTAGAATATTCACTAGGCTGATCTGTTCCACCACAGATAAGGTAATTTCTTCCAAATATTAGTTTTCTCCTTGATCCATGTTAACAAGGGGGGTAACGTTTTTCTCTATGAACCATGTGCAAGGGACCCCTCCCAACCCCATGTCAGATCTGTTATTATCAACATTGTTTAAAACGGACTTGTTTCATTTAATAAAAAGGTCAGAGTATTGGCCAAATGCATCTATGATATCAATAGCAGCTGTTGTTAAGGAGGGTCCTGTATCAAAGAGAAATAGTATTAGGTCATCAGCATACAAGGCAAATTTTGAGTAACCTCCATTACAGGAGAGGCCAACAACAGTAGGGGAGAGTCAGAGGGATAGCATCAATATAGCAAGAGCATAAATGGTGGTGAAAGGGGGCACCCCTAATGTGTACCTCTATGCAGTCGGAAAGTAGCAGACAAACAGCTCTTGTAAGCACTCTAGCCTCACTGGAGGTATATAATTTCTGGGTCCACCTACAGAAGTCAACCTACAGAAGTCAGAGCCAAAGCCAAGACCTTCCATACATGCCCACAAGAATTCCCACTCTACGGAATCAAAGCCCTTAGCCGCATCCAGTGAGACCAGGTCCCTGTTCCCTAGCACATCGTGGGTAACCGAGTTGTGTATATGACTTGTACGGAAGTTTATGAAGGTGGATTTGTTTGGCATAAAGCAGTTTGGTCGTTATAAACAATGGTTAACATGACCTTGTTAAGCCGCAGTGCCAGCCCTTTAGCTAAGATTTTACAGTCACAAATGTTTAGGGAAATGGGTCGATAAGAATCACAATCTCTGGTGTCCTCCCCGGGCTTAGGTATCACCACTAACGTGGCCTCATGCATAAAAGGTGACAAACAACCACCATCAATATTCTGTAAGTTATATAAAGCTAACAGTTGGGGTGCTAGAGCATCCTGGTATTTTTATAGACATATGGAGACAGTCCATCAGGGACCGGATCCTTATCAGAACGCAAGGACGCAATAGCCTAGACTTTATCCTCAATAGTTATGAGGAATCCAGCATGAATATATGTTCCAGGGAAAATCTCGGGCATAAAGAAACCTGAATATATTTTTTTATGTCCCCCAGGGAATTGGAGTTACTGGAGGTGTGCAGGAAATTATAAAGGTTCTGGAAAGCAACTGATACAGATGCAACCGATGTACATTGATTACCCATATTATCATTGACTGCTAAAATAGATGAAAGGGAGTTAGAGGAACTAGCCATATATGCTAGCAATTTGCTTTGCTGATTGACCAGTTTGAAAAATCACTCTTCATAAAATATCATCTTCTGTTTACTCTTGAGATGCAACACTTGGGTATAAGACCTCTGCTGCCACGTCCAATTAGCTAAATGACATTCTGTAAGGTTAGTGACATATAGCCATTTAGCCTCCACTATACTCTCCTCAGCCGATCCCTCAGCTCAGCCATTCACAAGTAGTGTTTCACAAAAGAGACAGAGGAGCGTAGGCAGCCCCTTAAGATACGCTTTGGTGACATCCTAGGACAGCACATCCTCCTTTAGAAGAAGGATTAGCAGATGAAGATGATGATTTACCCAGTACGGGGATGGGAACTGTGATATATAAAAGTGTGAAATCTCCATCCACGAAACAACGAGGCTAAATTACTATCCATGGTCAGTAGCACCATATTCAGCCTCTTACCCAGCACAGAACTCACCCCCCAGAATCAGGAACGTTACCCCAGGACATCCCATTCACAGTGACATTAGGGACCATAAAATTACCCACACAGAGGATCAAATGATCTAGATAGTCCAGCACAAACAGGAGAGCTTTTATCAGCAGTCCTATATGCAGGTCAGAAATATATAGCGGCCCTCGGGGTCTGACAGAACCTCAGTCCTTAACAGTGTAAGGTATTACGAAACAATAGTGCACCACCCCTAGAATAGCTGGTGTGATAGGAGCGATGTATCCAGCCAACCCAACGCTTCCAAAGCGCACCAAATTGCTGTGGAAGATGATGTGTCTCTGCTTGTCATAGAACGTCCTGGGGATTGGTTTAGACAAATGGGAAAACTAGGTTCCTTTCATCTGGATTATTCAGGTCCCGAACATTCCATACCATAAATTTAAAGCTGCTTAGCGACTTCCGGTTCCGGCGCTGGCGATGCAGGACGCGTGTGACTGAGCTCTCGCTCCCGACTAGCCTGCTCATCTGCAAAAGTCACTTCGGTGGCGAAAAACAGCTCAGTGACACCGGCCCTTCGCACAGGAACGTACCCAGGGGTATATGGAAAGATATCTCCTCCGGAGCGCACACAAGCCAGCCATGGAGGATCGAGCCGCGGGTGTGGACAGGGGAGGTAAGGTGGCGGCGTTTCCCGTCACTACTCCCCCGCTGTATTCACAGGATGAGGAACTGCTGCAGCCCCAGCCCATGTCCCCAATTTCAAGCCAGGCAGAGACCATAGCCTCTTTGCAACCAGTACCTGTGGATTATATAGCACTAGCCCATGAAGTGGCTAAGCGGATAGCCCCTGACCTGAAAAAAGCGCTGGAAAAAACAGTGCAAGCATCTCTTACCCGCATGCATGCGGATCTGGCACAAGTAACGTCCAGGACTAATGAATTAGAGCAACGGTAACGCTGCTAGAGGATGAAAATGAACGCCTGCAGTCCAAACTTAAAGCGGTGTTGTCTAATACCACGCAGTTGGGAGACAAAGTAGAGGATCTGGAAAATCACTCCAGGAGGAGCAACCTGCGAATTGTGGGCCTGAAAGAAGCGGTGGTCCCTTCTGAGTTGCAGCGTCTATGTGAGAGATCATTGCCAGCATCATTGGGCCTCCAGCGTCCATGTCGGGTGGAAAGGGCGCATAGGGTGGGGCCAGACCCTAGAAATCTTCCAGCAGCAGACAACAGCAGCAGTTCGTATCGCCCCAGACAAGTCATCTTTAAACTGTTGGATTACAATGACAAGGTGGCACTGATGAAGGCATATCGCAGCAGAACTCGGCCCTTGGAGATAATGGGCATGAAAGTGCTACTTTTCGAGGACTATTCTACGGAGGTCGCGAAACGCAGGCGTTCCTTCAGCAAGATTTGTACCGAGCTGTTCCAAGCGAAAGTACGTTTTAATCTGCAATATCCAGCCATCTTGCGGGTGTTTCAAGCCAACGGCCGGACCACGACATTCAATACAGCAAAAGAGGCGGAGGACGCGCGGGCAGAGCTATGTGGAAGCCGCTCCCCGCACGAGGAGCAACGCAATCCAGAACACAGCCCACGTCGCAAGCCGAGAGAAGTCGGAAGGAGTCGCTTGGATATGGAGAGGACCTGGGCAGAAGCTTTACTACCCACGCCCGGAAGAGAACGCGGAGGAAGATCCAGGAACAGAGGGGATTCTCCGAAGCCGCAGAGATGGTCACGGGGCCGCACCAGGTCCACGTCTCCTGATTGAAGAGCGAAGTTTTTATAGGACCTTTATGTCTTAGAGAGAGGGTTCTGAGGACGCTGTAGACCACTGGCAGGTTCCGATCCGATCTTGAGCAGATAAGTTGCCAGTTATTGCAGATAATGCTTGATGATTGCATATGTTTGTTTGTTACTACAGCATTTTAGTCTGTTGTCAAATGTCCTCAGATCAAAATGTATGCATACTGATATAATGCTGTATTCACATTGCAGGGGGTTGGAATCAGAGTTAGGGCCTGTTCTAAGTTATAAGCACGCTTACTGGTGGGATACTCTGAGAGTTCCACAAGGTCGGTTCTCTCCTGAAGGGGTTTATTTGGGTAGCTGTTTGGGGCAACGTTGAAGTGAAGCAGTGTTCAGGTCGATATGGCACGTGGTAATCTGAGCGACAGCTGAAGGGCGTGACCCTTTGATAGAAGACCGAGTATCGGCTGCAAGAAATGGTTGGTTGGCGAAGGGCTGGTGCAGCTTGATCATGATAAGTGATTTGTAATCTCGGCTACACAGGTCTGGGAGGGAGGGGGAGGGAGGGACGTGTCAGTGCACAACAGAAAAAAGTGAAGTTTCCTATGCCAATGTGTACTAGGGGGGTGACCGCCCTTGGCACAGGCGTTTTTTATATTCCTTTTCAACAAGGTCTGTTGGCTTTGAGTTGGAGTTTAGCTTTGTTTGATATTCCGTGTTCTGGCCATGTTTTCTATGTTTATACATGGCGATTAGGGAAAGATGGATCCGACTCCCCGAACCGATCACGGCTTTTTGACACCTTAGCTCATCTTAGACATAGTCCAATAACATGAAAATAGTCTCATGGAATGTTAAGGGCCTCAGATCCCCAAAGAAACGGACCAAACTCTTGCGACATATGAAGAGATTGCATCCAGATGTAGCCCTGTTACAGGAAACTCACCTTACCGAGTTAGAATTTAAATATTTACAAAAATTCTGGGTGGGCCACGTTTTTGGCTCGCCGGCAAGAGATGGCAAGGCGGGAGTTATAATATTGATACATAAAAATTTTGCTTTCACATTGGTGTCCCAGGAACGTGATGATGAGGGGCGTTGGGTCCATCTAGTGGTGGAACATGCAGGGGAAACTGTTAGTATCCATAATGTCTATGGGCCAAATGCGGCCAGCACAGGTTTTTTTGACCAATTGGAAGCCCAACTCCAGCAGGATCACACTAAATTATTGATATTAGGGGGAGACCTTAATACTGTAAGGTCCTCTAGGGAAGATAGAAGTGTAGGGGCTACTTCACAGAAACAGAGGGATAGGATCTTGCCGGATTTTTTAAGACACACTGCCCTGGCAGATGCCTTGGAGGAGTTTACATCCTGATGCTAGGGAGTATACTCATTTTTCGCACGTACATCAATCGTGGTCGCGTATTGATTACTTACTGGTGAACGAAGCTTGTTCCCGCAGATTGCGCGACGCGACGATAGAAGATCTTGTCATCTCTGACCACTCCCCGATTACCATTACTCTGGCTGACACAGTAGCTAAGGGAATGGATTTTATATGGAAGTTTCCCTCATTTCTGGCGACGGACGAAGACTTTTTACAAAAACTAAGGGGATGGGGGACGGAATTTGAAGGGGATAATGCGTCACACCGTACGGACCCGTCGTTGTATTGGCGTACAGCAAAAGCGGTAATTCGCGGGAAAATTATACAATTTATGGCCAATCTGAAACGTAAGACCACTGAGGGGTACAAGACGGCAAGCGAGCGATTAAGGTGTGCATATACGGCATTTTTACAACATCCGTCGGCGTCTCTGGGGGAGGCATGGAGTGCAGCCAAGCAACAATTTGATCAATGGCTAGATAAAAGAGAAAGCATTTATCGGTCTCAATTTGATGCTGACCTTATGCGCTTTGGCAACAAAGCGGGCAAATTATTAGCACGCCTGGCGAGGGGGAGGTATTCACCGTCACACATTGTGTCCCTTAGAGACGCCGACGGAATCCCTACAGCGGATCCGAAAAAAATTAACACTATTCTGCGTACGTATTATCAAGCCCTTTATTCGGACACGCACATTGACCCCCAAAAAGGTAGGGAATTCTTGGAGAAGGTAAAGTTACCTGGGCTCACGCAGGAGCAGAACGATCTGCTGAGCGCAGAAATCACGGTGGAGGAACTCACGAGCACAATCAGGACCCTACATAACGGAAAGGCCCCGGGGCCGGATGGGTTCACGGGAGAATTTTATAAGTCACTAAGAGAGGAAGTCAGCCCCACTTTAGTGGAGTATTATAATATTTTACTAAAGACCGGTATTTTCCCAGCGGAGGCCAAAATAGCGCATATAAAGGTGCTGCCCAAGAAGGGGAAAGATCCTCTTGACCCGGGGTCATATCGCCCGATCTCATTGATAGATCAAGACCAGAAGCTACTTACAAAAATCTTAGCTAACCGCTTGGCCATATATTTGCCAGCATTGGTGGGGAAATCTCAAGTGGGGTTTGTAAAGGGTAGGGCGGCAGTGACTAATCTGCGTAAGGTGTTGACGGTCCTAGAAACAGTAAGGCACGATCCTCAGCCAGGGGCCCGACCGGCACTCTTGGCGCTAGACGCAGAGAAAGCTTTTGATAACATACAATGGGAATGGCTGGGGATGGTGCTGGATAAGATGACGATCCAGGGAGCCTTTCGGATCTTTTTGAAAGGGGTCTATAATAATCCCCAAGCGCGCATCTACTCCTCAGGGTTTTTATCGGCTCCCTTCCAATTGCATAAAGGAACCCGGCAAGGATGCCCACTGTCGCCACTTTTATTTAATCTAGCACTGGAACCTATGGCGGAATATCCCCGGTGAAACAATGCATAACTTATCTAGGCATTAAGATAGGGAAGGGGCCTGAAACTCTATATGGTCTGAATTATCCACCGCTGTTCAAAAAAATACAGGCGGAACTCGCCAGATGGCGCCAGTTACCTCTATCCCTGCTGGGGAGGTTCCACCTAATCAAGATGGTTAGTTTCCCCAGACTGTTATATCCCTTTCAAACGCTCCCGCTCTTGCTGAAACATGGGGATGTCTCCAAACTGAACTCCGCATTCACAAAATTTGTATGGGCAGGAAAGAGGCCTCGTATTGCACTTACTAAACTCATGATGGGCAAGCAGGAGGGGGGACTGAAGTTTCCCAACATTAGGGGATACAATGTGGTATGTCTTTTTCGTCATGCAGTGGATTGGCTTCATGAAACGAGCCATTATTCCAACTTAGAGCTGGAAGGGGAGTACGCCTCACCCTGGAACTTAAAAGCATTATTGCATTGTAGAGTGGCCTCCCTTCCGTGCCGTCTCAAAACCTCCATTGTCCTGAGAGACACAGTCCTGGCCTGGAAAGCGGTTCGTAAATGTTTTGGCTTGCCTCACCTGCTCTCCAAACACATGCCGCTGTGGGGACACCCGGAGTTCCTGCCGGGAGTAGACAGTAGGAGTAGATTCGCCTCTTGGGGGGAAGCAGGTATTAGTAACACAGGGGATCTTATGCATAAAGAGGAAAGGAGATGGTTAACAGGTTCGGAAATCAGAGCTAAACTCAATCCATTAGAGGGCAATGTTAATGTTAATGCTGATTTTATACAAGTTTTCCAGGTGCGGTCGTTCTGTACCTCTAGGCTCAGAGATTTGAATAAGGAAGCTACCACTCATACTCTGGATGAGGTCATAGGCCCAACGGTTCTTCGGGCAACTATCTCGAGGTTGTATAGTGCACTCGGGGATTATTTTGTCCGCCCGCGCCCACGGGCTATGTTCAAAATATGGGAACGATGGACGCAAGATCCGGCAATAGGAGAGACCATATTGGAGGGTTGGGAGACGGTACGGAAGGTGATAGTGAACGAGAGCTGGAGGGAAACCTATTTTAAACTAATACATTCGGCCATATATGGCTTTAATATTTTACCCTCGCAGTCCTTCCCCGATCGCATTACGAGCTGTCCCAAATGCAACACACCCCTGACAAATTTATGGCACGGAGTATGGAGCTGTGTTCAGACTGAACGATACTGGGAGATGGTACGCAGATATATTGTGGATCATTGGAAGGCGAAACTTCCGATGACGACTCAAGCGCTGCTGTTCCATCAGGCGCCACCACCAGAGGAAGAGGGGGCTCGAGGAACGAGATCTCCGCTCCCCTTGGTGCACACAATTTTGCTGGTGGCCTTGAGGTGCCTTCTGTGTAAATGGCTGGAAGCGGATACACCGGGTCTCGACATGATCGTGACTAGCTTGAAACAATTACTAGCTCTTGAACGGGTGGAGGTAGAAAGAAGGAAAGAAACGGGAACCAAGAAGTTATTTGCTAAATGGCAAATATTTATAGAAACGCAATCCACAGCGACTGAGGTGGTGGAAATTGTTACGCCCTTTAGACACACAGCATGGTATCACACGCAATTTCTGGCATGCACATTAGGAGGCTTACAAATGGAACCTAGATAATAGAAGGGGAATGGATGGGACGGAGATATTATCTGACGGCCTGGGTCGTGTTCGAGGATAGGGGAAGTCAGGTTGTTAACGTTTTTAGTCGCTGGACAGATGCAAAGAGATATGCCATGAGTATATGTTATGTTATGTTATTTTATGTTGTGTTAGTTATATTCGCAAGTATGCGAGATTCAAATTGTAACGCAATTTTTCTGTGAAATGTCTGTAAAAAAGTGAAAATTTTTTAATAAAAATGATGTTTAAAAAAAAAAAAAAGCTGCTTAGCGTCATGGAAAACTAATGGCATAACATCTACAGGAGCAAACATGAAATCAAAATGCAGGTCGGACCTAGAGCATGACCCACAGACAATGCATAAGGAGTTGCATACAGTTACATGAATCAAACACAAACAATATCCCAGTGTTTTAATAGTGCTGCTGATCAAACAAATATAGTCCACCATGGAGAACATAGTCCCAAGTACACCCTAACAAACCAAACCCACCCCACCTACAAGAGCACCATTTATGCAGGTTTTGGATCGAAAACTAAAACTGGTGAGGCTAACTAACTGTAGAGGGAGGGCAACAGTGCCCCCTCCACATTAACCATCTATAAAGATGTATATTGTGATACCTTCATGAATACCGTGCACCGTGGGGTCAGAAAGGAATAGAAGGCCCTAAACATAGTCAGGTGAAAGATGAAAACTGGTACCTAAACAGGTACAATATAGACAGGGAGTAGGGTTCCCACAAATGTAAATATTCACTCACCAACTACATGGGCAAGATCAAATGTTTAAAGTCATAAAGGGGTCGTTCTGTCAGGGGACATATTCAGGGCCTATGCAATTCAGCCTTCAGGTAGTCCATCAAGAAAGGTCAATGTGTTTGATGGGGATTAACAAAAAAAATGGACTTTACAATCCCTTTGCTCCTGCAGTTTGGCAAGGAAGGCCATGGAGTAGACAATGCCTTTATCCCGCAGGCGCCTTTTCACAATGAAGAAGGATGCTTTTTTCTTTTGAAGCTCTACGGAGAAGACGGGAAAGTAGGAAGTGTGAGCATTATCCATGCTAATGGCAGAATCCTTTTACGGTCTTTGCAGTTAAGGAGACTTATCAGGGAAGGCGGCGGTAGTGCTCCTGATGACAAGGGCCTCGTGGGCTCACGGTGAGCCCATACAACCACAAAGGCCGGGGGAAAAAGATTATTAGCATAGAGCTTGTGTAGCCATCTTTTTGAAAATCGCTGCGTGTTTGGTCTTCCGTCCTTTCAGGTAAACCGACCATTCAGATGTGGTTGCAGCACAGCCAGTTGTTAAAATCATCCGCCTTAGCCCTCCACGTCACCGATTGAGCAGCCATGTAAACCACCCAAGTAGTGGGGGGCATGACTTGGTCCTCCACATTGGAGACCCTGGTTTCCACTTACGGTACGATATGCGGTCTCTCCGTGCCAATACATTATGACGCAGCAGACCCTCCTTGATTTTCCCGGTCATCCTGACTTGGCAAGAGGTAATTTCAGAAAGGAGATGTGTGGAGACCTGTTGAAGCATAAGGCCATACTGTTCGGGTCCAATGGTAGAGTCCTGCTGTTCCGACCCTGAAGCCAGGGCCACACCAGACTCATTGCCATTTTGGCTCTGTTTGAACGTGAATCACTCAAGAGTCTGTGTGGCTGAAGCAGGTCCAATTTTCACCATATTGTCAGCAGCGGGGAAGGTTCCTGACCCTTTACGTCAGCTTTCAGCCCACATGTTATTCTTAGGAGGTGCCAGGATTAATTATTAGGATTCTCTGTCAGAGGAGCTCAGCAGCACATCCACTCACATCCTTCGTCAGGCCATTGAATATTTTTTATTATTTTTTACACACTAAATACTCATTATTTCTAAAATGAATATATGCTTAAAAATAGTAAAACAAATCCCTATTTGTCATGAAGAAGAAAAAACTTCTGCTTGACAAGCTTGCGTGTAAAGTAGCTAAAAAGATCACTTCCAATTGATAAATATTTAAAAATGGTGCCTGAAACATTCATGGGTGAATGGAAATTTCATTCGCTGCATACATGGTCGCAGGGTGTTACTAAGAAAAACCAGCATGTAGATAACCTCAACACTCTGGATGCAAATAATACGTAGAGATTACCAACGCCATTACAGCGAACAGGCCCTTTATTACATTTCATACGGCCAAGGTTTGGCCGAAACGTCTTATATATTGTTGCTCTCTACTTCATTACATGAAATTAATGTGTGAATAAATCCACCTTTTTTCAACAAACTCTCTACGTATTATCTGCATCCAGAGTGCTGAAGTTATCTACATGCTGATTTAGGGGTTATCCAACACGAACCTCGCTAGCACCAGAATTCTCACCAAAAGGAGTGCGTCCCATCTTAATTTTCTACTAAGACTA